>NC_133769.1:272067026-272398030 GCF_003597395.2 Chelonoidis abingdonii | reverse complement strand
GAGTTTTGCCCACATGCTCAGGGTTTAGCTGATCGCCATATTTGGGATCAGGAAGGAATTTTCCTCCAGGGAAGATTGGCAGAAGCCCTGAGGGTTTTTCGCCTTCCTCTGCAGTGTGGGGCACAGGTCACTTGCTGGAAGATTCTCTGCACCTTGAAGTCTTTAAACCATGATTTGAGGACTTCAGTGGCTCAGACATAGGTTTCATACAGGAGTGGGTGGGTGAGATTCTGTGGCCTGCGTTGTGCAGGATGTCAGACTAGATGATCATAATGGTCCCTTCTGATTCTATGATTCTATGAAATGCTCCTGTTTTTTATTTAAAGAATTGTGGGAAGGGCAGGGAAAGATTGTGGAAGCAGTAAATTTCCAGTATTGCTTATAATACTGCACATATTGTGTACAATGAGTGATTAACAAGCATATTTTACATATGACACAAACTCATTGGTTACAAAATTGTTGCTGAAATCAGAGTTCACAATAACAAATCAAATTATATCTGTCTAGGTACTTATTAGGTACTCATCACAACAGTATATGAGCACAACATGTTACAGTACATATACTATTCATAAGAATGAAAGGAAAAGGACATAAAAAAGAAAAAGCACTCATGGCTAATATGTGAGACAAATTGGAGTGTCTTAAAAATAAGGGGAGAGATTATTTAGGATGATACAAAGAGGTACACAATTAAACTGATGCAAAAGGCTCTTCTTTCAGTTTAAATAAGATTTGTTTTGTTTTAGTTTAAATTGACAAGGGACACTTTGAAGCTAAAAGAAAATAAACCATTCTGAAATAAGAGTGTCCACATAGGAGTTTAAAAAGTAATTTAAATTAAACCAGCACAATGTATGTGTGTAGACAAGGTCTCAGTATCTATTCATTCTGGTTTTAGTTTTTCTCCACCCAGAGCTGGCTCCATAACAAGAAGCAGTACAGCCTTGGTGCCAAGAGTTTCCATTGGCAGGCAGTTTGTGTGATGGAGTGACCTGAAGACTGGTGTTCAGATCATCTGCTACTGTAAATCAAATAGTCTGAAATCAACACAGAAGTCATTGAAAAATGCTAATTTATGCCAACAAAAAAAATCTGGCAACTTCTGATTCACATAGATGACGGTGGTGATTATTTTTCTTTAGTGATAGTCTAACTGTTTTTCTGTCTGCTTGGTGAAATCATTACATTCATCAGTAAAAGGTAAAGACATATCTCAGGAATCCTAATGTTATTGACGGAAACCTCCTACCTGAGAATAGGAAAATGCCAGTCCAGTGACAGAGAAGACCACTTCACCACATGTCATAATGAAGTATTGAGGGATCTGCCAAGCCATGTGAACTGTATTGGGTTGGATATCTTCAACATATCTGAGTGCTAGTGTGTTGTTGTTACACTGAAATAATGATAATGAAATTGTACATTAGAAAACAATGATGAAAATGCTGCATGTTTTCTAAAGATAAAAATATGCTATGAGAGTTTCATTAGGGAGCAACCCTCCCAACTATGTTAAAATATATGAACAATGTATAGAGAATTTTAAATTAGTGATCATTTTGTGACTGAGTCCATATTAAGACCTTGAAGCCCTGGGTATCTGACCAGGCTCTAGGTTTTTAAGTCTGTTAGGCAGAAACTAGAACCTCTATTAACTGATTCACCATAGCTATTTTGATTCAGAATGCAACCCATTACCTCCATTATTATTTTTGTAGTTTATTAAAACTACATTAGATAAAATATTCTAATATATGAGAAAGTCCATGTAGTTATTTTATATTTCATCAATTGCAGGTAATTTGTTCAATGGCAATTACACTACTTTTTAATTTTGTTTTAACACAAAAGTAATTCTGCATCTTTTAGCAGCACTGGCAACTTACCCCTTCAATTACAATAGTGTATGCACTGCCATATCCAAATGATATTGACTGATTTTTGCAAGTCAGTGAATTGTCTCCAACAACAACTATCTCTTTTCTGAAAAACAAAGAAGTTAATCTAAATAACTCTGGAATTAATTGTACTTACATAATAATACTATGAATTCCATGTACTTTTTCTGAGGACAAAGACTATTTTTTCTCTGGAAGTCTTTTGATTAAGATAAAGAAAATACTTACACGCCTCTTGTAAAGGATGTATAATTGGTGGCAGAAAAATTCATCACATCTTCAAGATGAGTACTACCCATTGTGATGTTGATGGTTGAAGCCAAATTGTTTATAAATCTTTACAAAACAAAAAGAATATAATACTTACTTATAAAACATGGCAACATAAGTAAAACTTACATAAAGCTAACCTTCTTTACATTATATACTGGCAATGCAACACATATTTGAAATTATTTTCCTCCTCATCTCATTTGAATAGATTTTGATCATTTTTAAATGACATTTTCTCTTCTCTTTAAAAATGTATAGCTGATGCAAGAAGCAAAACAGAATCCATCCCCTTTCCAGATGAGTCAATAAGTTAAAACCTGTTTTTTTCAGTAACAAATGAAGATTCAGATTGAAGATGCACAGGAAGCAGAAACAAGATATTGGACTATAAAGATGCCATTTTAACATGCAGCTGAAGTAAAGCAAATGTTTATTAATGATACCTGATTTGATTTTTTCCATCTTCTGACTTTGATGTAAGGCCATCAAGCAGCTGGTGGAAAAGACAATTATCATGAATAAGATATTTGTGTTGGTATCTTTGACATGCTATGATGCGCGCTATTATGTACCAAAATCCACTATCTCTTACTTCAGATTAAGACTCCAAGGGTAGATCCACAGAATTAGGCCAGTGTCTAACTACTACTTTTGGTGCCTAAATACAAAACGTAAATCCTCATTAACTCAGCTGCCATCTAACTCTGTAAGCAACTAAATTTCCACTGGTAAAGTCCCCATGGCACCCAATTTTCTGCTGGTGAGGACGTGCTAAGACACCTTAATCCTACTGTTCAGCTAACACCTCAGTCCCAATCGGATCCCCCACATATCTCACCTATGGGGCCTGATTTGGTAGTCATTCTCAAAGGCTGTCTACCAGGTTGAACCCCAAACAAAACAGAAGAGGAGGTGATGCCAGTACTTCCCTTACACTTAATAAAGCAGGATATGGGAGAGACCCAGGTTCAAATCCCCACTATGCCTGAGCTGGAGCAAGGACTGAACACAGGACTCCTACCTCACTGCCCTAACCACTGGGCTGTACAGTATTTTGGGATGGGCCTCTCTCAACCTCTCCTGTTGAAGCCATTCCACTTTGTATGAAATATTTAAATATTAATTGGGCCAGAGAGAGAGAGAGTAACATTGACTCTCTAGGGCACTCACTTATGAGACCCAGATTCCAATCCCTACTCCGATGACTAAGAATTTCATAAAAAGTGGAACAGCTTCAAGAAACGAGTATAGTCTATAGCTCAGTGGTTGGGGGCACTCACATGGAACATAAGGGAGTTACATTCAAATACATGCTCCAGCCCACGCAGAGAGAGAGAGAGAGAGAACTGAACCATGGGCTTCCACATTCTGGGTGAGTGGTCTAACTACTGGGCTTAAAAGTGGCACTATTGCCTCCTAATTTTTATTTATTTATTTTGTGAAAAAGGACTGACTTAAGCACCTAAATTGAGGAGATGGTTCATGGCTGTGAATCCGTAGCAGAGGGAGGTGCCTTCTGCGAGTCCAGAGATGGGCAACTATCTCTGGCATTTCCTATTGATTAGCTTGGGAAACCCCCCCACCCCCAGCCCAATCAGCTTGCTGACTTTTGTGAATCCCTTTCTTAGAGTCTTACTTTCCCTATGCACTGGATAGGGAGATGTGCTGCTTAACTCAGAGCTGTGGATTCCACGAGGTGACAGGGCACCTCAATTCTAGGTGCTGTATCATTGAGGCCTGGTCAACACTGAAAATTTAGATCAACATAGCTATGTCACTCAGGAGTGTGAAAAATTCATATCCCTGCACGCCATAGCTATTCCAATCTAACCCCTGGGGTAGATGTGAGCAAGTCAACAGAAGAATGTTTCTACCAAGCTCACTACCACTGATCAAGGAGGTAGATTATCTATGCCAATGGAAAAGCCCATGCCATCACTGTAGGAAACATCTATACTACAGTGTTACAGCAGCATAGCTACAGTATCATAGCTGTGCTGCAACAGCACTAAGTCCCTTTTGTGGACCTACCCCCAAGTCTCCTCTTTAGAGTTTTGTTAATACATGTGATTGTTGTGAAGCATGAAACTAAAACCATCCATTTAAAATTATTTATGTTTATCCAGAAATGTTTAAACTATATATTAAATTACATTAAACTTCACTTGAAATTAAAACTCTCCATTTAAGCAGATTGGAAGGATATACTAACTAGGAATTAAACGAGCTTACCAATTCAGTTTGGATGCCACCAGTATTTTTTAGTATAAGAGTATGACGTTCTTTTTCCAGAAAATTAAGAGGCTGATTTAAGATTTGATTTCCATAGGCTATATTCATTCCTCTTAAGCTAGTAGTGTCGAATGTCATATAGTCTGTCTATAAAAAAAATAAAAATAAAGAACATTTGCTATGTATATTCACATAACTGTGATTCTGTCTATGCATTTATCAGGACCCTGCTGACTCAAGAATTCTGAAATTTATTAGGTATGCTGCACATGGTCTCTGGTACTTCATACATGTCTCATAAATCCCACTGAAGATTTTTGTTGTTTTCTGCATCTAAACCACTTTAATCATTTTGTCCATAAATGGTTTTGGTTCATTTCTTCACACAGACCTCTCCACCCCCACACAATCCCATTTTGGGTTGAGACCCCCACGGTTACAATACCATGAAATTTCAGACTTAAATATCTGCAATCATTAAATTTATGATTTTTTAAATCCTGTGACAATGAAATTAACCAAAATGGACCATGAATTTGGTAGGGCCCTACTCATAAGAGTGTGGGAAAAGAAGTACCTCTGCATTGCTAAACCTCCCTAAGAACTGGTACTGGTTAACATCCTTGTTGACAGTCTCAGCAGACAATCCAAAGACTGAATCGTATGGAGGCTGCACTATCCTTGAATGCCGCCTCCAGAACAAGGTTGAGGCACATTGGCACTGCCATGTGGAAAATCCTGTATTGTCTCTGTTGATGCTGTACCTGTACCATGGTTAAACAGAGGATTTCACTCCTGTGTATCAATTTAACATCTGGTGGGAGCAACAAATTTACTTAGAGAGAAAATTAACAGCACTTCCACATATTGCTGTGAATGAAACTCTTGGTACTCTGAAGTCTGGGTGAAGGAAGAAATGAACCAATCATGTGAATTTCAACACTGGGGGGTTGCTGTGGGGGATATTGTGATGCTGCCTTCAGAGCTGGGCAGCCAGAAGGCATCTGCAGGCGGGCACCCAGCTCCTGAAGGCAACACCACCTCCAACAGCAGAGCAGAAGGAAGGATGGCAATACCATACCAGTGACACGCACTTCTGCCCTGCTTTCAGAGCTGAATTCCCAGCCAGCAACCATGGAACTTCCTGCATCTGGAAAAGGTGCCCGGAGATGAATCTGAGATGAAGCCTAGGGAGTGGCCCATGCAGAGGAAGAGGAAGTCCTGTCCTTCCCTAGCCCCTCCAGGACTAGCAGCAGGAGCTCAGCACTTGTGAATTAAAGAATCCTTGTGCAGGCTATGTGTGTGTGTGTAGGGAGGGGGAGGGTTTGACCATGGCACCCCCCTGACCATGGTGCCCTGCACAGTAGCCCACTTGTCCACCTGTAAGGCCAGCACTCTCCCAGCCCCCCATACCATGCTACCTCATTTCTGCACTGCTGCTGGCATCGCCACTTCCTTCAGAGCTGGGCTCCCGGTCAGCAGCCACCACTCTCTGGCGGCTTAACTCTGTGAAATCTGGTCTCCCCTACAATAGCCAGATTTCACAGAGGAGACCAAATTTCAGAGTCTGTGACGTGTTTTTCATGGCTGTGAATTTGATAGGGCCCTAACTATGAGTATGTAAAGTACAATGGGCCCTGACTTCAACTGAAGGCCCACGGTGCTACTGTAATAGAAATTAATATTAGTAATGCAGACGGATATTTGTCAGCTAGAACTGGACTGAGATGACAAACTAATTTCACAAAGACCAACTATGAGCCAGCAGATGGTAATAACTTTTTTTCACCACAGACTTATCCTGAACTGGATTTGAACTGATACTCTACAGATGGAAGACTATCCATCCCACTGCTAAACCTTAAAATCACCCAGTCCCTCCAGAAGCATTATTTCATAGATATCACTTATACAGAAGTGAAAAATTGACCTAAGTTAGGGTGTGGAGTGAGTTCCCCTTTCTCCAGGAAAGAAATAGACTGTTTGATGACAAGAAGAGCAAGATGATCTGAAAACATAAAACTAAATCCTGATAACTCTCACCAACTTCTCATGCTAATAAACTTTTTTGGTCCTCTATTTAGCAGGAAAGGAGGGATAATGGCAGATGACATCAAAAAGCTGAGGTGTTTAGCATCTATTTTGCTTCAGTCTTCACTGAAAAGGTTAATGGTGACCAGATATTTAACACAATTAATATTACCATCAGGGAAGGAATACAAGCCAAAATAGGGAAAGAATAGGTTAAAGAATATTTAGATAAGTTAGACGTATTCAGTTCACCAGGGCCTGATGAAATTCAACCTAAGGTACTTAAGGAACTAACTAAAGTAATCTCAGAACCATTAGTCAGTATCTTGGAGAACTCATGGAGGATGATAGGTGAGGTCCCAGAGGACCAGAAAAGGGAAAATATAGTACCTATCATTAAAAAGGGTACCAGGGCTGCACAGAGGTTTTGAGGGGTCCAGGGCAAAATCTGAAACTGAGGCCCCCACCCTTCCAAAAAATTTGCAGCCATAGAAATCATTAAACCAAGGGTGCAAAAACACTGAAGGGAGGCCAGTGTGGAAGGGGGAGTTGGAGAGCAAGCCTGTCCTGCACTCACCCTGCAGCAGCAGCAGCTCCTGTCCTGTGGGGATGGGCTCAGCTCCCTGCACCAGGCATTGCAATCTGAAGCATGGCACTGCAGTACCACTCAAGTTTGGCCCAGCCAACCCTCTGTCATAAGGGAGGGGTGGCTGGGCCAGGGCCGCCCAGAGGATTCCGGGGGTCTGGGGTCTTCGGCGGCGGGGAGCCCCTGCTTTGGTGGTAATTCGATGGTGGGGGGACCCTTCCGTTCTGGGACCCGCCGCTGAAGTGCCCCGAAGACTCGCAGCGGGGGCCCCCACTGCCGAATTGCCACCGCAGCAGGACTCGCCGCCGAAGCGAACCGCATCTTTGGTGGTAATTCGGTGGCAGGGGGCCCCGCCACGGGTCCTTGGGGCACTTTGGCAGCATGTCCCGGAATGGAAGGGCCCCCCGCCACCGAATTACCACCAAAGACCGAGTCGCACTTCAGCGGCGGTAATTCGCCAGCAGGGGGGTCCTTCTGCCCCGGAGCGGAAGGATTCTCCGCCAGCGAAGACTGGGAGCAGAAGAAGCTCTGGGGGCCCGGGACCCGCAAGAGTTTTCCGGGCCCCCCAGAGCGAGAGAAGGACCCCCCTCCAAGGGTCCCAAAAAACTCTCCTGGGAGCCCTTGCAGGACCTGGGGCAAATTGCCCCTTTTGCCCCCCTCTGGGTGGCCCTGGGCTGGGCATAAACTGAGTGGAACTGTGACCCTGTGCACCAGGTTGCAAAACCACTTGGTTTGGGGGCCCTTCTTCAGGAGGGGGCTTAGGGCAAACTGGTTCTTTTGCCTGCCCCCACATGGGTGGCCCTTAAGGGGAACAAAGAAAACACAGGAATTATAGACCAGTCAGTCTAACTTCGATACTTGGAAAGATACTAAGACAAATTATTAAAAATCAACTTTGTAACCAACTAGAAGATAATAGGGTAATAAGTAATAGCCAATATATATTTGTCAAGACCAAATCATGTCAAACCAACCTAATTTCCTCATTTGACAGGTATACTGGATAGGTGAGAAGCAGTAGATGTGATATATCTTAATTTCAGTAAGGCTTCTGACATGGTCCCACATGTTATTCTTATAAGCAAACTAGAGAAATGTAGTTTAGATGAAATTACTATAAAATGGCTTCAAAACTGCTATAAAGACCACACTTAAGAGTAGTTACCAATGGTTTGTTGGAAGGTGTAGCTACTGGGTAAGTAAGCTGTTTTTTTACAAAATGATTAGTGACTTTTTTTTCCAAAATTTGTATTAAAAAGTTTTTAAGCATTGTTGAAATGGTTATCAATTTTTTCATTTACTAAAATGCACTTTTTCAGTATACAAAACATATTTAAAAAAAAACTTGTGAAAAATTTAGAAAATAAGTTTTACATTTTTTTACCAACTCTAATCATTACTCTTTCTTACCGCCATCAGGGATTCCACAGAAATATTTTCAACTCCAGGGCCAAAGTCAACTTTTGCAACATCTGTGCCTAAATTTATTACTTTGATTTGGGATTGCCCTTCTTTTGGGAAGTCTGGAAGAGTTTTCTTGGTGAAAAAGAGTGAAATAAATTAAACAGTAAATAATAAATATAATATAATTAATTTAATTAATTAATAGAATCACAATGACCTTATTACTTATGAAGAAAATTGACATTTGCATGACAAATACCTCTGATTAACACACATGGTGACAACATGTTTCCATGTGCTTCCTCATCCTTTATACTAGAAAGCCTAAGAAAAGGAACTCCTTTTTTCTCAGCAAGACTTCTACAACCCCATACACCTATTATCCATTTTCCTTCTGTGGTTTGCTGTCAACATCAGGACCCTTCGGGACTCAGGGTACAGGCATCAGGGGCTCCCAGGCTTTCTCACAGTCTACAACAGGCCATATTTCTAAATTCCCTTTCATCCTATCTTCTGTCCCATTTACAACAGGTGATGACTAACCAGGGTGTAACCATAAGTGGGACCCTCCAGCAGGAAGGTATCTGACCCTCTGTGTTCAGGCCAAGAAGAGAAACCGGGCTCCATTTTCACTTCCCAACCATTCTGACAAGAAGAAGCCATCATATTAGTGGATAAAATGGCCTTTGTACCTGTGTGCACTGAGATTTAGTAAAGCCATATGCATTTTCATTTCTTTCCCACAAGTACTACCCTACCTAGTTTTTAATGTTATCCTCTTTTCCATTGTCTGCATATATCACTATAAAAGATGCACTCTAGTCTTTTTTATAAATTTCTATAAGTAGCTAATCATTTTGGGTGAAGTTCATCCCTGGACACGAAGCCAGCATAGGGCTATTTAAGTCTCCCCCTCCTCTCAAACAGGACATAAAGAAAGATGGAACTACATTATTTACATTAGCTGATGATCTAATCCTTTAATCTTATCTTTAACAAGCAGTGTTGAAAGTAAAACTCACTGTATTCCAATGGATTCACACATTAAATCAACAGCATTTCACTCTTAGTTTGTGACATCACATAGCTCTGGGGTTGTGTCACACTTACCCTCCACTCAAAACAAATCAAGGTCAGATGTGCAAATATATTCTTCAACAAACCAAACAACCAAGTCTTCTGATTTTAAACTTTGAACTTCAATTAAAATTAAAAACCCATAACAAAGACAGATAAGCTGTCAAGGAACTCTTCTAGCTTATTATTTTATCATAGATCACATTATATTCTATGACACATATATACCGATACGTGCCTTTCCCTCTATTTTTTATAAAAACATTCTTGGTTAATTCGTATAGAAAGAAATGATTAATTGCCATGGTTTGGACCATTTGCACTCTCACCAAAATCTGTATAGTAATTAAAAAGCTAAATAGCAACATCATCATTTGGTTGTGTTCGGCTTAACTTACATCGATTTGCACTTGTACCAGTGCAGCAGCAACAAAAGCCAGAGATGCAAGAAACATACCAACTGCAATCTTCCTCAGGGGCCTAGTATAGCAACAAAAAAACATGAATTTTAGGAGTAGTATTAATCCAAAAATTCAGCTGTGAGTTTCCATTTCATTATGGAGAACATTAAGATGACCATTGATAGTATATTATTACCCTGTGAGTACTGATATGGTTACAGAAAATACCCTTTTAAGCCTTATATATCTCAGTGTTAGTTTCCAGTTACCCTTTAGGGAAATCTAGACTCCTTGAAATTACATCACTAGTCCATTTAATAATCTGTTGCTCAAGATCTATATGGCTCATTTCTATGATTAGCCATCATCTGAATAATTATTAGGTTTGCCTGGTTGACGTAAAAAGTCTGATTTACTCAGAAAGGGAACTTAACTCATTTAAGGCTGCAAAGAATAAAAAAATCTACAGAAGTGCATAGTTATGGCCTGTACAAAAGGAAGATTACTTATTATGTATATACTACTATGTTAAAATCTGAAAAGTACTGAACTAAAAAAAATTCAGAGAGATATGGTTTTTAGGTCTAATGACATTTTAAGAAATTATTAAATTTAGTACCATGGCAATAAAAGTCAGTCTAGGTAGTGGTGGTACCAGCGCTCCAAGCGCATGCCTGGTGTCGCAAACTGTGGTGGAGCAGCCTGCTGGTCCCTGCAAGGGCGCCACTCAGGCAGCCTTTGGCAGCATGTCTGCGGGAGGTCTGCCAGTCCTGCGAATTCAGTGGCAGGTACACCGAATCCACGGGACCAGCGGATCTCCTGCAGGCATGCCGCCAAATCCGTGGGACCGGGGACTTCCCACAGGCAAGCCACTGAAGGGTGCCTGACTGCTGTGCTTGGGGCAGCAAAAAAGCTACAGCCTCCCCTGAGTCTAGGGCAGGGATCGGCAACTTTTGAAGCAGCATGAGCCGAGGGATGTGCTGGCTGCCACTTCCTGATGTCCCCATTGGCCTGGAGCGGCAAACCGCAGCCAGTGGGAGCCATGATCGGCTGAACCTGCCAAAGGTTGCCGATCTCTGGTCTAGGGCAAACTATCTATTTATGGCATCAAATGATGGCTGTGGAGGGCCCATGTATGAAGGAGCTAAGTAAAATTTTCATTCCCAGTAAAGAACATGAAACATGTCTCTCTGATGTAATCAAAATCTTAGTGGGAAGAGGATGGGAGAGTCAGCAGGTTTGCAACAGGGGCAATTCACATTCTCAGGCCCGGCGCTTCCATTTAGGCGGCCTAGGCAATCGCCTAGGGTGCAAGGATTATTGGTGGGCGGCATTTTGCCAGAGGTGGCAGCAGGCGGCTCCAGTGGAGCTGCCGCAGTCGTGCCTGCGGAGGGTCCACTGGTTTGTGGCCCCGGTGGAGCTGCCGCAGGCATTCCTGCAGACAGTCGGCTGCTCCCACGGCTCTGATGGACCTCCCGCAGGCACCACTGCGGCAGCTCCACCGGAGCCGCGGACCAGTGGACCCTCCGCAGGCACGAACTGCAGCAGCTCCAGCAGAGCTGCAGGACCAGGCGCAGGGCGGCAAAATTGCCGTGCGCCTAGGGCGCTAAAACCCCTAGCGCCGGTCCTGCACATTCTCACAACAATTTTCATAAATGGATAAAAGCTAACTGTAATAAATGGGTCAGAAAAGAACAGTACACAGTCAGGAAATTTGATTTTTAAATTTCTCTATTTCTTTATTTGATACTAAATTTATCAATTATGCCATACATCAGTTGTGACTGTTTGTTGGGCACACTACAGTTGTAGTACTAGAAACGTGGGTTCTAGACTTATATAAAATCAATGAGGAAAGCAAGAGAATCAGAGGAAAAAAATCAGGAATATAATGTAAATACCCAAAACAGGGAACTTTAATTTGAAACCCTGTAAAAATAAATTAATTAATAAATTAAAAAATTCCAGTAACAAAATTCATATAACGTCTTTATAATGAATCACCCCTTCCTAAGACTCAGTTATGAGAGAGCATCTGGCTGAATTCTAGCCTAATTTTATGTCTTCCTGACACTGACTCTTAACCTAGAATGACTCCTAAAAATGGGAGATCTATTTTACAGTGTATAGAATTATCTAGATTTAGGGGGAAAGTTCTTTTTTCAGTTGAGTTAATGCAAATCAAGCTAACTTAACACACTTGAAAACCCTATTAAGCCAGCTTGATTGAGCTAACTCAGTGGAAAAAAGTACTCTTTTCTCTTAGTTGTTTCCGTCAATGAACCTTTTACATCTTTCCAAACTGCATTTCTATCCATGCTGTATTGCTAGTAACAGATGGTGCTACATGAAGGTATACATAGCAACACTCTCAGCTAAAGCTTGTGAGGAAATGGTTTTCCTGTTCCATTAAGATTTTTGAGAGTTCAAAAAGTTTTCCTGCCTTGGTTCTGGGCAAAAAGTTAAAATCTCAAAAATCCTCATGAACCAAAAAAATTTTTTTTTTACCATTTTGGGTCAATCAAAATATTCTGTTTTGATAATTTTTGTTTTGATTTTGCCCTTCTTTGCAACATTTTTTGCAAGTAGTCATTTTGATTCATAAAAATGAAAATTTTAACTTTGACACTCTAATTCCAACCTTTTTTTCTTAACTTTTACTTGAGTCAGGAAATTTGTTGAACCTGACCCTACTCTGCTAACTGTTTAGGTTTCACTGAACTGGCTTTTTTTTTACAAAAAAGTGATTAATCAAAATATTCCTGGCCAGCTCTACTCACAACGTAAAGTGCAGTCTAAAATCTACCAGAAAGTATATCTGGCTTCTCCCATTCTGAGGCAAAAAGATACTCTCACATGATAGGAGTAAGTATATGTCTATTTTTTATCATAGAAAACAGAAAGAAAGAATGGAAGAAGGAAGAAAGCAAGGGTGAAATCCTGGTTCTCTTGAAGTCAATTGCATTTATGGCATTGACTTCAAGGAGGGCAGGATTTCATCTCCACTCTGTAGTTTGCCCCCTGCAGCTGGGTTCACCTTTTCTTTGTTCTTAGAGCTGTATATAGGATTGCAACTAAGGGCATGGCTACACTTGCAGATGTAGAGCGCTTTGAGTTAAACCAGCCTTCGGAGAGCACAGTAAAGAAAGCAGCAGACCCCCCTGCTTCTCTCTCCCCCCTCGCCTCTCTCTCTCACACACAGCATTCCACAGTAATGGCTGCTTTGTCTCGGAGCAGATAAGCATGCCGGTTGTCATAAATGGAGCTTTGAAAGGGCATATCCACATTCCTGCAGCGATTCAAAAACAATGACAAGAGTGGCCATTTGACTTAAGGCGATTATGGGATGTTTCTGAAGGCCAATCAGAGCACAGTAATGCAACACCTCATTCACTGATGCCGGGCGTTGGAGCCAAAGCGCAGCAAATGTTATTCCACTCACCGAGGTAGTGTACCAGAAGTGCTCTAGCTGAGGAGTCAGAGCGCGCTACATGCCTTGCCAGTGTGGACGGATTGGGAGTTATGGCTCCCGGGGCTGCTTTAATGCGCTCTAACTCGCAAGTGTAGTCAAGCCCTAAGTGTTTCAGTAACATAAAATACTTTTTTATATTAACTCATTATTAATAGTTCTACATTTTGGATTTCCTTATCTTAGTGAAAGCTTGCTCTGTCACAATAATATCAACACATCACCTTAAGATAAATTATTAAAATGCACCTAAATATTAAATCAGGCATATGAATTAACTTACGTGAAATTGAAGTGGCATTTTTTAATTAAAGGATAAACCACAGCATCTACAATGGGGACCATAATAACAATCAGAATCGGGTTCACCGTCTGTTGAATGTAAAAATCCAGAAAAAGAAGTTAAGCACTTTCCAAAGTCTTTTTTAAAATAATGATTTAAAAAAACAGTCTTTGAGGAGTATTTAAAAATATCACAAATTTAGTTTAGTGTACCTGCATCTGGTCTGGCTGGATCTGAATAGCTCCCTAAGGAAATGAAAAGGTAAATATATTTTAATATTAGAAGACTGACAAAATGCATAAGAGCAAATGAAATGTCAATAATTCTTTAAAAGTTTAAGTTAAAATAACCTACAAAGTTTCCATCCATTGTTGTGGCTTGTAATGTCCATCTTGATCCCTTAATAAAACAAAGTCATAGTGAAATGCTACAATAAAGCAATCTGCTCTAGTTACTCCTGAATTTTTTTAGAAAGGGAAGAATAGAGCGGGTGAGGAATCAATAATAAAGGAAGACAAAAACTTTCCTTAGGGTTACTTTCTTCTCTGTCATTCTTTGACAAAGGTCTGATCCTGAACTACTAAAGGAAAATGTTGGACTTGCAAAGGGGTCTTTGGAGGGCAGCTTTATGGCTGTCTTTCATAGTGTCTGCACCCGGGGAATCCTCCCCCAGACAGAACTGGGGCTTTTAGAGGCCTTTTATGCTGCTCTGGTCTTTTTACCCAGGATGTAAGGGCTGGAACTAGGATGAGGATATTTAATATTTTAATATTATTTTAATATTTTTGCTGACATTGTGTCAATTTTGATTATTTTGTAATATATATGTTTGAAATATTAATTGATCATACACTTAAAACTTTACAAGAAGCAGCTAGTGTATAATAGGAGACAGAAATAAAATAACTTAATAGGTACAGTATATGAATAACTGTGTAATTCATAAGTACAATTTTTCATTACCAAAAATATAAATTCTGCCCACTGATTTCACAACATAATAACTGAATATAATTGTACATGTACTTGCAAAAATATTACACTTTTTTTCTACCTTACCTGCTGATCAAAAAGTGCCCAGAACATGGGGAGAGGAATATACAGGAAAAGTACCCTCAAGACCATCTTAGTTTGTGTAATAAGTCGTTTCTATAGTGAAGAACAGTGAAAATATATATATATATATATATAAAGATAAAGTTGGTAAAAATAGGTAAATTCAACAAAACTACAAGTTTTTATATATATAAAACATATATGTGTATATATATACTAAGACTATTACTATTCTTCATATTTTATTCATACTATTGCTATTCATATCATATTTTAATTCACATTAGAAACAAACATCCTGATCATGCAAGACTTAGACACATGCTAAACTTTACAGATTGTGAGTAGTGCTTTAGACTTCAATGGAATTATTTACAGTCCTTTAAAGTTAAGCACACGTGTAAGTCTTTGCACTACTGGGGCCTAAATTAAGGTGAAGATAAGAACATAAGAATGGCCGTATTAGGTCAGACCAAAGGTCCATCCAGCCCAGTATCCTGTCTACCAACAGTGGCCAATGCCAGGTGCCCCAGAAGGAGTGAATCTAATAGATAATGATCAAGTGGTCTCTCTCCTGCTGTCCACCACCACCCTCTGACAAACAGAGGCTAGGGACACCATTCCTTATCCATTCTGGCTAATAGTCAGTAATGGACTTAACCTCCATGAATTTATTCAGTGCTCTTTTAAACTCTGTTATAGTCCTAGTCTTCACAACCTCCTCAGGCAAGGAGTTCCACAAGTTGACTATGCACTGTGTGAAGAACTTCCTTTTATTTATTTTAAACCTACTGCCCATTAATTTCATTTGGTGGCCCCTAGTTCTTATATTATGGGAACAAGAAAATAACTTTTCCTTATTCACCTTCTCCACATCACTCATGGTTTTATATACCTCTATCATATCCCCCGTTAGTCTCCTCTTTTCCAAGCTGAAAAGTCCTAGCCTCTTTAATCTCTGCTCATATGGGACTCTCTGAACCTTTTCTAATGCCAGTATATCTTTTTTGAAATAAGGAGACCACATCTGTATGCAGTACGCAGTATTCAAGATGTGGGTGTACCATGGATTTATATAAGGGCAATAAGATATTTTCCACCTTATTCTCTATCCCCTTTTAATGATTCCTAACATCCTGTTTGCTTTTTTGACTGCCGCTCCACACTGCGTGGATGTCTTCAGAGAACTATTCACAATGATGCCAAGATCTTTTTCCTGATTAGTTGTAACTAAATTAGCCCCCCTCATATTGAATGTATAGGTGGGGTTATTTTTCCCAATGTGCATTACTTTACATTTATCCACATTAAATGCCATTTTGTTGCCCAATCACTTAGTTTTGTGAGATCTTTTTGAAGTTCTTCAGAGTCTGCTTTGGTCTTAACTATCTTGAGCAGTTTAGTATCATCTGCAAACTTTGCCACCTCACTGTTTACCCCTTTCTCCAGATCATTTATGAATAAGCTGAATAGGATTGGTCCGAGGACTGACCCTAGAGGAACACCACTAGTTACTCCTCTCCATTCTGAAAATTTACTATTTATTCCTACCCTTTGTTCCCTGTTTTTTAACAAATGGACAAAAACGGACAAAACGTGTGCAGGTGTGTGGAAGGACAAGAGGAGTTATGGAAATAAAATCCACTGTTACTCAGTAAGGTCTGTACATATATGTGATGGTTACATTGAACTAGACTTTGTTTTTGTTAATTTGTGTTATTTTATCTCATTTCTGATAGATGATGTTTCAGAAACAAATTTTTAAGAGGGACTTGAACGATGAGGAGGTTTCGAGGAGCGTTTTCAAATGAATGGGGGCTACATGGAAGATGTCAAGTAGGCAGGAATCAGAGAGGAGACAGAAGGGAGGCTGAGATTTGTGTCAGCATTGAAAAACCATCAGGGAGTGCGGAAGGCCACCTAAAAGGAGACATATAGATTGAGGGTGAATAGCTGTAGGGCTTTAAAAGCCATGACAAGGAGTTTGAACTCAGTATGGATTACCAACGAAGGGATGCAATATTATAATAAAGGACTTGTGCAAAGCAACACATTACTACATTGGTTACACATGGTTCATATTTTCAAGCTTGTTTTCACAAGCATGGAGGCTAGGAACCTCAGCTGGTGTAAATCGTTATAGGTCATTGGTTTTGAGAGGGCTATGATAATTTCACCAACTGAGGATTTTTTTTTTAATTAGGGTTGGAAGGGACCTCAGGAGGTCATCTAGTCCAACCCCCTGCTCAAAGCAGGACTAATTCCCAGACAGATTTTTTTTGCCTCAGATCTCTAAATGCAGGGCCGGCTCCAGGCACCAGACCAGCAAGCAGGTGCTTGGGGCAGCCAACGGAGAAGTGCGGCACGTTCAGCTCTTCGGCAGCGGGTCCCTCAGTCCCTCTTGGAGCGAACGACCAGCTGCTGAATTGCCGCCAAAGACTGAAGCGGTGGCAGTAGAGCTGATCGTGATTGTGGCTTTTATTTTTTTTTGCTGCTTGGGGTGGCAAAAACCCTGGAGGTGGCCCTCTCAAGGACTGAACTCTCAACTCTGGGTTTAGCAGGCCAATTCTCAAACCACTGAGCTATCCCCCCATCAAACCAGTGGCACAGCCAGGAACAGAACCAAGGTCTTCTAAGTCCTAGACCAGTACCCTATTCACTAGGCCACACTGACACTGCTCCCCTAATATTTTTTTAATGTAAGCTTAGATTCTGGAGCACAATTCTGCAGATAGGAGTGAATTCTCTGACAAATTTAATGACCATGGAGTCCATAGGGCATTGACTACAATCCTCATTAGTGTAATGTCCATTGTTTGCATGTGTTATCATATATATTGTGTGTTTTCATTCAAAGTGTATTTTGAAGCTGGATCGTTTATATCAAGGCCATAAAATCTACCCTGGAGATAAAATACTTGCTATCATATTGAAACTGCTACCAGGTAATTTTAAGTATTTGTTCTTCGAGAGAAATACATTTATGTTCAGCCCACTAGAGTTTCCTCAGTGCGATATGTGATCATACACAAAGTCCTGATACCTGGAGGACAATCTGAAGCTACATTAAGCCATGATGGTAACCATCCTATCTTGCCAGAGCAGTAAGATCTAGCTAGAACACTAGCTTCTGATTGCTGTAGACAGACACAGCATTAGCTCCCCTGGTATTTGGTATGGGGTTGCTTAATTAGTGAACAAGGCAGATGGAACAAAAAAGAAAAAAGGGAGGAAGGCATTATCTATCTATCCATGCACACATGCTCATGCACACACAAATGATACTTACATCATACTTTTCACTAGCCCAGTCCAGCCAGTGTTCTCTTTTGGGGAACTGTTTTCTGCGATGCTGAAATCTGTTTTTGACAGCAAACTGTGAAAAGAACATTAATAAATTTGGATTAATTACATTGAATACCATTTAAATATGACACAACAAATATTTGTAACTACAAGGTAAAAGTGACATAAGAGAAACTGTCTTTCAGATCAATTTATATTCTTTTAAATTTATTTTTATTATTATTATTATTATTAAAAGGTGAATGTTTCTAAGAAACTGTTTTAAACACTTAAAGGAAGTGTTCTGCTATATGTCTCATATGTCTTGGATTCAGGAAAACGTTCCCAATATTAGAGGAAACCAATTCAGAAAAATAGGTAGTGCCTCTTAACACTGGGTGCTACTGGGAATTCTCTGAGGCCTTGTCTACACAGGTTTTTGCAGAGTACACTTTCAATGTTTAATAAAATAAGAAGATAGTTTCAGTTTTACACAGCAATTCTTCAGAATGGAATTACACTTTAAAGAGACATTTTGTTTACATGAAATATTAATATGCATTTTCTAATGAATTCCTCATGCCAACAACAAATATTATGTAGCTGTGCTAGAGTTACACTGGCAGACCTGTATGTGGGGAGCACAGGCCTGGAATAACGGGGGTACTACAGGTCAAGATTGAAGGAACCTGCATTAAGCCCCACTGAAGTCTCTACCACAGTTGTATCCTGATCTTATTTGAGGCCTCAATGATCCATGATAATACAACTAACTAGCTACATAATAACTAACATTTACTTAGCGGCTGGATTGTTAAAAAGTGGCTGATTTGAAATTAATTTAACGCAGGAGAATTTAATGTGTGTGTGTGTGTGATGCAACTCATTAGGCTCAATTAAGAAAAACAAACAGAAATCAGAGTGAGCCTCAAAAACTCAGAATCTTCTTTTACACCAAAAGATCAGATTAATTGTGACTGAAAAAATTCCAATATTATGATGGAATTTTACTCCTGACAGAAATGGAATAAACAGTTTGCAAACTACAAAGTTTATGAATGTCATAAAATTATCAATAAGTGATAAAGACCAACTCCATTTGAAAAGTCCAGCCATGGCTTTTCCAGGTAGTCTGGCATTACTTACTGCAACGCATTTGGAAACCTCGAGCATTATATTGCCTTGAGGATGAGCTTTCTTGTACATTTTGCTTCCAAGTACGAACACCACTACAATAAGTAAACAGAAAAACATTTCAGGATTGACTGAAACTAGAGGAAAACACTTTGGTATACAAAACATAATGACAAAGAGGTTAAAAAAACCCAAACCTGAGTGGGAAACAGCACTGTAAAGACCAATAACACAGTTATTAGCATATTTTTCAATTAATTTTTAATCAATCCAATATACTTTATCAGATTTTTAAACAGATTATTACGCAGTCCTTATTCAGGCAAACATCTGTTGTCTTCAGTGAGTAGGCAGTTTGCCTGAGTAAGGACAAAAACAAAACAAAACAGATGGGGACCTTAGGTCTGGTCCTGCTGTATTTCCCTAATACAACCTATAATTAAAGATGTAATTTTGGAAGAGCAAGTTTATTGGATATTGCAGCTATTTTATCCTCTATGGAACTCTGAAAGGCTTCTTATAACAAAATAATTCCTTGGTCTTTGTACTGCAATGCTCATTGAGCAGTGCAGCTGATAAAATGCAGTAGTTTTTCATAAGCAAGTAAATGGTTGGATACAGAAGGACAATGCAATATTTCACTAATGCATCTGCAGTTACTGTATTAATATATTTCTATTCTGTGCTCATCTGAATCTTGGATATTTGATGAAAGCTTTGAAAAACCTCCCTTATTTAAAGCTTTCACATTTATTTACTGCCCGTGAATGCTCCAAATAGTACCACATAAGCTAAAGCAAACTATGTCATGCAGAACATTTAGGGTTTATTTGAGGTTTTGTCACGAACACAGATAAGAGGCAGTATGTTCTTGTGCTGCCGCTGGGGCAACTTTCATGGGAGCTCCCCCACTGCTCCAGGAAGGGAATAAACTGCACCAGGTCTATAGCAGGCACAGAGCAGGCTCCCTGACATGCTGACACAGCAATGTACATTGTGGGGGGTAGAAACAAGGCTCTGCCCACTCCCATCCACGTGCATGAAGAGGAATGTAATAGCTCTGTGAATCTTGCTTCTCCTCTGGTGCAATCACCCATGATTTAGGTAGCTCGTGCAAGGGCATACGGGGACACATCTTGAACTCCTTTAAGCCCTAGCACTGCCATGCAGGCCAGGCCACAATTTGACCTTTAATAGTAAAACTATTTTTATTAGACAATTTCTCCTTAATTATCAGATTTTGATTTGACTGCTATTTCCAAAGCAAAGGTATCAAGCCTAACCCTTCATTTGTACCTCTAATATGAGAACTCTCTTACCCCCGATCAGGTTTTGGGATATTGTGAAGGAGCCAGGACTAGTAACCTGAGGAGATGTAGTCCATCAATTTTCTACTTTAATATTTCTGTCATAGTTTGAACCTTGTCCATAATACTATGTAACTCCTGATCAGTGGTACATAAATGTATATTTATATTTTACCTTTTTAGACTGCAGCAGCACACTCAAGCAATTACAATATATGGAGCTCTCTACCATGCAAATATATTTATCTACATGGTGTTAATCAGCAGTTATGCCAATGCTACATCAGGAATCCTGGATTATAAAGAACAAGGCAGCCTCCCCCTTTAACTCCACATTTCTAAGCAAATAGTCTTATTTTCCCTTCTCGTATAAAAAGTTGCCAATATAATAAAGAGAATTTATGCAAAAAATAAAATGGAAAACATGCAACATACTCAGTGAAACAGCCATGAGTGCGGCAGGCACTCCAAAGGCCAGTGGGTAACACTGTTGCTTGGTGTGAATTCCACATTCTTCTCCTGAAGGAATTAAAAAGCATTAGACAGAGTTTTGTATACTAGTGTCAGCTAGCAATGAAGCTATAAAATTTACCTAGGAGTATACTAGCCTGCTAGCAACTAATCTGTCTCGCTCTGGCAGTTTAGTCAGCTTTCTAGTCAAACTATTAAATAAAGTCCTATCTTTCTTCTTTTGGTTGACTCTTTCTGTTCAAACCACAGAAGGAATTTTCAATGATATACCAGAAAAAAAGGTCTCTCATATTTTTTCATATGCTCATCTGCCATCTATCCTAGGAAGGATAGTAAATTGTGTTAACTCATAATAAAATGACAGCAACAAACTGGAATAGAATGCCAGAAGTCGAAAGGTCCAAGTCTGAGCTACATTTATTTGGGATCATTTGTATATTTCTCTCATGGCTTTGCCATTCTTGAGAAAGCAGCCATTCCAAAGTCATGCCAATAAAATCTATAATCCATCGTACAGTGCAACACATACTCCACTTACAGATGTATGTGTGTACATGTGTGTATAGACACTACACTATGTAATCAGAGTTAAACATAGAAAGAAAGGACAGAAAAACAAGTATATTTAATAATGTACAGTTTATTAAGGAATGAACCCAGATACTGATGATTTAGAATTTGTTTTACATTTAGCAAGACATCACTTCCCTTAAAGAAAAATCAATGAGACCTTTATAATTAGAACACATAAAAGCTTCCATTTTGATAGTAGTAAAATTTTGACTTATTTGTTGTATATTTTAAGTGTGTATGGGTCTATATATTATGTATATGTGCATCTTCTGTAATACCCTTAAGCCTCTGAACAAAAAGCTCCCTTTCTTCTTTCCCTTTTCCCCTCACAAAATAGAGAAATCTAACAATATTATTTTCCTCTCCTTTTTTGATGATTTTAGAGGTGATTTAAAAGATGCTGTGTTAAATATCACTGTAGAACGAAGCCTTCTTTGAGCTACAAGAGCCACAGCAGCAGTGCTGGCTTCCCCATCTTCCTATCGGGTGTGAAAGTAGTGCAGTCTCCATGGTCATTCAATTTTTAGCCTCTCTGAGACTGCCAAGAAAGATGTCCATTAGCATGAACTATGACAGTGAGGTTTTGCAATATTGACATTTCTATATTAGAAATAAACTGAAACTATAAACATGTCTCATAAGCCATCAGATGGTAATGACTTCTGGGTGGACTCAAAGTAGTTGCCTAAAACTAAAATACCCTTATCCAGTACTAATCCAAGAACTGATCCAGCCCGCTGCCTTATTCTTTTTTGCTATGCTGTTTAACCAGTTTGTAGACAACAACAGTGCAAGTTTACCTCTGAGAATTGGAGTGATTATAGTAGAGAGGAGACTTCCGGCATTAACAGACAAATAAAACAGAGAGAAGAATCTATTTCTTTGTTTTTCCTGCAGTGAGAGTAAGAAAATAAATTTGAAAAGAACTATTTAGAACAAGGTTATTCAGTATTATGTAGATCAGACTCTGCTGGCCTAAATTACAGTGTAAGATTAGAGTCCGCCCAATATTTAGTACAGATCACACAGTGTATGTATTTGTAGAGAACACTGTAGTAGGATCTAGATCTTCTTTTGGACACCCAAGTACCAGAGCAATGGGCATATCTATTATTATTAAAAAACGAAATATGAGTCCAATTATGTTTGAAAAATATTGTTACCTGTTCCTCTTCAAACTGATCTCCACCAAATGCTGATACACAGGGCTTGATTCCGCCAGTACCAAAAGCAATTAAGATCAGGCCAATCATAGACAGACCACTAAGGAAGGGAGAAAATGTCACTCAGTTTACTTTAGAATAGGTAAAGGAACATCACACAAGGAGAAATGCCCATGCTTGCTAACAGCAACAGCATTAAACAAAGGAATTCTTAACTGTGTCATAACATTCAAAAATGTCATTGACCGGTTTCTGGACTATATATGCCACTGGGGTGGCTTGAAGGAAATGTAATGGGCTGGAGAAGAATTATCCCAGTGCAGGAACAGCACAAGGGCTGCGTTAAGCAGCCCTACACTGCTCCGATTAGATGTACCAGCTTGGAGGGCATGCTGGGGCCAGGGACACAAGGTGGTGCATGAGGGATGGAGGTGCAATTGTAACACTAAGCACTGTGGACATTCTGAACTTCAGAGAGCTTCAGAGAGCTTATAGGCAGCTCAGGCAAAGCTGCTGTAACTTAAAGCAGCTCCTGGGACTGAGCTACCTTATACGGGGCCATTTCAGGCCCTGCAGCAGCCCAGAATGCAGGCAGTAGAAAGCGGACATAAAACCATCTTTGTCCCTGCTCATCCTGGCCCGTGCTTTCTGTCCTGGAATTGCAGGACAGTCTCTAGCACAGAGGTCGGCAACCTCTGGCACGCGACTCGCCAGGATAAGCACCCTGGTGGGCCAGGCCAATTAGTTTACCTGCCCTGTCGGCAGGTTTGGTGGACCGCAGCTCCCACTGGCCGCGGTTCACCATCCCAGGCCAATGAGGGCGGTGGGAAGCAGTGCGGGCAAGGGATGTGCTGTGCCAGAAAGCAAAGATAAAGTAATGAACTTTAGTTTATTCTTAAGATATTCTTTCTTGGCTCATTTATCCGGGAGAAATACTCTATTTTATTCAGGAGTATGATATACTTTCCTTGGAAATCAAGGTGTAGTTTTATGAAGCAATATGAATGGTATCATGTGTTGCATAATATATTTCTGGATCTTAAAATTCCAGCTCCAAAATCAGATGAAAGTAAAATAGGATATTTTATTAACTACAAAGTTTCAGAGAACCTCTTTTGCACAAACCTTGTGCAGTGATGAAAATCTGTAGTCTGACTAGCAAAACTCATAAAATGTATAGTTCATACTCAATATAGAGTTAGTCTGCCTTTGTAATCATTCTCTTATAGAGCTGAGATTTAAAATAAAATTTGAAAGAAAGAGATCTGCCTTGAGGTAAATGACTGCCTCATTTAATTTAAGTGAAATCAGTATGGTTTGAATTTTGCACACATCCTGTGAAACTTTTCAGGTGCATAAAAATAAAAGGGAGAACTGTTTAAGTAGTGAACTACACAGGTTCTCTTCTCTAAAACTATTCAATCTTGGGGAAACTGATTGTGTAAATTCAAGTTGCTCTAGGGCAGGTTTTTAAGCAGCAGACCAATATAGGTTTCAGTGTTCTTTGCCACATTATAGCTGTCATATAACCTGGATATGACAGTTTCCTTATAAAAGCAGCAGTAAATAAGGAGAGGCTGATCATTAGACAATTAAAGCAACAAGTACAGTAAATTAAAGAACTAAATTATTCCATCATGCATTAATCTGGAAGACAGAATGTGTAATGCAACTTACACGTGCAATGGAATGTTATCAGGAGTTCCATCCCTGTTATAGTCTGTCATGTCATTTATGGAACTTACTGCCATGATGGCCTGTCCAATGGTATAAACAATGGACAGAGAGATAATGGTCCTGTTGTAAAGGAAGAAGACAGAAAATATGTTTTTTAACTGCATAGCTAACTCAGATTTCTTTCTAGTTCACAAAATGTTTCAGGCAGAAAGATAATTGGTTAGAATAAACAGGATGAATAAATCCACTCTGAAATAGCTATGAGACTCTTATTACAAGATACTGTAAATATATCAAAACATTTCCTGAATAATAAACAATTTATCCCATACCAGTTATACTTTTGATATTTTATTTTAAAAGTAGTCTCTGCTTCAGCAAAATCCATAATTTAATTATATTACTTAATTAAATTAAATAAAAGCAGCAAACAGTCCTGTGGCACCTCACAGACTAACAGACATTTTGGAGCATGAGCTTTCGTGGGTGAATACCCACTTCATCAGATGCATGCAGTGGAAATCTTCAGGGGCAGATATATATATGCAAGCAAGAAGCAGGCTAGAGATAACAAGGTTAGTTCAATCAGGGAGGATGAGGCCCTCTTCTAGCAGCTGAGGTGTGAAAACTAAGGAAGGAGAAACTGGTTTTGAAGCTGGCAAGCCATTCACAATCTTTGTTTAATCCTGAGCTGATGGTGTCAAATTTGCAGATGAACTGAAGCTCAGCAGTTTCTCTTTGAAGTCTGTCCTTGAAGTTTTTTGGCTGCAGAGGGTCACCTTAATATCTGCTATGTGTGGCAGGGAGGTTGAAGTGTTCTCCTACAAGTTTTTGTATATTGCCATTCCTAATATCTGATTGTGTCCATTTATCCTTTCCATAGAGACTGTCCAGTTTGGCGATGTACATAGCAGAGGGCATTGCTGGCATATGATGGCATATATTACATTCGTGGACGTGCAGTGAATGAACCGGTGATGGTGTGGCTGATCTGGTTAGATCCTGTGATGGTGTCGCTGGTGTAGATAAGTGGGCAGAGTTGGCATCGAGGTTTGTTACATGGATTGGTTCTGAGTCAGGTTACTATGGTGCAGTGTGCAGTTACTGGTGAGAATATGCTTCAGATTGCCAGCTTGTCTGTGGACGAGGATGGCCTGCCACCCAAGCCTGTGAAAGTGTGGGATCATTGTCCAGGATGTGTTGTAGATCCCTGATGATGCATGGAGGGTTTAGCTGAGGACTGTATGTGATGGCAGTGGAGTCCTGTTGGTTTCTTTCTTGGTTTGTCTGCAGTAGGAAGCTCTGGGTACACATCTGGCTCTGTTGATCTGTTTCCTCATTTCTCGTGTGGGTTTATAGTTTGAGAATGCTTGGTGTTTGAAGATGTTGGTCTCTGTCTAGGGGTTAGAGCAGATGCGGTTGTACCTCAGTGCTGGCTGTAGACAATGGATCGTGTGTGAGGATAAAGGCACAGAGCTCAGCAGCCAGTTGTGCTTGCGCATCATCAGGGATACTGCTTCTGACAGTTGTATTCCATCTGTGTGTGGGATGTTTGTGTAGAAAGCCTCACCATGGTGGCTAGGATGCTGTTTTCTGAAGGTCACCAATGCATTGTAGTTTCCTCAGGAAATCAGTGTGTCACGGAGATAGCTGGAGTGCTGTGGCATAGGGTCTGGTACAGAGTCCATATATCCAGACGTCTCAGTGAGAATGCCATGCCTGAGATGATGAGGCATCCCAGGATTTCCAGGTTTGTGATCTTGGTAGTAGATAGAATAACCCTGGTCGGGGCTCTAAGGTATGTTGATTTGTTCCGGTGTTAGTGTAGGAGTGTCCTGAGTAGATGGTGCGTTTCTTAGTGTATCCTCAGTGGGATCTGAGAAGTGGCCTGAGAATTGGTATTGGGAATGTCTGGTGGCCTCTTGGTAGTCACCTGTTCATGATGACAACAGCACCTCCTTTATCAGCCTCTTGATGAGAATGTCAGGGTGGTTTCTGAGGCTGTGGATGGCATGCTTCTGACGACTTGGTTATTAGAGCAAGCGATGTTGTTTTTCCACAATTTCTGCCTGTGGCACGTCGGCGGAAGCATTCATGTATAGGTCCAGACGTATTTCGACCCTCAGGAGGAGTCCATACGGAGTCTTCTTCTTGTGCTGTTGGTGGAGGGTATCTGTGTATCAGTGCACTGTTCAGTGTTGTCCTGAAAATATATTTGAGTCGGAGACGGTGAAAGTAGGCTTCCATATTGCCGCAGAACTGTATCATGTTGGTGGGTGGCAGGGCAGAAAGAGAGTCCCCGAGATAGTCCAGAGAAAAGTCTGTTCTGAGTGGAGTTGGATAGATTGAGGATATGTTGGTGTTAGGGGTACCACGTGTGTTGCCCATGTGGCAGGTAGGAGTTTAGACAGTTTACAGTCCTTTTTCCTTTGTAGAGAGGTGAAGTGAGTAATGTAGATCTCCTGTTTTATTTAGAGAAGTCCGTTTGTATGGAAGTTGGTTTTATGAGAGTCCCAGGTGGAGAGTCTTTTTTTGATGTTTTCCTGTTGCTGTATAGGTGCGATCAGGTGGTTCCTCAGTTTCTTTGATGAGTATGGCATACTCTCACTGTGGTCTGTGTAGTATGTAGATAGCAGTGAATTTTTACCTTTAGTCCACTTGGTATGATGTCCATCCATTTGCATTTGGAAGGGAGATGATATCTGTCTGTATCTGTGCAAGTTTCTTCATGAGGTGATGGATTTCCACTCCATACGGCAAATGCAGTGCCTTGCTGGTGTCAAGTATCGAGGAGGGTAGCCGTGTTAGTCTGGATCTGTAAAAGCAGTAAGAGTCCTGTGGCACCTTATAGACTAACAGATTTGGAGCATGAGCTTTTATGGGTGAATACCCACTTCGTCGGATGCATATAGTGGAAATCTCCAGGGCAGGTATATATATGCAAGCAAGAAGCAGGCTAGAGATAACAGGGTTAGTTCAATCAGAGGAATGAGGCCCTCTTCTAGCAGCTGAGGTGTGAAACCAAGGAGGAAAAAACAATAACCTCGTTATCTCTAGCTTGCTTGCATGCATATATATACCTGCCCCTGGAAATTTCCACTACATGCATCCGACGAAGTGGATATTCACCCACGAAAGCTCATGCTCCAAAACATCTGTTAGTCTATAAGGTGCCACAGGATTCTTTGCTGCTTTTACAGATCCAGACTAACACAGCTACTCCTCTGATAAATTAAAGTAAGATAATGAGACAAAAGATATTAGAAAAAAGGCATGTATTCTGGCCTTTTATTTAACATCTACATATTGTGATTGCACCATCAGTCAGTGCTTCAGTGATTGCCTCTTTAATAACCAAGTGAGGGAAAATAGTAAGATTGTGAAAGTCCTTTTGTCCTATTTAATATATTGTGAAATTTAAATTGTATATGCATTATACCAACAATATGCAACCTATGCTCTGGGTACATAACTATTTATAGTTCTCTATTTTTCTTCATTGAAACTTCAGGGGGGAAATAATGAAAACTACACAAAAGTATCTTCAGAAATAATGAGAATAGCCCATTAGCTGGTTCACTCAGATTATAGTGTATTCATCTATGAAAGACTAAAATTCAAGACTAGCATCAGGATAGTAGTGCCGACGGTAGCACCAAATGTGACTTTCTCTGTTGCCATGGCATTGGGCAACTGAGTGTGCATATTGTTGTGTGATCAAGAAACTCATAACTTTAAACGTGCATCCATTCTTGTTTCACAAAGCCCTTAAACATGTTCTTTACTTTAACTTCAGTGGGACTTAAACATGTGATTAAATGTTCTGCTGAATGTGTTCTTAGTACAAATCCACAAACATATACATTTTTCTTTAATCTCTGTCAGTTATAATAATTTTGGGTATTAGTGTTAACAGCAATGGGAAAAACATTTCAGATAGGAGTGTGATTTTGTCTGAGCTGACAGTGAGAAAATCTTGTTGCTGTTCTTTATTTGGGAGTCTCAGATACTACAGTGATAAGGGCCCTGTAAGTAATAGAGAGACAATTTATGTCAGGGGTGGCCAAACTTACCGACCTTCTGAGCTGCACAGGACAATCTTCAGAAGTTCGAGAGCCAGGGCACCACTGCTGGGGCTCAGGGCTTCTGCCCTACTCCTGCTGAAGCTTGAGCCCCAGCAGGCGTAATACCCTCCTACTTCTGCTGAAGCCCTAATACCCCCCTTCCTGTTGGGCAGAAGCCCCTAATCCCACCAACCCACTTCAAGGTAGAGGTCCCACGCTCCCCCTCCAACCCGAGTGTGGTAGGTTAAGAATAGGAGGGTACCCTGAGGGGGGCTCCATGAGCCACACTTCAACTGTAAAAGAGCCGCATGCAGCTCACAAGCCACGGTTTGGCCATCCCTGATTTATGCAATTGGGTCTGTATGATTTACATGTATGTACAGCACATTGCAAAAGTGCTATGTATCCTTTTCCACAGACTAGAGCTCCCTATCCAACAAAGTATGGAGAAAGTCCCTGAGGGTACTCCCACAAAGTGATAGCGTACAGGTACAGTAGATGGGTTACTTGAGGATTGAACCTCCATGATATTAATGCTATAATTATTAGTACTTTGGCTAACCTCCACACAGTCCTGTCTGTTAACCTTCCTCATGAACTTTACAGTAGTAGCTTTTTGCTTCAAAAATTACCCAAAAGCATATTTTAGAAGTAAATCAAAAGTTTTATATTATTCCCACTTGCCAAGACTCAAGTTCTAGGTTCCAACAGAGTAGTCCCATTGATCTCACAGTAAGCTTTTGCAAGATCAGGGATTTAAACAGCGTTGACAATCTGATATAAATCAATTATTGTACAAAAAACACAGAATCCTAAACCATGGTTTTGATAAATGAGTTAAAAGTTGAAGGGTGGAATTCACAAAGGGGACACAGGTGCTACTTTAGACCTCTAAGTCCAACATTTAGGTCCAACAGGCAATCACAACCTTCTGCTTGGATGCCACATAACCCTATGGTATACATACATATAGATCAGGGATGGGCAAACTATGGGCTGGGGGCCTCATCCAGCCCTTCAGATGTTTTAATCCAGCCCTTGAGCTCCCACCAGAAATCAGGGTCCAGGGCTTGCCCTGCTCTGGCGCTCCAGCCAGGGAGCAGGGTCAGGGGCTTGAGCTGCTCTGCACATGCCATGGCACCACACGGCTCCCAGAAGCAACAGCATGTCCCCACTCCGGCTCCTACATGTAGGAGCAGCCAAGGGGCTCCACACGCTGCTGCTGCCTCAAGTGCCACCCCTGTAGCTCCCATTGGCCTGGAACCACAGCCAATGAGAACTGAAGGGGTGATGCCTGCGGACGGGGCAGCGTGTACAACTGCCTGGCTGCCCTCTGCATAGGAGCTGGAGGGGAAAATGCAACTGCTTCTGGGAGCTCCTTGAGGGAAGTGCCACCTGGATCCTGCATCCCTGACTCCCTCCTGTGCCCCAACCCCCTGACCCAACCCTGATCCCTCCAAACCCCTTGGTCCTAGCCCGGAGAACCCTCCTGCACACTCAACCCCTCATTCTCAGCCCCAGCCCAGAGCTCGCAGCCCCAGCCAGATCACCCTTCTGCACCCCAACCCCCTACCCCAGCCCGGACCCCCTCCCGTATCCTGAACTCCTGACTTTTGGGCCTACCCAAGAGCCTGCACCCCCACTCAGAGCCCTCACCCCCTCCCGCACCCAACCCCCAATTTTGTGAGCATGCATGGCCCGCCATACAATTTCCACACGCAGATGTGGCCCTCGGGCCAAAAAGTTTGCCCACCACTGATATAGATACCTCTGTTTCCTCCATTAAAGTCTTCAAAGAGCCTAAGTTTCAGTGGCTGGGCATGCACACAGCTGACTAAATCTTGACACCAATCAGTAGATTGGTGCCTAACTAATTCGCCAGCTTCAGTGGGACCAGAAATGATGTATTCCCAGACTATCTTGCCTTCAGGGCCTGATCAGGTAGGCATGCTCAAAGCATACCTACCCCCCACAAAAGACAATGACAACAGAGATGCCCTCCCCCCCTTATAACCTTTAGTTTAGTGGTTAGAGTACTTACCCTGGACCTGGGAGACCCAGGTTTAAATCTACCCTCTGCCTGAGGCAGAGAGAGGATTTGAATGTGAATTTCCCAATTCTAGGGTGAGTGCTGGGCTATGCAGCAGTCTGGAGCAGAGCTCTCCTGTTGAAGTGGTTCTACTGTGTATAAATAATTAAATATTTGGCAAAAGAATTAGAACTTGAGTCTTTTACCTCACTGGTGAGTGCCCTACCTGAATCATTCTCACACTCTCTTTGCTCCAATGAATATTTCTGTCAGTGACTTGAGCTTTTCCTTACTTCCAGTTCTGAGTGAAATCTACTAAAACTTGAAGCCTCTCTACAAATCTGAATTCATGAACACCAGCTCCTGACAGAGTATTCTTGAATCCTGAAGGTGGTTTAAAACACTCTTTCCCTAAAGCAACAGTTGGAATTTCATTGCTTTTTTCAGTCATGCCTTCATTTGATTATTTTGCTTTTTAAATAAGCACTCACTTGAACTTTCCCAGCCAGGAGTCAGCAACGATTGCTCCAAGGATTGGAGTCAAATAGCACAGAGCAACAAATGTGTGGTAGATGGCTGTAGATAGGTTATCATCCCAGTGGAGAAAATATTTGAAGTACAGAACAAGCACAGCTACAAGGGGGAACAAAACAATCTGTTAGGGAGGTGACAATCAGTAACTGAAACCAAAAACAGGTGAAGATTGAAAAGGAAGTTACCTCGCATTCCATAGTAGGAGAATCTTTCACAGAACTCATTGATGACAATGAAGAAAATGCTGAGTGGATAACCAAAGCAACTTGGCTGAAGGGGAACAATGGTACAATGTGAATTCCAACAAAGCCACGAAATGTATAAAGACGATCATTATTTGGTCTCAATTCATAAATCTAATCCAAGTCAGTACAAATTTTACTAGTTACAGGTCAGTTATTGCATACCAGTGTAGTTAGATCTATTGACTGCAATGGAGCTAGGCAAAACTGTAATTGAATAAAAACTTCATGTATTGCATATTTAGGATGCTAGGTTTCTAATGTCTAGAGTAGGTCTGACTAGTATCCCAAAATATGCAAAACACTGTTATTATTCAATTACATTTTAATATTAAACTCTAGTGACATTTTTAGAGCTCTCTTGTCAGGTGCAAATGATGAACCATTAGTGTTGGACTAAAGCAAATATTCCAGAAAGACAACCAGTCTTGATATGAAAACATCAAAAAGAGAAAGAGAATCCTCCACTTCCCTTGGTAGTTTGTTCCAGTGGTTAAACACCCTCACTGTTAACATTTGTGCCTGATTTCTGATTTGAATTTGTCTGCCTTCAGCTTCCAGATACTGGTTCTTGTGTACCTTTTCCCACTAGATTAAAGAACCCTGTAGAACCCAGTATTTCCACCCAGTGAAGATAAAGTTTAGGCATGCAAATACATGAGTATATTACTGTGAGTATTTGCATGCTGGATCTTTTAGGCCATAAGAGTTGATGATTCATGAATTATTGAGTTGCATAGCCATGCTGAGTACTGAGGTGAGAGCAACAGAGTACAAAATTAGGCAAATACAACCAACATATGTGCATAGATCTTTAAAAACCTTTTCTAAGCTAAAATGCTCTGCATACTGGTTAATGTTCTTGAGCCAATAATCATTACTGTTTTATCTGCCCTGAAACTGGAATCTGTACGCTCTTTGATACACAAACTGAAATGCCATCTAGTATATTTTCACTGTGACTTTGACAAGTACCTCTGTGCGATCACCTTGAATGTGTTTTGTACCTCTACAAGATAATAGAGTATTATGAATCACAACAGATACCTCTACATCTCAGCAGCAACAGCACACTAGCTTCACAGACTACTGGGCCATGTCTTAACTCTGGCCTTCTCAGTGTCAGTACAGTTCTACAAATATAGTACAGATCTAAAATATGGACTAACTGCAAAAAATACACAAGATCTGGATTTTTAGCTGTAAATATAGGAAACTTTCTATCTACCAAATTAAGAAAAAAGGATTCCAATGGGGAATGGATAATAGATGGATAACAAAAGGTGTTTGAATTCAGACCTATAGGAACAGGAGACAGTAAATTCCATGCAAGGCCAAAACACAACCTAAAGCATCCCACATGGAACCTGAAGGCTAATGCGATGGACACTTTCAAAATGTCTCACTAGAATGCACCCTGTCCTCCTGCCACAACTACAGGGCAAGGATCAGGGACGGCTCCAGGCACCAACACAGGAAGCAGGTGCTTGGGGCGGCCAATGGAAAGGGGCAGCACATCTGGGTCTTGGGCAGCAATTTGGCAGCAGGTCCCTCAGTCCCTCTCGGAGGGAAGGACCCGCTGCCAAATTGCCATGGAAGAATGAAACGGATCGTGGCTTTTTTTTTTTTCCTCTTCGCCGCTTGGGGCGGCAAAACACTGGAGCAGGCCCCGGTAAGGATAAAGCTGATCAGCGGCAGCTTTTTATTGATGGTGACAATGAACATGCAATTTCTTTTAGTCTATCTAGGAGTTTTAATGTAGATGCAGATATGATGACTGTTTAATTTTGATAATATAATTTACATGCATGAATGATGGTTTTCAGTTTTCAGTACAGTCCTTTTTGTCTCAAAATGTGAGTATCTCTATTATAAATCATAATTTATCAGAGCAGTACCAGCTTTTGTTACTGAACACTATAAGATACCTTCAGTATCTTAAAAACAGAAAAGCTAAAACAGTGTTATAAATTACATTTTAAAATTAGTTTTCTGTGGAGAAACAAGAAAGGGAACAGGAGAATGCTTTGCCTTTCATATTTATGCCATGCCTATTCTTAGCTTACTGTTTATAGGCCTGATCCTGCAAGATGCAGGATGCTATTAGATCTGCAGCTTGCAGAATCAAATCCTAAGAAAATCTTCATTTGATTTCGATGGAGCTATGTCAATTTCCACCTACTGGAGATCTGGTCCTTTGACTTTAGTCAGTTCTGCGATTAATACCTTGCTTTTTAAAAAACTTGGAAAGCTTTATTGTGTACTATAAGAAATCACCTAACTTCTGAGAAGAATTTCATACTGAGTTGTGTTTGATATCTCATAGTTCAGACTTGTTTTAGATATCTCATAGTTCAGACTTCTTAAACTGGGGACAATACAGTCTTGTGAGACTAGCTAGTGGAGGGATCACGGGAAATCTTGATACTAAGCCATAAAACCCTTGTGGCAAAAGATCAAGTGCAGAAGGATCTTTGAACACAGATTAAACATAATTGTATATGTCAGCTACAGTTAGTTAAAGTGAAAAAGATTATCAAATAGTGCTTTAAAAAGCAATCAATATTAATATGCAGGCTAAATCTAAGAGATAATTTAGTTTGAGGTTTAAAAAAAATCAATTGTTCCAGAGGTCAAGTTTTTCTGGAATTAAGGAACAATTTGTTGTTGAAAAGTGGCATTTGATACCGTTTGATATAATGTTATGAGATTTCAGTAATTTTTGTATTTAGACCTTTGCAGTAATGTTAATAATTCAAATCCAATTCAATGCAAAGAAAAACAGCCCAACAGGTCCAACTGAAAGAAGTTGTACAATGGAAATCCTGCCTGCAGTTAGTGAATTGAGAAACTTTGGTCAATAGTGGAACCTCTAAACATAGCTCAAATGAAATTGCCACCAATTTTCTCAATGATTAAGAAGCTAGATATGGAAAGACTTAATGAGTCCACCACATTGGAAGTATAAACTAGTGTCTTTTATCTATCATATTAAAGCGTTGCTACATTTGAATCCACAGCTTTCACAAAAACACAACTCAGTATGATGGTCAGCATCTTGTCAACTGTTATGAACTACATCTGCTGCAGTGATGGGTATGTTCTGAGACATTTTGTAACACTGGTCTTGAGTTCAGACCTAGTTACACTTGCATGGTAATGAGACATTCTTCCAAGAGACTACACTGATGGAAGATACACCAATGGCAGTCCGTGGGCTGGGGGTGAGAAACCTTGTGCTGCATGTAAAGACGTATTCTTGTAAATATTACAACTGAGAGAAATAATAAAAAAAAGATAAAACACAAAGAAGGGCCTGCCTAGATTACATTCAAATTTACCCTAGGCTAAATTTGTTTTTTTTTGTTTTTACAGTATCTTGACAAACTTTGGTGTATTATTTTGGGTAAAATCTTGAACAAATGAGCGTAAGAATATATTTGCTTATTAGGGTTTCTATAAGAGAAAAATGAGATGGGGCACCACCCCTTCTACAGACATACCAGAGCAGTCAGATGAACAAAAGTCTTCCTAATATGTAAAGCTCTCATCCTGCTTAACTACATCACATAACTATGTGTTGGCAGCTACACTTTTTGTAGTGAACGCATTTGCTGTGTTTATACTCTGCTTCATTTTTATTTCAGGATTTTCTCTTTATTTTTTATCCTAGGCCAAAACACTTTACTTTTTTGATAACTGAATTAGATATTGAGTTTTTAAAGGAAATTGCAATTAGATACTGTTGGGAGGTTCAGAAAGAAAGAAAGTGAGCTCTGATTTCAGTAGAATGGAGTCAGGATAGCGATAATGGTCTGCACAAGCTGTCTGGCCGGGGAGGTTGGGATACTCTTTTTCAAGCAGTGTTGCAAGGAAGCGGATTTAGGTCAGTTTGAACATGAGAAAAGCCAAATCTCTAAGGTATGTCAGACTTGGTTACAAACAGCATGAAGTATATAAATACATAAGTCTTTTTTTCACATGCTGATAAACAAAACTTTCTCTCGCTGAAATATTCGCACTTCAACTGAAACAAATGCAACACAGTGTCAGGTACTATGACTCTTCACAGACCACCCTGCTCTTCTTCGCTCACATTTAGGTGTATGAAGTGGCTGGAAGTCTTTCTAAAGGCCTGATCTAATGCCCACTGAAGTAAGTCAAAAGACTCCCATTGACCTCAATGGACATTGTATCAGGCTCTAAGGCAGTGAATCAAATTCTCTGCTGATGTAAATGGGCACAACTCAGTTGACTTCAGCTGGGGTTATGTCCATTCAGCAGAGATTTTGGCTCAGCATGTCTATGTACTATGTTAGGAACAATGGGAACATTACTTGAGTATAACAATCAAACACTTTTCAGAGTTAAAAAAATAAATACTAACCCCATATTTTCTTTCCTTCTTATTTTTCTCTATTAGAAAAAGAGAGAAACAAATTTATGTAAACTAGGAAATAACATTTCTTACCAAGACAATGGAAAACACAAGAATCTTAGCTTAATAATAAACACAATACTCTTAATAAGAAAATATTCTTAATTAATTTAAACTGTAAATAATTCAGTATTAACTTGGCAGTATTCATTAGCCATAAGCATTTTTACAGATAAAATATATGTACAAGGTAAGTAAACTTTCAGACCTCTATGCGTGGCTTTTTATACTCTGAAACAATTGTTTCAAAATTAAATGAAATTGTTTTTGGATTGTGTATCTATAGTAGAGCAATTGCAGCTAGGAAGTTATATTTATTTTCAGTCCCATATCATAATTAGTAAACTCTAAGACATTTAGTTTATGTATCAATTAAGAGGCATTAACTGTATACAAAAACTTAAACAAGGAAGGGTTTTGAAAATATAATTACAGGCAGTAAACTGAATACGAAATTTTAAAAAATAGAAAACAAAAAAATTAAGCAAACTAAAGCTACCTCTCTATTAAATACAAACTATAGAAACACACATTTATTGTTTAATATTTGTAGAAAGTCTCATTGTAAAAACCAGCTCTGCATAATAATTGCCATGCTGCAGTCTATATGCTTTGGTGTTTTAATGTATTTACATAGGAAACTATCCATAATATTTGAATTTACTTCAGATCATCTTAGTGTTTGAAGTTTGGTTGCCTTTCACTTTATTTAATAGAGAGAAGTGAAATACTTCTGTAATTGGCACAGATTCACATTTGGCATCATCGTTTGAATATTTAGTCCACTGCAAAGGAACATGAAATTGAAAACAAGTTCTAAAGAAGAAAATTATGATATTCTGTGCAGACTGAAAAAAAAATCTTTAAAATATGCTTTCAGCCAGTAGGGAACAAGTACTAATATTTAATTTTACTAGTAAGATGAGGGGAGCTAAGAAATACACAAGAATGTAGGAGTCCCGAGATTCATACATAGCTCAAATGAAAGACAATCATGAACAATGCAAGGCAGTATCCCACGTACTGTAAAACTTGTTCAGACCATAAAATCATCACTAATCCAGGTGACACCAAACTATCAAACAGCCCCAAAGCAGTGATCTGCTTCAAATTAAGCTCTGGGTGTGCTACCTTTACAGCTTGCTTTACAGACAGAGCAAAAGTAAGAAGTAGAGGACAAGATAAAGACAAATGTCATTCAGCTTGATCCTGTAGATTCTACAAGATACTGAGCACTAGGGTCTGATTCAGCAAAGCACGTAAGTATGTTACTAACTTTAAACATGTGAGTAGTCTCACTGAAATCAGTGGAAAATGTTTAAATTCTTTGATGGACTGGATGCCTTGATGCTCAGGGCCGAGAGTGCTTTCTGCAGGCCTCTGAAGCATGTTTCTCCAAAGTGAGTTTTGCTGACAGACACGGGGTTCATGCCATCGCTGATAAAAAAATCTTCGTGTGAAAATGTAATGGACGTCAGCACTTCTTATGTTAAAAGTTCAGTATCTTGAAGATAAAGCTCAAGTACATCAGGGATGTGTACTTTGAAATCCTGGTTTGCAAACTAAACAAAATTATACCAGATTGTCATTATGAAAGGAAATGTTATTTCTGCTTACTTGAGTAGCATGTAGTCCATAGTTCACCGTGTACACAGAAACGTGTACACAGTGTACTGACAACAAAAGTGCTGGATACCTAAGCCCCTTCTTTTTCAGTTTAAAACAATTTTTACTGAAAAATTCCTGGGTTTTACAAAAATATTCATTTTTTTAATTTTAACTCTACTTTTATATCATTCAAATATATAAAAAAATTACTTGTTTTATTAGGAAAATACAATACGCTGCATGAGATATATGTATTATGATAATACATTAGTCTGTGTGTAGATGCAAAGCTGCCTATTGAAGTAAAGCTATATATTAGTCTAGAATAATGGTTCTCAACCTAATTACCATTGTGGGCCACATATGCAGCTCTCTATGCGTTATGTAGGCCTCATCCACACAAAATATATACTCCCTACATGGCCCTGAAGATATCACATGGCCACAGCTGTGGGCTGATTGGGCCGCAAGTGGCCCATGAGCTGCAGGTTGAGAACCACTGGTCTAGAACAGCGGTTCATAAACTATCGGTCGGGACCCCCTTTGAATGGGGTCACCAGGGCTGGCTGAGACTCGCTGGGGCCCAAGGCCAAAGCCCAAGCCCCACTGCCCAGGGACGAAGCCAAAGCCTGAGGGCTTCAGCCCTAGGCGGCAGGGCTCAGGTTACAGGCCCCCTACCTGGGGCTGAAGTCCTTGAGCTTCAGCTTTGGCCCCCTTGCCCAGAGCATCAGAGCATGGTCTTTGGCCTCCCTACTCGGGGCAGTGATGCTTGGGTGGGTTCAGGCTTTGGTCTCCCATTCTGTGGTCGTGAAGTAATTTTGTTGTCAGAAGGGGGTCGCGGTGCAATGAAGTTTGAGAACCCCTGGTCTAGAAGATACACACAATAAAAATACAGGCATACAAGCTCTGAAGTGCATGTGCATCTGAATGTACTGAGGAATCTCACATCCACCATGTACACATTTCAAGCTGTTAGCAAATAACAGTTTAAAGATTTGACTCAATAAAATGAGAAGAATACATTTCAGAACACAAGGACGGTATTTGAAAGTTTAAAAAAACAGAAGAAAAGGATGAAGTTGAGTGTATGCGCTGCAAATGGTGTGTCCCAATTATTAAATGTAAATATTTATAGGTTTTAAATCTACAACAGTAAACTGTTTATTGAAATGAAAAGTTTTATTTGAGGATTAGAGACATACTGTATTCTTAAACTCAGAGGTGGCACTGTGTTTTGAATTCTGTTTTACTTCTGCAGCAAACAACATTGGTGAACAGAATTCAAGGCATTAATCTACTGAATACTTCCCCCCCGTCTTTCTGTCCACCAGAATAAATTCTGATATTTATTAATAGTTTTTTGCCCTGACTTTCACCTGTTTTTGTTATTATGGTCATAAACACTGATACATTCCTGGGAAAAATTAAATAAAATAAAACATGAATACAAAGGACCCTATGGATACTCTTTAAGTTTTAGCACTGATTGAAAATATACTTGTTAGTACTTTGTGCAAGTTTATTTTTAAAAGATTTAATCTCTTATTTTGACAAATAGAATAATTATGCTACACAGATAAAATGAATATGGAAATTAAGGAAAATCAACACATGAAAATTATGGATATATTTTTTTCTTTATAAAAATAAAGAAGTATAAAATATACCAAAAACTGTTTTAATGATCATTTCAGGATACATACCCTTACATGCTATTTCTGAAATTAACAAAAATGTTGCTTATGCAGTTCAAACAAAGAGAAACATAAGTGGATAGCAAGGTATCCATGCTAAAGATTACATCTGTCCATAATATTATCCCTGAATATTTTTACATGTTGATGTTTTCAGAACACCTGCAGCACTGTGTTATTTGCTATACCATATCTCCAGCAATTATTATTCTTTTAAACATATGTATTTGTGTTTGTGATATTTTGACCTAAATTGGAAGAAAAAAAGAACAATAAAAGAAGTGTAACTCTCTGAATTCTACAGGCACTGAAAGGAGGCCTTAGCTTTCAAATTCAAAAGGCTAACAGATAAAATAATTGCAGTATATAACCAGTGGGTGCAAGTGGGGGATGGAGCACAGGACCAGTAAGTCACTCTCTGTAGCCTTGTTGTCTGCTGACCACTCTGCTGGAGACACCATAAGGTTGCTGACTCTTCTCTGTGACTACTGCTATGCAACCATATGGGGATTCCCTTCTTTATGGATCCCAGGGAGCTGCAAGCCTGAGAGGCTACCATTCTTACATCCCCTGTGGAGTCCCTAAGCCTTCTCATTTGAGAGGAGGTTCTGAGGAAAACTCCATAAGATAAATTGGCAGAATTTCCTGGACCACAGTGGTACCTCCATGGGTGAAAATGATTAGGCTTCATTTCAATATGTAATATTGGTGGCCTTGCCAGCGCTCAATCAACAAACAAACAAGTAATGTCAATCCCACTAAGCATGTTTTAACACATTCTTCTGCATGGTTAATTACTGGGTCAACTACTCCTCTGTATTATTCTATCTAAGAATCTTGCAGATAGTACTGAATCCTCAAGCATGTATTTTTCCCATTTTTATAGGGCCTTGGTCATTGCCAGAAGCAAATCCTCAACATTCACTTCTTTAAATGAGGGAGAAATGTTCATACTTTTTAGTGTACATTATGGAGACTTATATCTGGGAGCTGATGGACTCTCTGAGCATAATAAAATCTTTTCCTCCTGACAGCTCTGAGGATCTTATTCCTGTCTACCCTCTAATCCTTGGAAGGCAAGTGTTCTTTTCTGACTTGAATTCAATTGATTTTTCTTGCTGTACATTTGGAAGCAACGTCCCTACCAGAAAGCTCTATCACATGCATCCAGGCTGAGTACATTTCAGAGCCATTTTTCAAATACTAGATGTTACATTGTCAGCTTCTATGTTTCTGGAAATCGGTCAACATTAATGTTTATGACTCTGACTTGCTTCTTGACCATTTCTAAATTAAGTCTCAGGGATTCACTATCCTTCACCAGGGAAGCTGATCAATTTCTTGAATGCACCAGAGCCAAGATTTTCAAAATGAGAGCCTAATGTTGTGCTACTAAGTCCTTATTTAGGCACCTAAATAATTGGCCTGATTTTCAAAAGTGTTGAGCAGCACCCAGCAGTTCCCATTGACTTCAACGGCAGCTCAGCACTTTAAAGAATTGCTTTATGTGTTGGTGGTATCTGTTTTTGTTTTATGCAGCCCTCACTGTCCTTGACTTTAAAAATGGTTACTTTAACTTGTTTTTAAGACTAACTTCCATTAAATGGACTGTGTCTCCATCTTTTCCAGGACTGTCTGTTGGAGACACGAGTGACAGTTCATCTGGCACAGAGTATTACTTTCTGGATGTGGGATTCTCTGGATTTTGGTGTGAAGAAGTTCATTAATGATTTAAAATTTTCCCCTCATTGGATATTTTTTCAGTAAGGCCAGACACAAAGAGGCCAGAAAGTATTTCCAGTTTGTATCATCATCCTTGATTCTGCCTTGTAAAATATGCTAAAGTAATATATTATTTTATGGTAATATGTCTATAATTTTTTTCCATATTTTATGGAAAAAGAACTGCATGACTAATATATTTTCACTGCAAAAGAATATGTCCCAAAGAGCAATCTATACCTCTCTCACTCATCATTGCCAAAATATTTTTAACATTAGACAAATAATACCTGTTTAAAGCAAAAAGACATGAGATACCTTTAATTCTCTAGTTAAGCACTAAATTAGGGATCGGCAACCTTTGGCACATGGCCCACCAGGGTAAGCACCTTTTGGGCTGGGCCGGTTTGTTTACCTGCCACGTCCACAGGTTCGGCTCATTGTGGCTCCCACTGGCCATGGTTCACTGCTCCAGGCCAATGGGTGCTGCAGGAAGCGGCGGCCAGCACATTCCTTGGCCTGCGCCGCTTCCCGCAGCCCCCATTGGCCTGGGATGGCGAACTGTGGCCAGTGGGAGCCGTGATTGGCTGAACGTGCGGACGCAGCAGGTAAACAAACTGGCCCAGCTCACCAGAGTGCTTATCCTGGCGAGCCACATGCCAAAGGTTGCTGATCTCTGCACTAAATCTATCTGAATTGGTTATTTACAGATGGGTTAATCCTTTGAGAAAAACACACCACTCAAGCATCTGCTTGGATTATCCATTTAACATTCAATATCAGGCTGGTGGAAAGTGTTATGGGTGTATTCTCATTCAAAAGCATGAAAATTCCAACTCCCATTAGCATTAATGTGAACGCTGTACTCTGGCTAAATGAGACCAATCCTGAGAAAAAGTTTGGTCCTGCTTCAGAAATGTACAAAGTTTCTAAAATCTCTGGGCCAATTATTCAAAATTCAAATCAGAAACAGCTGTCATTTTCCTACACTCTTATGATAACTCTTAAACATATCTAGGGCCGAGACAAATTCTTAATGAAAATATATCAAAGGAAGGTATTTGGAGAACAGTGATCACATGCTCCCAAATTTGAAATGGGCAGCTCTTCTCAGAAGAAAATCTTTGAAGTTACCGAGAATTTAATGTTATTTGATTCAGATGAGGTGACAATAATTTTCCCCCTAAAATATTAATCATTTTGGATAGGGAAAAGTAGTTATTTTTGTTGACTATGAAACACTGATTGGATAAACAATTGCTGGGGCAGAGGACCCTGATGTGAATTTTTTTTTCTATAATTAAATAAAAAACTGCTAGTATAACATTAAGATTGCACTGATTACATAAAAGTCAAGGAGATTTAAGGTTTTTAAACAAACATTAACTCAGCCAAATGGCACATCCCACAGTAAATGTTTTGTGGTACAGCACACCAATTCAGCAAGAAGAACAGAAACAGTGCCCACATAAACACAAGGTGAGTGAGTTAGCAGTGCTTTGTGAACCTTTTTGAAACGTTAACTATAAAACCTTAATGTAATCTCATTTTTTTTCATTTAAATTTCCTAGTTTTGTAGCCAAGGAGAAATTGTGTTCAGTTTGTGTTCAGTTGGTTTCTGAAAAAGAGATGAACGTGATTTGTCTTTTGCTCACTTGCTGCTAAACTATGTTACTGTTTTAGCAACACCAGTGCCAGTTATGGGTAATTTTCATATTATAGATAAAAGTGCACACCTTTAATTATTCCAGTAATACAGGTGGAAGGTAGACTTGATGCTCCCACTTAGCAAGGCTGGGGGCCAAAAGGCATAACCACTACTCCTTTTCCTATCAGGGTCAGAAAGGTGAGGGGGTCAGATTAATTACCTGCTTCCTGGGAACTGTTCCCCAATCCTTTATTTAAATTTCCTGGAGTCTGAAGGCCAAAATGCGTTTTGAGTTGCAAAGCCTGAGAAATCTGAACTGAACATGTGATCTAATGACCACACAATCACAACACTAGGGGGGCGATATATGGGTACAGGAGCTTTCAGGTTAAGACGTAGCAGATAAATAATTTTTTATTAAAAGAAAGGAATTATCTAAATTATGTAAAAATTATCTAAAAGGTAATAAAATCATGTCCTTTAATTTTCCCTATTGACTCTAAACTTTCCAATATATTAATATGCAAAATCACCAACCATTCTGAAATTACTACCATATTACACTATCTAAACACAATTGGTTGCATTAAAGAGCCACAGCCCTAACATATAAATCTTGAGGAGGGAAGGGTTTGTTCAGATTCCGGATTATTTTAATAGTTTTGCATTTAGGTAACAACACACCCACGTGCAGCTGATGCACCCAGCAGGTTTTTTACTGTCCCAAGTGGAAAAGCGGGAAAAAAAAAAGATAAAGCCAATAGGTGCCGCTTCATTCCTCTGTGGCAATTCCGCGGCAGGTCCTTCACTCCCTCTCTTCCTCTTCGGCAGCAATCCCGCGGCAACTCAAAGAGAAAGAGAGGGACTAAGAGACCTGGACATGCCGCCCCTTTCCATTGGCCGCCACAAGCACCTGCTTCCTTTGCTGGTGCCTGGAGCCGGCCCTGGCACCCGGGAGGCTCTGGGCTAGGTAGTAAAAGCAAAAAGAACCAAAATATGTTTCCCCAGAAAATTTCCTTCTCTGATTTGCATAGTACAGGTTGGCTGAGATTTTTAATTAACTTCTTTATTAATGTTTAATACAATTTCTTTGCACCATATTTTTTTTTTTTATTATTTTCCCCTTGCTGATTGTGTTGTATTAGTTCTGAAAGGGACTGGTCAAGGTATGAAAGCTTAGCCACTACATCAAGAGGAGCAGCTGCCCTTGCATTGAGACAAGGTCCCCAGTTTCCGCAAGCTCCACTCCATGTCCATCCCCACCCCTACCCTCCCACACACCCTACAGAGCTTCCTCTGGGCCCTTCAGTGGGAGCCGGGTGTCCCAGAGTAACAAGCAGTCTGGGTTTCCCCCACAGCTTTCCGCAAGTCCAGCCTCAGTAGCTTCCAGCGGACCAAACAAAGTGGGGTAGAGCGATGAAGCAAGGAGCCTTCTCAAAACCTGACTCTGCCCCAGTCCCCCCACAAGCAGAGTGCGAACAGCGGGCCCAAGGGATTTCCTCAGTCTTCCCCTCCCCAGCTGCAGCCAGGCACACAGGCCCTATTACTCACTGCCATGAGGGCAGGGGACTGGACTAGATGACCTCTTGAAGTCCCTTTCAATCCTATGATTTCACCCAGCCTTGCGCTTATGTAAAGCCCTAGGTCCTCGCGGACCACCCGCAGGAACCCGAAGGCGGCCACCTCATAGTTGCATCACTAGTGGCCCTGTGACCCCGAAAGACCTGGCGTGGGCAGGACCGAGAGCAGCAAGGGAGGCTGCTCCTTCCCCACCCAGCTGGAATAACTAGCGCCAGCCCTAGGCGCTCGCCCGCTTTCCCCAGTGGGTGTCTGAAAGCAGCAGGTGAAGCAGAGGCCGGGGCAGTACCTCGCCGGGGCAGCGCTCTGGCTCCCTGAGCAGCCAGACCACAGCTGTGTTACAGCCGCACACGTGCTGCTACCAGGGGCACCCGGCCAGGCGCTGGTGGGGGGCCCTGGAGTCACAGAGTGGGGGTCAGACAAGAATACACTGCTTCAGCAGGCGGTCGCTGCTGGCGGAGAACAAGCTGAGCGGGGAGGAGGAAGAGCAACTAGACACTACAAATCCCCAAGCAGAAACCTGCTCCCCCAAGAGCAGAGCCCTATAGTCCTTGCCCCTCCCCGACCCGGCCCCAAGAGCAGAGCCCTACAGCCCCCTGCCCCTCCCCGACCCGGCACCCCGCCCCAAGAGCAGAGCCCTATAGCCCCTGCCCCTCCCCGCCCCGGCACCCCGCCCCAAGAGCAGAGCCCTATAGCCCCTGCCTCTCCCCGCCCCGGCACCCCGCCCCAAGAGCAGAGACCTGCAGCGGCCAAGAAGCCTGCAGAACGTCTCCCAAAGCTCCCACTCTTTCTCCCCCATAATTCTCCACCCTAATTCCCCGCAGAGCCTCCAACCCACCGGCCCCAACAACCTTCCTCATCTCCCAGTTCTGTGGAGCTTCTGCCCCCACCACGTACCCATTGTGGCTTCCGCGCTGCTGAGGCTGCTCTCCTGACTGGGAAAGTCCTGGGTGGTGTGGGACGGAGATGATGGCGAGGGCTAGTCTTTAAAAGTGCTCTTCTTGGCCGGGCGCCAAGCCCTACCCAATGCCCTGGGCAGGAGCGGCAGAGGCAGAAGCGTGTCTCTCCACAGCAGCGAGCCAGGCGGGAGGAGTCTCTCAGAGCCTCGGGGCCAGGGGCAGGACACTGCACCAGACCAGTGTGGAAACGCTGAAGGACGAGTAAAGCTTTGATAGTGTCCCTTGTTCTATCCCTTCAGGGACAGTTCCTTAGGGCGGGGGGCAGCTGCAGGGAAATGGGAAGCATAGAAGTCTGGAGCAGACATTAGAGTCTTCTTAAGATTAGGTTAAGTGGATATTTGTAAGGGTAGGGAATGACCCGCACGCTTGGGAGTGGGGGAAAGACCCTTAGAGGAAGAGGAGGAATGGAAAGAAGGCCTAGCAGTAATGAGAGAGATGGGGGGACATGCATACACAAATCCAGGTGCCTTGTGAGAGAGTATAGAGAGGGAATGAAGGGGGATAGAAAGCTGGGGGTGGGGAGTGGAGAGAAATAATGGATAGGAGGGGAAAATGGATAGAGCAGTGGGAAGGTTAAACTGTTGGCGCAGTTGAGGGGTTGGAGAACTATTGCCACAAAACAAGAAGACAGGAAGAGAGACAAGGAGGGTATATGTGAAAAGGGAACAGGATAGAGATGGAGAAACAGATAAAGGAAGAGGGACTAGCGGTGAAGTGAGGGATTCAAATGTGAAAAAATAATCATGTGAGAGTGAGAGAGAGAGAAGGAGAGAGGAAGCAGAATTACAAAACATCATTTGAGAGAGACAAAGCACATGAGGTAATATATTGGACCAAATTCTATTAGTGGAAGAGACAAACTTTTTACCTACACAGAGCTCTTGAGGTGTGGAAAAAGTCTGACCTATTTCTATACCTAAAGAATGGCTCTTTGTAGCTTGAAAGCTTGTCTCTTCCACCAACAGAGGTTGATCCAATAAAAGATATTATCTCAAATCTGTCTTGAAGAAACACTGGAAAGGAACAATTTTAGAGTGGCAGATAAAAATACTCTAAACCTTTTTTATGGTACAAACCAAAAATTTGTCTAAGTGAAAACACAGACACTGAAAAAATTTGGCAAGAAAATAAGAAAAAAAGGGAGAGTTTGCAGACAAAAGGAAGAACAAAGTTTGCTATCAAATATACATATGTACACACACAACGCACACCCACCCACACACACACAATGACATACACTAGTCTGTGTTTGTACGATGCTTGTTGGCTGATCACTGGGACTGACTTGGTTGGGGCTCAGTCCTGGTTAGAAAATGCAAACAGTTCCTGTGCCAACAACCTGGCCAGTTTTGAAATTGGAACTAGAAAATATCAAATGTGTATTTTAGTAGATTATGCTTTAGTTTGACAACAGAGACAGGTTCACTTCTGAATATTCTTTTTGCTATTCTTATCTTTTAAAAAGTTATTGCTCTATCTGCCCTTGATTTTGTCCTTTTGACTCAGCTAACGTTTAATTAGCATTACTCAGTCTGAAAGTGCTTAGACAGTTGCTCACAATCTTTCGAATCTTTCTCTTCCAGCATCTATGTTCACTTTTTAAAGCTTAAAGCATGATGTTTGAATAGTGAAATATGAAAACTAACGGCCAGTCTGCAATAACCTTAATTCTACAGAAGGAGTACTATAACCATACTTCATAAGTGGCACTTTTTACTTCAGTGGAGTTACTTGTGGTGTAAGATACTATTCAAAATAGTAAAGGTATCACAGTCTGGCCACAGTTAGAGACAGCAGGCTAGGAAGATACAGCTATGTTCTTTTTGTCCTAGTATTAATTTATCCTGGGTAAACTGGCACCAGAGATTGATGATGATGTTTTTTGTTTTGTTTTTCCCAACCTTCCCTTCTTTCCCAAGTAATAACTACTTCCCTTCTGCACTGTTTCCTACGATATTAGGCATATATCTACTATGGCCAAGATTGGGTGCCTCAATTTAAGGGTACTCAATATGAGACACTTGAAGCCTGATTTTCAGAAAATGCTGATCATACAACCTTTGAAAATCAGGCCTCTTTAAGGTGTCTCAATTTGGCCACCCAAAAACAGGTATCCAAAGTCAGTAGTCACTTTTGAAAATCATGGCCATTTAAAAACAAAAATTAACCCTTTTCTCAGTTGAAAAATGAATGGTGTTAATTAAGAATATAAGAATACAACCAGAGGGGGAAGTATAGTTCAGTGGTTTGAGCATTGGCCTGCTAAACCCAGGGTTGTGAGTTCAATCCTTGAGGGGGCCATGTAGGGAATTGGGGTGAAAAATCTGTGTGGGGATTGGTCCTGCTTTGAGCAAGCAATTGGAGTAGATGACCTCCTGAGGCCCCTTCCAACCCTGATATTCTATGATCTCCTACTTCTTCACACAGTGGAATGGGGATGTTGTGAAGGCCAAAACTATACCAGGGTTAAAAAAAGAATTAAGTAAGTTCATGGAAGATAGTTCCATCAATGGCTATTAGCTAAGATGGTCCAGGACACTACCCCATGCTCCAGGTATCCCTAGCCTCTGACTACCAGAAGCTGGGAGTGGACAACAGGGAATGGATCACGCGATGATTGCCTGTTTTGTTCATTCCCTCTGAAGCATCTGGCATGTCCATTGTCAGAATACTGAGCTAGATTCACTATTGGTCAGACCCAGTAAGGCTGGTCTTATGTTGTTCTTATGAAAGATGTACAAAAAACATTAATTCACTTGCAACAACTTTAGTTTCCTGGCACTCAAAAATAGCTATGGCATTTACGTTGGGCTAATGTATTTGAGTTTTGAGCTGAAGAATAATGAAAACACATTTGGGGCTCCTGATGCTTGTGGTCTCTAATGATGACAGAGATATAGATACAATTTGCTGTTGTGAGTTACTGCTGCTTCTATAACCCTGCCTATAAACTGCTAGTTAGTTCTAAGGGACGCATATCAACACGTAATTCTGTGGGAATGTTGAGATTAGTACAGAAATATATGATATCCTGATGTGCACTGCTATGCCAAATACAACTAATGTACAGACATGACACTAGAAGATAAGGATATTTAAAAAAATAACCAGGTGATTAAGTTGCTAGCAAGAGCTAAGCCACTGAACTGTAGTGCTAGCATGGGGAGCAGGCTGAGGAAGCAGCATCTGACTACCCTGGCCCTTAAACTCTGACGGTATTTAGGATGATTACAGATACAGAGCCATTGGAAGATTATGTCATGCTAGATTTTCATGAAGGAGGAGGCAACTGCCATTTGAGGCTTGGAAGGCCTGTAGAAGTGGGGCTGCACCCTAGTGGGGTTTATGAACTCTGTCTGCATGACACACACCTTCCCCTCATGCAGAATGGATTTAATAATTCTTATCTGACTTTTGAATAAGTTGTTCATTTCTTCCAAGTTATTTAATCAAAGGGAACTTGCCAGGAGCCTAAAGGCTACTCCCAATTAGCATCAAATAGAGGAGACTGCAGTCATTTTTAATATGATGATTCAGCCTGTGTTGAGTACACGTCCCAAGCCACTTGGAGCAACAGAGTATTGTATGTTGCAAGCTGAAATAACTACAGAATGCACCTCGGTATTAGGGATGAGTGCTACTGTGAGCTACAGTGTAGAGCTACAATGTACAGGCCCACCCTTGATTTAATTCAACTGGTTCTGATGGATTGCTCCATGTGTTTGTGTGGAGGTAACCTACTTGAAAGGAAACTGAACTCTGTCATAATGTTAATTACCCACACGGTCATTTTATAAAACCTTGCAGATTAAGACTTAAAGAATGAATGCATAGTGATGGGGACATTTATATCATGCACTCCTGGAAAAAGCATTCAAAAATAAAAACCCAAACTAATTTAATGTAGTCCTGAGGATTTGAGCAGTACATGGCTTCTTCTACATCTAAAGCAACCAGAACGCATGAGCACTTCAAGTGACACAGCTTTATGCGACATGTGGACCGAAAACAAAATATATAGAACTTCTTTCTAACATGGCCTTGTTCACTAAGGCAGCAAAACAAGCAACCAGCTAGGTGTGATGCCCAAGCCTCTAACGGCTCACCCACTTACAGAAATAATTTACCATGTACCATTTCTAAGCAACTAAAGAAAAAATTGCATGCAATCAGGAATGCAATTCATTTCCAGCCATTAGATATGGCTACTTACTCTTCCATGTGAACAAGGGTGCGGAATAATTGTTGCTATTTTCTATCAGGCTCTAAGCACGCTAAAATCCGAAGTACGGAACCCCAGGTTCATCTGCCTAGATACAATGTATGTAAAAGCAAAGAAACCAATAGCTCCTCAGATATTTCTTTCTGAAAGTGCCCGGCAACTATGGAAAATGAAAGTGGGAGTTGAGGGAAATCAATTTTTTGTTAATCATTTAGGAGCATTAGGCTGCTGATCATGATACCTTTGAACACTGAGAACTCCCTTTTTCATGAGATCCTGACAGCTATAGGAATTTATACAGACAATGGATCAAACTGTGCGCTCGGTTACACCAGCGTAGCTGTGGAGTAATTCAATTGACATCCATGGAGCTAAGCTAATTTGTACTTATGTCAGTTTCAGTGAGAGCAGAATATGGTCTAAAAGGGATTTACATTTCCCAACTTGGACTCTTTAACACAGTCTAAGAGGTGCACTGTATGCCAAAACTGTTAAAAGTAGTTTTCAATTAAAAAAATGGTTGGAAGCAACTTTACTTTGTCCTGCTTTGACCCTGACACCAAGAAAAGCAGTGCATTTTCAAGGTTGTGAGTAGGGTGTTGTTTGCTATGAGGTGTGTGTCAGAGGAGGAAGTTGCTCTCTGTACCCCGGACTTTTCATAGCTGCTTGCCTGCTGGCACTATGGTGTCTTCCCTGGGCCTGGGGGGCAGCCTGGGCTGGGCCAGGACTCCTACTCACTGTGTGGTCAGTGTCACTCCCTTGGTCCCACAAGCCAGACATGAAAGCAGCAGTGGTGGCCTGGGCTGGAGTAAATTGAGCCAGGCCCCAATCCCTACCAGGGGCCAACGATTGGTTAGACAGCTCCCCTCTGGCCCATCACTTCCTCCTACCCCTGACTGGCATGCCAACTCTCTGCCACCCTCCAGAATGGGACCAACCTCTTAACCCCTCCCACACCACCCCCAAACAGCCATGGCCTCAGTGGGAAGGTGGAAGCAATGATGCTGTCACAACTTTGCGCTGCCCCCACCAAATTTTTCTGAAATGACTCCCCAGGTTGGGAGAGGACTTTTGAATGCTAGCACTGAAAAGCAGAAGAACCCGGTGAAACTCAGAACTAACATGAGATTGGGAAGATTTGATATAATTGCTTTGGACAACATTAGGTTTCAAGACTGAAGTATGAATTACTCTTTGTGATTACAACCTGTTAGAAGGTACAGTATGTGATTTTTGTAAAAGACTGTGTAGGTTTCAGTTACAAGTTAGCCTTCTCTAAAATGATATCCTGATACAAACAGCATGTTCAGCTGCAGGGGTGGGAATTTTCACTGATGAGTTATTTAGTTTGTCATTAAATTAGGTGTCATAAAATATCACTCAGTTTTAACATTTATTAAAGTCGGTGAGATTGTTCTCTGTTTTCATGTCTCATCACAGGAAGGAACTTTAACATTTTAGAGGGGATGGGGTTAATCTTGGGTTGTTGTTTTTTTTTAATGTCCTAATTATTGTTCAAGGACTGACTTATTTTAAGGTGGACCAAGTCAGTACTGGTATAAATCCAAGAGTAGTAAAGAAAATGAGGATAGTAATGTTAGTAATGTTTTTACTTATAATTTTAGAATACGTTCCATATGTTTTTTAAAGATTCTATAGTTGTTTTATGACTTAACATTTTAGATTTAAAAATTGACAATAATAAGCAGAGAGAAAACACCAGGTCGGTAGATGTTAAGACAAGGAGTGGGGTAAATTGGTAAGGTGCACTTGTAAGGTATGATGTAAGTTCTGAGAACAAACAGAGGTAGGGGAATGCTTGTGGTTTCTTGGATTCTTTTCTATTTTATATTTTGTAAGCAATAGCTGGTTTGACAAATCACTCATGCTGTAAGCAAAAAGATATTTGTTTAAATGAACAGTGATAGCTGATTTGGACAGTGAGATAATCCCATTATAGACAGTGATGATGGATATCTATGCAAGTATTTCTATGGCCCTCATCACTGCGATAACTGAACACCCTCCGCCCCCAAGCATTTATGGATTTATCGTCACAAGTGTCACAAGTCCCCATTTTACAAATAGGAAACTGCAGAAGAGAAAAATTAAGTGATTTGTCCAAGGAAGCCTTACACATAATAGACACCCTTTCTAGTACAACTGATGCATTCAGCAAAGACTGGGAACGTTATTTTACTACAACTAGAAACGAATGTACAATGGCCTCTTCTGTGGTCATCCACTATCATAAAATTAGTTTGCATTTTGTTCTTTGCAAGACATGCACAAGGTTACCAGATGCAGTGGTAGTTAGCTTGCGTAGTTATTAAAAGGTCACTGTTGCAGCAAATAGCATAAAATAGCAAAGTGGAATCTGTCTTGAGGTTTATTTAATGCAATACAGACTAACCATAGCAACCAAGTTTTGTGCAGCCACATGTGTGACACTTTATGTAAATTGTTTAACAAGCTCATTTGCATAGCTTCAACTAAGTTACATATAATCATATGGTAACAATGTGTTCTGGCTCTTTAAGCCAAAGCTTGATGGTCAACAGGAGCATTGGAGTTGGGTATGAACTGTGGGGTTGCAACGAAGGATGTTGTGTTTAGGACACTGAGGACTGCTTTGAATTACTTTGGGCTACTGATCCAGTTTCAGGGGCTGATGAGTACCCTGAGAAAAATGATATGCCACTTGAGATAGCGACATGGAAACACCTCTGGCCGCAAGAGGGAGCCAGGCAAATGTGTCCCCATTGTACATACACTCCAGCTTTAAAAAATATTGCATGGATATAGAGTTTGTACGGGCCTGGTGAAGGAAACTATTGCTTTTATCCACAGGGCAGCAACAGGGCAAGCTTCCCATACATACTTTCATGCCAGTGTTCTTCAACTTTGATTTGGAGGTAATTTCTTCTAGTAGTAACGGGCCATTTGGTTTCTAAGACCCATGACGTTGCTGGCCTCTCTGGTAAAGTCTTACAATTAGCACAAAATGTGGTGGTGCATTTGTGGGAGCTAGAGCTAAGACCCACTCATTTCATATAGAGATCACCTAACATCCATTAGTTGGGATTTTTAATTCCTGTTGAGTTGAGCTGGATTCATATGGGTAACCTACAGCTGACAGGCTCTGTAGAACATTAGCAGTGTTGTCCTAAGGAAACCAGTCCCCTAATAATTATTAATGTTACACCCTGGAGAATGATACTCACTGTCTGGGAAGTCACTTTTATTGATCAAATTCTGACCTTTTTTGAACTTGCATAGGTAGAGTCCTCCTGTCTCTGGTGTAATGAGCAAAATCTCCCTCATACTGATCAATTTCCTTCAGACAAACCCAATAATAAATATCATAGCCTGTTCTTAAAAAGGACAGTTATCAGTAACCAAAATGAAGATACAAAAAATATAACAATAAAACATATTTAAAATACAATGTTTTTCAAAATAAAGTCATTTTAATAGTTATGCAATTAAAAAAATTAATCATGATTAATTGCACGATTAAAAAAATTAATCACACGAATAATCACACTGTTAAACAATAAAAGAATACCATTTATTTAAATATTTTTGGGTGTTTTCCACATTTTCAAATATATTTATTTCAATTTCAACACAGAATACGAACTGTACAGTGCTCACTTTATATTTATTTTTTTATTATAAATATTGGCTTTGTAGAAATAAAATAAATAGTATATTTCAATTCACATAATACAAGTACTGTAGTGCAATCTCTTTGTCATGAAAGTTGAACTTACAAATGTAGAATTATGTACAAAAAAAAATCCATTCAAAAACAAAACAATGTCAAAGTTTAGAGCCTACAAGTCCTCTCAGGCCTACTTCTTGTTCAGCGAGTCACTCAGATAAACAAGTTTGTTTACATGTGCAGAAGACAAGGTTGCCAGCTTCTTGTTTATAATGTCACCTGAAAGGAATAACAGGTGTTTGCATGGCACTGTTTTAGCTGGTGTTGCAAGATATTTACATGCCAGATGTGCTAAAGATTCATGTGTCCCTTTGTGCTTCAACCACCATTCCAGAGGACATATGATGATGTGTTCTGCTCAGTAACAATCCAAAGCAGTGCAGACCGATGCATGTTCATTTTCATCATCTGAGTCAGATGCCACCAGCAGAAGGTTGATTTTCTTTTTTGGTGGTTCTGGTTCTATAGTTTCTGCATTGGAGTGTTGCACTGCTAATGTTCTACAGATCCTGTCAGCTGTAGGTCACCCATATGAAAGTGTTCTTAAATTAACAATATGCTCCATCATCATCCAAAACTGCTTTAACATGAAATATATGGCAGGATGAGGGTAAAACACAGAGCAGAAGACATACAATTCTCCCTCAAGGAGTTCAGTTACAAATTTAATTAATTATTTTTTTAACAAGTGTCATCATCAGCATGGAAGCATGTCCTCTGGAAAGGTGGCCAAAGCATGAAGGGGCATGCAATGTTTAGCATATCTGGCATGTAAATATCTTGCAGCGCTGGCTACAAAAGTGCCAGGTGAACGCCTGTTCTCACTTTCAGGTGACATTGTAAATAAGAAGCAGGCAGCATTATTTCCTGTAAATTTAAACAAACTTGTTTGTCTTAGCGATTCACTGAATAAGAAGTAGGACTGAGTGGACTTATAGGCTCAAAAGTTTTACATTGTTTTGTTTTTTAGTGCAAATATGTAACAAAAAAAATCTACATTTGTAAATTGCACTTTTACGATAAAGAGATTGCACGACAGTACTTATATGAGGTGAATTGAAAAATACTACTTCTTTTATTATTTTTACAGTGCAAATATTTGTAATAAAAATAATAAAGTGAGCACTGTACACTTCGTATTCTGTGTTGTAATTGAAATCATTATATTTGAAAATGTAAAAGAACATCCAAAACTATTTAATACATTTCAATTGGTATTTTATTTTTTAACAGTGTGATTAAAACTGTGATTAATCACGATTATTTTTTTAAAATTGTGATTAACTCACGTGATTAACTCAAAAAAATTAACTGCGATTAATCGCCAGCCCTAATAATTATCCCAAGGACCTCATATTAACATATATGGGTTTGAATTCACAACTTTCATATTCACAGCACAAACCTCTTCCACTGCAGCTATTAGAATGCAGATGGGGGAAGATATGTTTTTAGCCTCTGTGACAAGGGTGGGCAGTCTATGGCCTGTGGGCCAGATCTGGCCTCTCAGGGCTTTGGAGCCGGCCCGTGGGATTGCCTTTGCCGGCGCTGTGGGCCCCCCGCTGCTCTAGAAGTGGCCGGCACCGCTTCCTTGTGGCCCCCCAGGGGGCAAGGGGCAGAGGTCTCTGTTTGTTGCCCTTGCCTGCAGGCACTGCCCCCCACAGCTCCCATTGGCCAGGAACGAGGAAACATGGCCAATGGGAGCTTCAGTAGAGGTACCTGGAGGTACCATTGCCACCCCAGAGCTGCTTTAGGTAAGCGGCCCTGGGCCAAAGCCTGAAACCTGCCTGCACCCCACCCCCCAACTCCCTTCCCTAAGTCCCCTGCCTGCACCTCACATCCCTCCTGCACCCCAACTCCCTGCCCTGAGCCCCCTCCTACACCCCACACATCTGCACCCCAACCCCCTGCCCTGAACTCCCTGCCATACCCTGCACCTCTCCTGCAACCCAAGCCCCTGCCCTGAGCCTCCTCCTTCAGTCTGCACCTGTCCTGCACCCCAATCCCCTTCCCTGAGCCCCCTCATATGCCCCACACCCCTCCTCTGCCCCAATCCCTTGCCCTAAGCCCCTTCCTGCACACCGCACCCTGCCACACCCCACACTCCCTCCCACAGCCCAACCCCCTGTCCCAGCCGTGCATGAAATTTCCCCACCCAGATGTGACCCTCTGCCCAAAAAGTTTGCGCACCCCTGCTCTATGAGGATGATTGCATAAACAGAGAAAACACACACACTATCACTGAATTACACAACTATTTGTGAATTAGCACTAAAATGTTGGGTACCAGGATTCCCGTGTTCTCTCCATAACCCTGGGAACAGAGTATGGTAGTGGCTAGAGACAAAATTGCCAAGGGTAATGACAGTCGTGTCTGGGTCATCTGCAAGCTGAGCCTGGGATCTCTGGCTCTAAAAAGGGTGAATCATAATTATATCTCCCCTAAGGGATTCTTAATAATTGTGAGGTACACCAAAACATTAAGAGTTGTCAGGAGAAGAGTTGGAATTAGAAATCATAGGCTCTTGTCTCATAGCTCATCACACCTTTCCCTGGATTACAGGGTATTGTGTGAACAAGTCTGTTTTCCTCCCTTCTCCTAGACCTCTCTGACTGTGCAGGAATGTGTGAATATCACATGAGATGTGTGCCACCTGTCAAGTCTGACTAGCATGCTTATAATGGAAATTTATGGTTTATATGCTCCAATAAAGAAGATGACTTATTAAGGAATGTGAGGCACTGGCAAATAAATTAGGGAAATAGTTGTGGGGTGCACGTATAATGCCACCAAGCACTAGAACTTTAACTTGTGTGAGGCAGCATAGCTCTTTTGCCTTCAGTGGAGCTACATTACTTTGCACAGCTGTGAATCTAGCCACAAGTATCTTCTCAAAGTTCTTCTTTAAGAAGGCACAAAGCAGAATATTTCAATTTCAACCGCATTGAATCTGAAAAATGTATTTGCAAATGAGCCATGAAGTTTTCTCTCAGAATTTTCATCATGGTGTTATTGCAAACAACTTAGACTGATATGGTACCAGTCCTGAACCTTGGTATGGAGATTAGGGAGAATATATCCCACACTTCTCTGGTATGTAAGCGCATGCCAGTTCACTGGAGGTACATTGGAGGTTCCCAAAAAAGGTATTGCATGAATGAATTTCATATATTTGATTTTTCATGTGCTTCATATAGTTAGTCAGTCACCGCCTCAAAAATTGTCATCCTTTATACAGGATCCTACTAGGGCAGTGCTTCTCAAAATCGGGCTGCCGCTTGTGCAGGGTAAGCAGCCTGGCGGGCCAGGCCAGTTTGTTTACCTGCTGCATCTGCAGGTTCAGCCGATCGCGGCTCCCACTAGATGCAGTTCGCCACTCCAGGCCAATTCTTTACACACCCACAATGGTAAACAATGAAGACTGCAACTGTAATATTACTTAGAAATATGAAGTGACATTTGTTTCTCAGGGATCCCATAAAAAGGAACAACATAAAGCAAGATAAGCCACTGTTTATAAACAAGCAGCAATAGGCTAAATTAATAAGACACAATCAACTTAAAAAAATCCAAAAATGTTTCACCTACTTTTCTTTACATGTATCATCCAAGATCACCAAAACTGAAAGATATTAAAGATTCCCCCCAGTTTGTTTATTTAATTTGATCGTGTTTTATGTATGGTCATTTTCACTTCAATGGTACTTTATTAGCACAATAATACATAAGGCTTGCCAATGGGGAAAAAGACAGACCCTTGCAGGTATCTGTCAGAGATAGGTGAAATCTGCCAGAGATGAGATTGGTGTGTAGCTTGCTGTTATCTTTCCTATCTCTCCTTTTTCTCCCATAATTAGGTAGTTTTTCCACATCGGTTTTTCATGAAAAACGTTTTATAATTCCTGATAATGTGAGGAAATGCTCACATTCCCTTGCATTTTGGACACTAGAGTAGAAACTGTTTCTCTTTCTTAGCCTCTTCTCTGTCATGGTGATTTTTACAGTCATTTTGTCACTGACTTTGGACTGTAGTTTGTGCATCCGTTTTCATCTTTTGGTTTCAGTCAACTGATTAGGGATGGAGGTGCAATTCAGTCACAGGTTTTGTATTTGGTCAGAGTCTGGCTTTGTTTTCACAATTACCTTCAGCGAGATAGGCTGCTAGTGTGAAAGTTTTGTTCCAGGGATCTGTAGCAATATAACTTGTTGCTGTTTTTGATTTGTTCCCCCAGTGGCTCAAAGATGGGTGTTTTAGGTGTCAATTTACAATCTTGAGCATGTTTTGGTTTTGGATATAGCTATCGGTTATTTACAGTTGTTGATCTTCAAGGTCAGTCTGTCAGACTTGAAGCCAACCACTAACTAGATGGCAGGATGTTGTATGCAGGGACATGATGAGGCTGGGCTTCATGGAGGAACCAGCAATGGGCAGGAATGAATGGCTCCTCTGCAAATGCTCCCCATATCTACAAAGATGTTTTGGGATGCAAAGAGAGGTAGTGTTTTGCAATGGAGGGAGTGTTTGCTATTTTGGCTTAGATGGCATCAGAAATTGAATGGGTTTTTCTATCTGTTGGTTAGTAGTGGGAATCAATCCACTTCTGATCTGTAATCATTGTTGCTGGAGTGCCTATTGTGATGTACTGGTAATTATATGAGTTAGACTAGATTTCAAGTTGATGTGAATTTAATAAAGGGAAAAAATGAATTAGGAGATTCAGAAGAGCATTCTCAGGGCAAAACAGTAAGACAAGGCAACTATCATAACTCAGACTGAACCCATGGAGAAGCTGTGAGCTAATCTATGTCTGGTGGAATTCATTCGGCTTTCTGGGCACTTAAACTGCCCTGGCTCAAAGGTACTCTAATTCTGAATAGCAATTTATTCTGCCATTGAAATGGTACTTTTATTCATTCAGTGCAGCAATAGCAAACTCACTGTCAATTTAACATTACATTGTTAGTGAAATCCAAATCTCCTCTCTCTTCAACCAATCGGTGTTATTGTGCACAGAAACCCTGGTACTGTTCCCTGAAAGAAACAGATGTACTGAGGAGCCATAGAGCACAGGAATATCTGTTGAGACGCTAGGGGAAGGGTCCAGATCTGAGGTCTGAAGCCCTGAACTGGGACCTGCATGTGGGTTAACTTCTCTTCCCCTCTAGGACAATCGGATGAGGAACAGAAAACCCAACAGCTCCCTCAGTGTGTTGAGAGTCAGCAGTAGATAAACAGTAAAACAATGAAAAGTCAATACCTGTGTTTTATTAACTTGAGGATGGGCTAGGTGCCATCTTTACATTTAAACACTGTAAGGAAAAATGCATACACACTTAACCTAAGGTTCTTTTCCCTTCATCAGGCTCATCTGTGCTCGGCTGATAGGGCTGGCTAGACTGCAGCAGTCTCAAACAGCATAGCTGGACCTCCCCTGCTGCATCTTTCCCCTCCTCCTCCTCTTCATCCTGGCTAATTACAGCAGGGGTCTCTGTCTCAGGCTCCTCTGAGATATCTATGGTGGTCTGTGGGGTGCTGGTGGGGTCTCTAACATGTAGCAGCTCCTTGTAAAAGCAGCAGGTCTGTGGCTCAGCATCAGATCAGTTGCCTTCCATGGCCTTGTCATATGTCTGTTGCAGTTCTTTCACTTTCAAGCAGCACCGCTGCTGACCCCTGTCATGCCCCTTTGCCTGCATTCCCTGTGCATTTTTTTTCATAGATGTTCACATTTCTATGTCTGGATCCGAGTTGTGTTTACACAGCCTCTTCTCCCCACAGGCTCCAGGGAATCCAGTACCTCCAGTCTGCTCCAGGCAGAAGCATGTTTAGTGCATGAGGTCAGCATGGTTAGCTGGCCAGTTACATACAGCAAGGGAGAGCTGCTAAGTGTGCTTGCCAAGGGGGCAATCTGAAAAAGGCATTTCAAAAATATGCAGAGATGTTTTGAGGGGGAGGTGGCTTCCAGGATCCATGACCTCTGGGCAGTTTTGTTGACAACTGTGACCAGAGTGGTCACTATTGAGCATTGTGAGACAGCTGCTGGAGGGTTGTTAGGGTTGTCTACTCACACAAGGCATCGACCTCAGTAGGGTGACCAGGATTCAGTGCTGTTTGGGGAGGTAGTCTTACTGCATCATCTTAACAGGGCACTTAATGGCATCAGATAGAGACAAATTTGAGTGTAGACACATGCACAGATAGGTTGACACAAGGTGACTTATGTCAACCTAACTTTGTAGCATAGACCAGGCCTTGGTATCTGGTTGGGAATGCTAATTGGATGGTTGGGCCTTTCTGCTGATGTCATAGCTGTGTCCAAATAGTGAAACACTAAATAGGTGTGCCCTCATCAGTGAAACACTAAAATAATGCCTTCATCTATTTATTATGTTAAATGAAGGTGTGTGGAGAAAAAAGGGAGGACAAAGAAAAAAAGGCACTATGGTATGGGGTTAAGAGAGGCACTTTGAGGAGGAGACAGAGAAAGGAGAAAATGACAATTTTAGATTGTTTCCTTCCCTCAAAGTACAAGCGAAAAGCTAGTGAGTGCTGGTTCAATGTACCAAATATAGATTTCATAAAATACAGTCAATCAAATTGGCTAGTACTGGTGTTGACAAAGACAGCTGGTCTCCTGGGAATAGTGAGGCTAGAAAGGATGCAAACAGTCCAAGGTACATAAAAAAAAAGCGAGCGAGAGAGAGTTAGAAACAGTAAAATATTAATATATACAACATAGTAAAGGTCAGAGAGTACTTATAAAACTTTTCCCTATGATTTTATTATTTTTAATAGGAAATACATTTCCTAATGGAAGAAAGCATTAGAGAAACCTCACAAATGTTTTTAAATGAAATGTAAAATTAATTAGTTATGTTCTAATACCAATGAACCACTAGGTTGTATTAAATAGGCTATTGGTGCACTTCTCTGGTGGTTGCAGGCACGCAGTCTTTGGCCTCATACCACACATTGTATTCAAGAAATGCACTGATATTCTACGAAAAGCTTTCTTTCGTCTTATGATTGTAATAGACTGGGTATGAACTGGGATTCTAGACACCCGTGTCGTACTCCTGATTCTGACATTGGTTTGCTATCTAACCTTGTGTAAATCAAGCTGTTAGTCTGTGAGTTTCCCAATATGCAAAATAAGGACAATCACATTTGTCTACCTCAGAGGAATGTTATGAATCTTAACTCAAGTATTAAGGCCAGTCACTGACAGAGTGGGACAGAACTAAAGAATTCCTGGCTCATAGCCTTGTACTTGTCTACATGTATCTGATGAAGTGAGTATTCACCCACGAAAGCTCATGCTCCAATATGTCTGTTAGTCTATAAGGTGCCACAGGACTCTTTGCTGCTTTTACAGATCCAGACTAACACGGCTATCCCTCTGAGCCTTGTACTTGTCCTTTTAGAACATGAGGGCTACAGTGTCTTATTCTAAAGGACATTTTTATACTTTTAAAAATTAAATTACTTCAAATGCATATAGGTTACTGAAAAATTCAAAAGAAATAAGTACCGGTAATTATATGAATTTGCTTGAACTGTCCAACGATACCAATAGTGAGTTGCTAATGCAGAGAGCGAATGCCCTCCAGATTCTTCAATCTGTGGTATTTTTGGCACTCCAGTGACACTAGTGATCATTAGTGATCTATTTTCTCTTCTTTGTTAGTAGGGCTGGAAAGAAAAAAACAGTTCAGATTAAAATAAAAAAAATTGAGACCCCACTCTACAGCTAGTATTTTTGCTTATACCTCAATTCAAATTTTTTTTTTTTTTTTTTTGCATTTTGACCATATTCTTTTAGCTTAGTTTTTATTTTCTTCATGTTCACTTGTCTCTCTCTCATTCTGGACCTGAAGCTGCATGGTGCTGAGCATCCTTAACTGCCACTGACATTAATGAGAGTTGGGGGTACTCACCTTGCAGAATCTGGGTATCTGGTTGGTACAAGATGCACCAAATCACCATCTCAATGGCTATTCTCTTTAATATTTTCATCCCAACTTTTCCCTCATGAGACACCTAGTTGACAGACCTGCTGATGTCAGGTAAACATTTGAACTTTTGGGTGTGTCCTAACTTTTGAGGGTCACTCTCAGTTCTCTTTAAACAAGGTGCTATTATATTAGTCCAACTATTTCCTCAATGCAATACATTGAAACTGGTTTACTGGGCACTGCACCAAACTCCTTAAGTAAGTATTTTCTAAACTTATGTAATTAGTGTAGCAAGATGAATCATGTTGTTAGTAGCAGGACAGCACACATTCAAATGTAACTTTTGGACGTGCTTTGTGTATTTTGACCAATGTAACTCTCTAAACATGATCACCTTAAAGAATTGTCTCAAAATGAGTCAATTTTAAGCAGAAATATTGAGATATTTTGATTTGTAGTCACATAATTATTTTGTGCCATGGGAGGTAGTGCTGTGTTGGTTAACTGAATTATATATTTCCCATTTAAAATAATGAATGCACATGATGCAAAAATCATTATCCTGTTATAAGATGTTTGAGCATATTTATAGAAGGGAAAATATGAGTTTGGATGCTTTGAGGGAGGAGGAGATGGGGAAATTGCTATGCAAAACACTATTCACAATCTAACATAACATCAAGAAGACAAAACAGAAATAAAAGAGGGAATCTTGTAGCTTGACTTCAGGTCATCTGATTTGAATGCTGAGACTATTTCAGTGTCCAGAGATGTATTCCTTAGTTTGGAAAACCCACCATTAGATATTCAAGAATCTGTGACTTCTAGAAGTCGATATTGGCCAGGGTTGGAAGTTTGGGGACAGGTGTCCCCTTCTGAAATTGATTATACATAATATTACCATTCACTCAAAGGGTTGTGTTCTTACGATAAAATTAAAAAAAATTACTTTTTTCCATTTCCTAGAACCTGTACTATACACTTTCCGTAAACTGTAAATGAAGATTTTAGCAGCAATAACTTAAAGAAATTAGTTGTTGATAAATGAAATCACCATACAATGTGAAAGAATGAAATTGCTGGAAAGAAAACTTCATGATTTATTTAGATAGGTCTTTTTGGTTGTGTTTAACCAAATGCTCAGCTGGTTTAGTGCACTGCATTCCCATACCATTCCCTTTGCAGGACGTTTTGGGGATAGGACCTGCAATTCTCATTTTTAATTAAAGCAGCATGTTAAATGCATGCCTGATTTGGCCCTCCTTAACAGTCTTTACCCTCCAGTTCGGGTTATCTTATATTAAAACAAAGATTATAGAAATTTCAGTGCTAATATAATAAAAGGTGGCTAAGTAATACCAGTGCCTTATCTAGATAAAAATATTTGTTGTGGCTCACAGTTGCATCATTAACTCAGCATCTGTCTTAAAGCCAGAAGTTAGGAACTCAGAGAAATGGTGTAAAAGGGGAAACATACTCTTTTAGTAATATTGGAATTAGTACTGGAACAAGACAGAAAAATAGAAGGCACAGGCAACCGTTCTAGATGCTAAACCTTCTGGAGTGGATATACCATGGTTATTACTACTACCATCTATCTAGTGCAAAGCAACTTTTGTTAAGAAAATGGAAAAAAAGTCAGTGCTAATGATTAATGACTGATACAGACACACTGTGGCAGTCACAAAAAAACAGTCTTCAAGCTACATAAAAAAATGAGCTGTAGCTAGCCTGACATTGACCAGTATGGCAAAGTGTTCGGAGGACACTTGATCTGTGTCAGATTCCGCCGTAATGAATTTTATGAAACAGTAATAATGGAATTAGTAAAGACCTTTGGCCAGTGGATGAGGAAGTTACACTTTTGGAAAATACTTTCCAGTAAGACACCAAAAAGGAAAAAATATTTTTCCTTAATTCAGCATTTAGATATATAACTAAAGAGGCACTAGAAAATTTTATCACATGAAGGTGCATTACCAGCCTAATTAGTCTATTCTGTATAGGTCCTTGTACCAGCCTCATTACTGAAGTATCTGAGCATCTTGTGGTAGGGTACTAAGGGATGTGACTAACATCTGTGATTCATTCTCTCTTTCTTCTTAACACAAAAATGGCCATACTAGGTCAACTCATTCCTCCATCTAGCCCAGTACCCTGGCTTCTGACAGTGGCCAGATTAATAGACCAGGGCAATTATTGAGTGATCTGTACCCTGTCATTCAGTTACAACTTTTGGCAGCCAGATGTTTAGGGACACCCAGAGCTTGCGTTTGGATCCTGACCACCTTGACTAATAGCCACTGATGGACTAATCTTCCAGGAACTTGTCTAATTCTTTTTTGAACCCAGTTATACTTCTGGCCTTCACAGCAACCCCTAACAATGAGTTACACAAGTTGGCTGTGCCTTGTGTGAAGAAGACTTTGTTGTGTTTGTTTTAAACTTGTTGTCTATTAATTTCATTGGGTGACTGCTGGTTTGTGTGTTATGTTAACGGGTAGACAACACTTCTCTGTTCATGGTCTCCATACCATTCATGATTTATAGCCTGTGATCATAGCTCCCCAGGGAAGATGTGTGTGAAAAGTGTAACGTTTTGTTTTAGTGATTTTATTTTTAAGATATAAATGTACCTGTGCTGTTTATATTAACAAAGACAGGTCAAAGAAATGGGCCTTGCCCTCGGAGTAGAAAGTGGTGAGGTTTGTGATGAGTTTTGGAGGCATTTGCTCAGCTCAGCCCCCCAAGAAAGCTCTGTTTCCTGCACGGATAAGCTTTACCCTTCTGGTAGAACATTCCATTGTGCCAGAGTGGCTTTGTTGATTGATCACAGTCCTCATCCTGGACCTGTAGGTGGTCTTTTAGATGTACTTGGTCCAGGCAATTGTGTGCCTTGATACTAAGGCCTGAGGCTTTGAACTTGACTGGATATTTTATGGGAAGCCACTGTAGTGTGTGGCTTGAGGTGTTCATGGTGGATGTGTTACTGAGGGGCACTGCAACATTCCATTATAGCTGGACTTTCCTAAGGTGTGAAGGCTTCATGCACAGATGCATCACACTGGTGTGGTTCAGATAGGAGGGGATGAAGGCATGTATAACTGAGGCCAGATCATCTGTCACTCATAGATGCTGCTATTATTAAAGGAAACTATAGAATTTAATGAGGATGAAACCAATGGTGGGCTATTAAAATGCATTCCAATAATGAGAGAAGGATGGTATTAGGGTTAAGGGACTAGGGTGGGATTCAGGAGATATGGTTTCCATTCCTGGCTATGCCACAGGTTTGTTATATGACTTTGGGCACAATCATTTAATCTGTATCTGCTTCTATTCACCATCTATAAAATGGGAGCAATACTACTGCCCACTCCACCAGGATGTTGTGAGGATAAATTCATTTATGATTGGGAAGAGCTCAGATATTATGGAGAGAGGGGCCACGTAAGTACATAGACAAGTTCAAATTCTCTATTTTCATTGATGTGATGGAACCTAGCAGTGGCCCTTACACAGTATATGTATTGAAGCATCGTAGATTTTTGAAGACTATTACTCCTTGTCTTTATTACAACATTCATAATTACAGTCTCATTAATTTTTTTTTAATGGAAGAGTTGGCGGATGTTCTGAAGTATGAATCTGAAAAAAAAAATCTAAGATAAAATATAATGATTCTAAAGTACATGCTGCAAACCTTATCTCCTCTAAGCTATTATCTGGAGGTCAGGCTCAGAGTGATTTACCAAAGCAAATTTTGTTTAGCAAAAACAAGGTTGTAAACTAACAACAATGCTCTTCAATTAATAACTGGAAACATTATTTCTTCATGACTGGGGCCTTCCAACATATCTCCTCTCACAAGTTATAGTTTAAAAGAGTATTTTCCATACATCCTAAAAATACATTGTGTCTTCAGGCCAAGCTCCTGCAGAGCTGAAGGCCAGAATGAAAAAATGATAGCTATTTACAGGGAAAATAGGATGTTATACTACCTCCAACTTTACCCTTAAGTCTTTTATATAATGGGATGCCCTTCGGTGGTCTTTTAATTGCATGTTATGAGAGCAGTTACAATAAAGTGCTTTTTTCTTTCCATAAATTATTGCTCCTTTATCTATACATGGTGGACACAGAGTGAGAGAGAACAATCTCTTTAGTCTTTAACTTGTTGCTCCTTGGGCTACGTCTACACTACCACAGTAAGTAGACCTATGCTATGCAACTCCAGCTGTATGAATAATGTAGCTAGAGTCAACATACCTTAGGTGGAGTTTGGGGGGAGGGATAGCTCAGTGGTTTGAGCATTGGCCCGTTAAACCCAGCGTTGTGAGTTCAATCCTTAAGGGGACCATTTGGGGGTTGGTCCTGCTTTGAGCAGGGGGTTGGACTAGATGACCTTCTGAGGTCCCTTCCAACCCTAATGATTCTGTGATGGAAGAAAATCTCCAGTCGACTTACCTTACTCTTCTTGTCAGGCATCGAGTACAGGGGTTGACTGGAGAGCGATCTGCAGTCAATTTGGTGGTCTTTACTAGACCTACTAAATCAATCACCAGTGGCTCGATCTCAGAGCTTTGATCCCTGCTGTAGTGCAGACCTGCCCTCAGACACACCTTTGAGAATTGTTACTGCTAGCTAGATGATCTTCACTAGTTCTCCGAGAAAGATTACTTACCAATAAAATGGATCTTTGAGTAATTAGAGTTAAGTCTCAACCATGTGCCCTTTTCTTCAGCATCTTTACTGATTAAGATGAAGATATTGAAGGCAGACTGAGGCCATGGTTCCTTATAAATCCTCAGTTCTGAGCCTTCCTCACCAGGGCAGGGCATCTGTGTAGATCCAAAAGTCAGCGCTGTCTAGAGTGTAGTGATTTGATGCTGAAGGCACAGGGGCATCCCAAAAATGCGGCTATGAACTGGAGTTAGTGGTACACACTCTATTTCTGCCCTTTAGTGGACGAGGGAATGGCTGCCTTGTCCTTTGGGTTTGAATACTTTCCCTTGCTCCCGTGTTAGACTGACAGTGTGCTCAAGGCCTGTTCTACACCTAAAACTTAGGTCGACCTAGCTACAATTTTTCACATCCCTGAGAGATGTAGTTAAACTGACCTAAGCCCCTAGGTTGATGGAAGAATTCTTCTGTTGAGTGGCTACTGCCTCTTGAGTGGAGTAGATTAACTACAGCAGCCAAAAAACCTTCTGTCATTATAGCAAGGGTTTACGCTACAGTGCTTGAGCTGTGTAGTTGCAGTGCCGCTCAAATGCTCGTGGTATAGACATACCCTCAGTCTCTAGCAGCTCTGGATCAGAAGGCTTTTTGATATCTAGATCTGAACTTGAATTTTGGATAGGATTAATGATGGGATCCACTGGGTGGCAAGTAGGATCCATGAAAGGACTCAGATATTGCAGTACTGAGTATCACAGTGCCTAAGTTTTAGGAACCTAGAAAAATCAAAGAAACACTGTAATCCACAAAGCTGAGTTAAAAGACTAGGCTGTCTATACAATGAATGGGGAGAGAGAGGCGCCTAAGAATAAGAGCCACAAAAGCCATCACACTGGTCGGGGAACTGCCTAAGCTAGCTAATGGGAGATGCTGATGACGGGGGGTTGTGCTAAGCCCCACCTGTCTCATGGAGTTAGACACCTATGTCTAGGCTACAGGGAGGTATCCATCTCTGCTTAGTGATCCACAGACAGGAATTAGGCGGCTTAGGCATCTAAGCTGCTTCTTATGGGAACCTGCTTTACTTCATACAAAATGGGAGGAAGTGCAGGTGCCTCCCACCTTATAGCTTTTAGCCCAGTAGTTAGGGCACTCACCTGGAGGGGGAACTGAACCTGGGTCTCCAACATCCCATGCAAGTGCTTCAACCTCTGGGTTACAAAAAAGCTGGGTGTCACCACCACCATGACTGGAACCCAATCTGTTAAGCATGCTCAGAGGCTGCCTCTCAGATCACGCCTTGCCTGTCTTCCCCTGGCTTCCTGAATCTTTCCAGGGCTTAGGTGGGAGATAGGCAGCTGGAAACCTAGAGTGGGGCAGCAGTGCACATGCCCCAGGATCTAAAACTTAGGTGCCTTTGGAACTTCTACAGCAGAAAGTTAGGTACTGAGTGAATTTAGGTGCCTACAAGGGGCAGCAGTCAGGCAGGAATGTTGTGGATTGCAATGGTGCAGTGGCTGGAGTCTTAGGTGCCTAACTCTGGTGTTTAGGCACCTAAATTGTTTTGTGGATGACACCCATGGTCTCCTATGAAAGGGGTTTATTGCCTCTCTTATGCCTTCTGGTCTGCCTTGTCGTTCAGAGCTTTGGCCAGGGTTTATTTCCCAAATTGGCATAATCGCAAGCAACGATAGCCCTTCTGCCCACTATATTATTGAGAAGGAAAGAAGAGCGTGTGACTGAGTCGAGGGAGGCCTCGTTAAGGAATATGATAAGAGTCTGAAGACCTCCTGCTTTTTCATGTTTCTTCTGGAGTACCTAATGACATTTTTTTGAAGATTGGCCAATCATGAATCTAAGGCCTCTGTGTAAAATCCAATAGTTTGCAGAAATATTATGTAAGTAGGGATACTGGAGTACTAATAAGCAAGCAGTCTGATTATATAGGATAATATTCTGCCACCCCCATTTACATGGAGCAATATCTTGCTCCTTCTGTAGGATGGCAAAAAGCAGCCCATAGTGAAGTGAAGACAGCAAATAAGTCCAGAGCACAGATGAACTATTTTGTACTTAATTCTTGTTCTTAAGGCTATTAAAGGTTTCCAGTTTGTCTAAACTGGGACTTTGTTTCTGAATACCTTGTGTTTATGATTTAATTATAAATGTTTATGTCAACAGTCCAGTGTGTGTTTGAAGGTGGACACATTCATTTTCCATAAAATATGGACATTGAAACATTTTACTCCTTGTGCTGTACCTTCCATATATGCAGCATTGCATAAACCAGTGGCACGTGCAGACTTAAGTATGTTATTATGTACGGTGTGAACCAGTGGCAGGGCCAAAATTGAGTGAGTGGTGTTGCAGCCTGGTGCATGGGGGGTTGCTCTGGTTTGGCCCTCTGACTCCCTCATCATGACCAACCCTCCCTCCCCCTCAAGCCAACACTCCCAATGCTTCAGTTTCCCTATTTGTAAAATATGATTAGCACCTACCTTAGAGAGATGTGTTTATACTTTATTAAATTATATTTGTAAAGTGCCTTAAGATTATAAGGCTCTGTGCAAACGTAAAGAATTTAATATTTCTTTACGATGTTTGCAGGATACTGTACAATGCCACTACCTTGCGTCGTACATCCTGTTCATTTTATTTTTTTGGTCACAGTGTAATGGTCTTACACTGATGAGTTTATGTTTATATACAGTTTTTCATCCCAAGAGATCTCCAAATGCTCCATGGGTGCACATAAACAATATACAGGAATTTATTTAGGCACAGCATAATTGCCCAGGTTATTTCTTCCTAATACGTGTTTAATTTGATTTGTAACACAATGACATGTGCCATAGGTTACCCTATCGGGTATTGCTGTTTTACACGGGTGAGAGAATATACCTGGCAAGAGCAAAATTCTGTACAGTTAGTTCAGAAAATGGGTTTCATGCAAATCTACATATGCTAAACTATTTCTTTTTCATTGCTTACAAAAAAATCCTATGTCACTTTTAGTAGATTGGGATGGAATTAAATGTGTTTAAATGATGACTTCTTTCAAAGCATTTCAAGAGCCAAACAGCATAATTTATTCTAGATTTTTAGTAACATATGCTTATAAATGCATCTCTAAGAGGAAAAAAGTTCTCATGATGCTACTCAACCCTTTCAAGAAACTGGAAGGAAGGACAATTTGCATAACTAGAAGTAGGTCAGGTCTGTCCTTCCAATCTATAGGAGTTCCAAGGGAAATCCCTTATAAATTATTATGATTCAAGACTTAAATTAATATTTGTCTGTTTTAGTAATAGTGTTAAACTGAGATATGCTTTGATTGCCAAACAGTTCAGTATTTCTGCCATTTCGGTAAGTGTTCAAATTCCCTTTGAACATTTCGTATTTGTCAGGATTTCATTTTTAGCAAAGTCTTGTTTTACAGCAATACCAGTTTTCTTCTTCTGCTAGTGTGTGACACTAAGGCCTGGTCTACACTACGAGTTTATTTCGAATTTAGCAGCGTTAAACCAAATTAACTCTGCACCCATCCACACAACGAAGCCCTTTATTTTGATATAAAGAGCTCTTGATATCGATATCTGTACTCCTCCCCGACGAGGGGAGTAGCACTAAAATCGGTATTGCCATTTCAGATTAGGGTTAATGTGGCTGCAATTTGACGCTATTGGCCTCCGGGAGCTATCCCACAGTGCACCATTGTGACCGCTCTGGACAGCCATCTGAACTCGGATGCACTGGCCAAGTAGACAGGAAAAGCCCTGCAAACTTTTGAATTTCATTTCCTTTTTGCCCAGCATGGAGTGCTGATCAGCACAGGTGACCATGCAGTCCCAGAATCAAAAAAGAGCTCCAGCATGGACCGTATGGGACATACTGAATCTGATCTCTGTATGGGGAGACGAATCTGTTCTATCAGAACTCCGTTCCAATAGATGAAATGCCAGAACATTTGAAAAAATCTCCAAGGGTATGATGGACAGAGGCTACAACAGGGACTCAACACAGTGCTGCTGAAACTTAAGGAGCTGAGACAAGCGTACCAGAAAGTCAAAGAATGAACTGGACGCTCATGGAGGGAGGGGCGACTGATGACTGTAGCTATCCCATAGTTTCTGCACTCTCCGAAAACCATTTGAATTCTTGGCTGAGCTCCCAAAGCCTGAAGGGTCAAAAACATTGTCGGGGGTGGTTCAGGGTATATATCGTCAGCCCTGCCCCATGAAAGCAAAGGGAAAAAAATTGTTTCTCGCCTTTTTTCAATGTCACTGTATGTCTACTGGATGCTGCTGGCAGATGCGGTGCTGCAGCACTACACAGCAGCATTCCCTTTCCTTCCCTTCCCTTGCGGACAGCAGACGGTACAGTAGGACTAGTATCCGTCGTCATCTTCCTGTGAGTGCTCCTGGCTGGCCTCGGTGAGGTCGGCTGGGGGCACCTGGGCAAAAATGGGTATGACTCCCGGTCATTCTCGTCTTGAAGCTTTGTCTCCCGGAGATTCACTCCTGCCTGGAATATCATAGCAGCTGGAGGCTGCCCTCCCCTCCCCCCTTTGATCTCTGCTTGCAGAGGCAATAAAGTCAGTGTTTCTTATTCCTGCATTATTTATTACTTCATCACACAAATGGGGGGATAACTGCCACTGTAGCGCAGGAAGGGTGGGGGAGGAGGGAAGCAACGGGTGGTGTTGTTGCAGGGGCACCCCCTAGAATGGCATGCAGCTCATCATTTCTGCAGGATGTCTGGGGCTCTGACCTGGAGCGGCCGTTTGCCTCTCTGGTTCTTTAGTAGGCTTGTCTGATATTCTAGGCGGGACTGACTCTCCATTAGACAAAACTTAAAAAAGAGAAGGACCTGGGGAGTCATTCCCATTTTTGTCCACGTGCCCCCAGCCAACCTCACTGAGGCCAGCCAGGAGCACCCATGACAGCAGCAGACGGTACAGTATAACTGGTAACCATCATTATCAACTTGCAAAGCAGCAGATGGTACAGTAGAGCTGGTAACCATCTTTGCTAACTTGCAAAAGGCAAGGGGATGCTGCTGTGTAGTGCTGCAGTACCGTGTCTATTAGCAACATCCAGTAGACATATGGTGACAGTGAAAAAAGGCTGAACGGGCTCCATGGTTGCCATGCTATGGCATCTGCCTGGGCAATCCAGGGAAAAGGGCATGAAATGATTGTCTGCCGTTGCTTTCACGGAGGGAGGATTGACTGATAACATTTACCCAGAATCACCCGCGACACTGTTTTTGCCCCATCATGCATTGGGATCTCAATCAAGAATTCCAATGGGCAGGGGAGACTGTGGGAACTATGGGATAGCTACTCACAGTGCAATGCTCCAGAAGTCGACGCTAGCCTCGGTACATGGGCACACACCGCCGAATTAATGTGTTTAGTGTGGCCACATGTACTCAACTTTATACAATCTGTTTCCAAAAATCGGTTTCTGTAAAATCAGAATAATCCCATAGTGTAGACATAACCTAACTCTATCCAGGCAGCAAACTCCTATCTGCTTTCTTTCTTTGTGCAATACAGGAATGCTGGTTTCAACATAACAGTTTTATAGCAGGGCTGTACTTTGTGGCCTCTCATTTGATAAATGAGGTTATATATTAATTGCCTTTTTCCAAGTACAGTAGAACATTTGTTTTATGACCACCGATCTTATGAATGGATATATAACCTATTTTTATCCCTTGAACTACAAGGTATCCATGTAAGTATTTGAGCAGTAAGCAGAGGTTATGTGCACACAGAGCAAGACTGTAATAGGCACATTGTATACATTTGTTACATACACTACCACTGAACAATTAATAAATTAACGTATGTACCATACTTACTGTAAATTATAAGATACTCAATTTTATGAGCTTCTCAATCCCAAATTAGTTCATAGAATAGGGGCTCTACAGCAGAAGCTTTTCAGCTTGTTTGGCATGTTCTAATTCACACGTCACTATTTTAGAGTCTCTCTCTCTGTAAGAGGAAACTACCCATATTTATATTGTAAATTATTCCTGCTCATGGTTCAAAGAGTTTAACCTTATTTACTTTTTTATAATAAAGTCTATATGAGGATCCAAACAAGTGTTAGAAAATGTTGCCACTCTGCCTGGTTCCAACCTCCCTTTGGCATTCTTGTCCTGCTGGGGGTGTTAGTCCTCTGGTGACTCTCAGGTATGGTTGGCAGCTCCAGTTCAGCTGGTGGGATTTGGTCCTGCTGTTGCTGCTGCTGCTTCCTTTCTTTCCTGTCTACATAATGAAGAAGTTAGGATGGCTCCTTCTTGTTTCTAGCTGCTTTTACAGTCCATACGACAAGCCAGCTCTTCATAGGACACAAGCAAGTAGTACACAGACCACAATTTGAGAATCAGAGATACAGTGGGTCTTTCCCATCTCACTGCTATGATTCCCACGGGGTGCTGAAATGGGAGTGCTTGATGAATCTCGATATTTATCTCTAGGAATTTTTCCAAACATGAAAATAGAATGAAATATAAAGCTATGTACTGAACTTCAGTTTTGATCTACAGCTAATTCCACCTCAGTCTCTGATCTTCCCTAATCTTGTCAGCTGAACTGGATTTGAGCCCAGACAATACTTCCATGAAAAAACCACCATGAAAACCTAGGAACTATTGCAGAAAGTGGAGCGGATGATTCAATAAGCTGCACTCTCATTTCAGTATCAGTTAAGAACCAATGCCTGACTGCAGTACTAGGGGCATTTGTGCTGTTGGAAATGCTCTGTTTTAGATGAGATTGTGAGGTATTGTGACTGTACTGTAGATGTGTGAGAAGGTGGGCAGCAACACTGCACACTGGAGTCCGAGAAGCTGAGGGAATCACAGAGAAGAGTGTTGGAAATAGTCCAGGGGAGAGGAGATGAATGTATGGATAAATATTTCAGCGTTTAACACAGTCATAAACAGAGCTGCAGAACTGGTGATAGATTTGTAGAAATAGGAGATACGAAAGGAGATGATGATCCAGAGTCAATGACGACACTGGAGTTATAGAGAATGAAGGCAAACAGGATTTCTGAGGTGATGTGTACGGTGATTAGTGCACTATAGATAAACTATGGATAAATGTGGAAGATATGGAGTTGTGTTTAAGGATGCTCCTTGTCTTATCCAAATAAAGTGCTTCTGAGATTATCTAAAAGAAGTTGTGGCAAAGCCATATGTTTACCTGCGTAAGAAAGGAGAGGGAGGAATCAATTAAGATGTTGTTGAAAGATACACCACCACATCTGAGTATCTTCAGCATAAAAGTCAGGCAAGGTGAAAGGTAGAGATAAGAGTTAGCTCCAGTGGCATGGCTAACTTCCAGCCTCAATAATTACAGCCTTCATTCCTACAGTCCAACAGCAGTTTCAATTAGCTATCCTGTTCTTTACTTCCTTAACTGTTGTGCAATGTTGCTGTACATTGTTAAACTATTGCCACACTATTGCTCCATTTTTCAACAGGGTGACATGAGTTTTGTATGTGTTATACATTGTTTTCAAAGTGATTTGAGATGGAAGGTGCTATATACATTTAAATTATGATACTATGTCTCTATTCTCTTAATTTTTTGGGTAGTGATTGGATCATCCTTTGTAGTTAGATAAATTACTGCAGAAAACTTTTCAACTGTAACAGTGAAAGGGAGGGTTAGTAAATTAACTGTAAACATGACTGAAAACATTTTTATATCAGTGGCTTGTGTAGTGACTAAACTCTCAAAATTAGGACATATTGCTAATTAGAAGTACCAGTGGACTTGAACCCAGGAACTAGAGGTCTATGAGACAAGCAACCGCCTTATGCTGCCATCCAACTGCATCTTTAACCCAGCTGCTTCCTGCCACGCAACAATTTGCAGAGGTTGCACATCATGGGACGTTCCACCATCAGTGATCTGACTGACAGTGGACTTAGTGATCCCTGATTGGCTCCTTGAGCCCACATCAGCTCACGGGGAGTACGAGGAAGTGTCCAGACAACAATGTGGATTTCTAGCTAGCTGCCATGATCACCCCACTTCTATGCCTCTAAAATCCTGGTATTGACCTTGGCTTCAGCTTGGATATTGAGTCCTGCTGAACCCCTGGAGTCCCAGCACTGACCCCGATACCTGGTATTGACCCTCGACCTGATTCCTGAGTCCACCTCTGACTCTGACCTTTGGTTAGACTCTTGACTCTGCCACCAGCTCTGACCCCTTGCTTTGGTTCCTGGCTCCCATGTTACTGCCACAAGTCCTGCCTGCCTTCACTCTGGATCCTGACAGTTAATTAAGAATTACCCAGAAATCAAGACTTTTCAGAAGAGAAAAGACAAAGACCTGAGAAAATAGAAACTTAAATCCCAGTGGTAGAATTTCTTCAACCTTTCACAAGAACATGTAAAGAGCACTGGCAAGTCAGGAAGCCGGTTAACCACACTGTTAGCTGAAGCGAAACTAACCTTTTTCCTTTGCTCTAATCTACTTTGAATGAATGAATTGAAATATAGATACTAAATATTAAGATAATATATGATTTTTCCAGATATAGTAGTGTCAAAGGGTGCACCACTCACCGCTTGACTGGTGCCTCCTCCTGGTTACTCTGGGTATTAGCTCTACAGGGCGACACCCCTCTCTGCAGTTGGTGTCACTCCATCTCTCTCTGGTCTGCAGCCCCTTTTTCACTCTGGGAACCACAGTATCCTCTTCGTGACTCAGCCCTCCTGCTAGGTCTCAGAGTGTTCCCCCCTTCCGGGGTACAGTCTTCCAAAGTCTCTGTCATGCCCATAGTGACCCAGGCAGTCTTCCCTTTCACTGCTCATGCCAGTCCACCCACTACTCCAGGTTCCTAGTCCAGGGACCCTCCACCCAACAGTTCTGGGCTCTCCTCTCCCAGCCCTCACTGCTCCTTCCCTGGACTGCTTCCTACCGCTCGTGGTTCCCCTCCTTGCTCTGGGTGCACCAGCTCCAAACCCTCCTCCCTCTTTCAAGAGAGTGACTGCCCTTTCCCAGCAACAGCCTCTGTCTATTGCCAGCTTTCTGGTTTTATAGGCCCTGCCTGCTCCTGTCCAGCCGAAGCTGCTTGCAGATGTAGCCTGTGGAGCTAAGAGACCTACCTGGCCACCTTCACCCCTTTCAGTTCTGTTTAGGGTGGACACCCATCACAAGCAGTTAGTGCTAAATACAGGGAACTAAACTGAACACATTATTTTGGCAAAAAAGTTTTAAGGAAAGTTACTAAACATAGATACAGCTTTATGCGCGATGTAAATATTAATGACAGTGTTTGCCTTAGGGGGACTTCTCTTCGGAAGGAAGGAGTTGTGTTCAGATTGATTTCTTTTAAATTAGGATGACGTTAAGGAGTAAGGATAATATTTGCAATCAAGTATGTTCGTTACTACAAGTTAGTGAAATACAGCTATGCTGGAAGGGGCAATAATGAAAGTGATTGAAACCAAATAATGTGTTATAAGGACACTTGATCACACAGTAAAATAATCGGAAATGTAATGGTTTGATCAATAAGGCATTGACACACCTCAACTATACATACACTGGTCTTACAATCATTTTTAAAATAAGGAGAACAGAAATAAAAGATTTATAGAGCTGTTCTTGCCTGCTGGAGAACAACCGTGACTGTGTTATTGCATAGTGGACTGTTAAAACAAGTATAAAGAGATCACAGAATGTGGATGGACTTTGTATAAACTGGATATTTCAGCAGTCAGTAAAGTGCTAATGGAAAAACTGGAACTTGGGCAAGCATAGCCATGTGAAGTTTGCTGGGGAAAGAAACTTGTGGAAGTAGGTTGCTGACTGGAGCTAAGTCAGCAGCAGGTATTCAATGTATGACCCAAGATGGCTGTACGAATGCCTATGGCCCAACTTTTGTTACATAAACTGATTAGGCACAAGATGTTTTGTACAAAGAGACTGGAATTCTCCAGAGCCAGTTGCAACAATCCAGAAGTGATGTTTCATTTTCTGACAGGATGATGAGAGGTGACAGCTGTCATTTTGGTTGGACATTTCAAATCTGTGTCAGAAATATGGGTCACCATTTGATTGGTGCATGTCCGCTTCTGTGAATAGAGGAACCAGCTTGTAACACCCACAAGAAATGGGATAAAATGGCTGGACTCCTTCAAAACATCTGACATCTGCAGGGGAGAGGACTGAGACCCTTGGCCAGCCACCTGGGAAGCCTTCTGGTGATATCAAGTACCTATTTTGGCTAGGTACCTTTGACTGAACATTTCTCTTTTGCAGCTGTTGAGGCTGCTCACTAGCACACCTATACAGTCATGACAGTCATCTGCTTTATCTGTGTTTGCAATGTCAGCTATTGATGTGAACAGTAACTGTGCTGAAAGCTGATGGCTGAGCAAAGATATGGTGATAATTAATAGAGACTGTGTCTCGCATGATGACCCAAATCAGTCAATTGACTATTTCTTGAAATGAGGTACCTAATAGTAAGGAAGGGTACATGCGTATGTACGTATTTTGAAGATTATCAACGTTACAGTGTATGCCCTTCTTTTTGTAACAAGTTCCTATCAAGATTGTTGTAAAGTAAGTTTTGAAGCTGAACAAGTTACTATGATTAATTCAGATTGTGAAACATTGTACATGTGTCTACCCTAGGCAATGAGTTCATAATGCCTTGAAAGTTCTAGATTCATTGATTCTTAGAATTTAAGGCCGGAACAAATCAGCCAATCATCTAGTCTGACCTACTATTTATCAGTGGTCATTAAAGGTCATCTAGCTACTCATGTATTGAACCCAATAAATTGTATCACAGGGGTAGCCGTGTTAGTCTGGATCTGTAAAAGCAGCAGAGAATCCTGTGGCACCTTATAGACTAACAGACGTTTTGGAGCGTGAGCTTTCATGGGTGAATACCCACTTCGTCAGACGCAGGTAGTGGAAATTTCCAGGGGCAGGTATATATATGCTAGCAAGCAAGCTAGAGATAACGAGGTTAGTTCCTCAGGGAGGATGGGGCCCGTGTTCTGCAGTAGAGTGCTGAAAACCCAAAGGAGAGGAGAAACTGTTTTCTGTAATTGGCCAAGCCATTCACAGTTCGTTTAGGCCAGAGCTTGATGGTTTCAAATTTGCAGATGAACTGAAGCTCAAGCAGTTCATTCTTTGAAGTCTGGTCCTGAAGTTTTTTGGCTGCAGCGATGGCCACCTTAAAGGTCTGCTATGTGTGGCCAGGGAGTGAAGTGCTCTCTACCAGGTTTTTGTATATTGCCATTCCTGTATCTGATTTTGTTCCAATGTTATCCTTTCCAAGATGACTGTCCCAGTTGACCGATGTACATAGAGCAGAGGGGCAATGCTGCAAATGATGGCGTTATTATCATTGGTGGACGTCGTGCAGGTGAATAACCAGTTGAATGGTATGGCTGAATCTGTTTAGGTCTCGTGGATGGTGTCGCGGTGTAGATATTGGCAGAGTTGGCATCGAGTTTGTTGCTTGGATTGGTTCCTGAGCTCGCGCTTTATGGTACGGTGTGCAGTGCCTGGTGAAGAAAACCTTTCAGTTGGCAGAGTTGTTCTGTGGGCAAGGGATTGGAACCATAGTCACCACAAGACCTGTGGAAAGTTTGGAACATTGCTCAGGATGAGTTGTAAGATCCCTGATGATGCGTTGGAGGAGTTTTAGCGTGGGGCTGGTCATGTGAAATGGCAGTGGAGCCATGTTGGTTTCTTTCTGGTTGTTGATCTGTTGGTCCTACTTTCCCTCATGGGCGGAGTATTGTAGTTTTGAAGAATGCGATGGTGGAAAACAGATCAACAGAGGGCAGACGTGTACCCAGAAAGGGCTCCACTGCAAGACAAACCAAAAAGAACCAACAGACTCCACTGCCATCCACATACAGCCCCCAGTCTAAAACCCTCACAAGCATCATCAGGGATCTTACACTCATCCTGGACAATTGATCCCAACTTTCACCAGGTCTTGGTTGCCAGGCCAATCCTGCCCACAGGACAACCTGCCAACCATGAAAGGTCTTCTCACCAAGCAACTGCCACACGTTACCATAGTAACTCTAGCTCAGAACCAATCCATGCAACAAAACCTCGATGCACTCTTGCCACAATCTACACCACGACACCATTCAAGACCTAAACCAGATAGCCATACATCACTGGTCATTTCACCGCCACGTCCACCAAATGTAATATACGCCAATCATATGCCAAGCAATGCCCCTTGCTATGTACATCGGCCAAACTGGACAGTCACTATGGAAAGGTAAGGAACAAATCAGAATATCAGGAATGGCAATATCAAACCTTGTAGGAGAGCCACTCACCTCCCGGCACACGATAGCAGACCTTAAGGTGGGCAATGCCTGCAGCCAAAAACTTCAAGACCTAGACTCAAAAGAAGAACTGCTGAGCTCCAGTTCATCTGCAATTATGACACCATCGCTCTGGACAAACACAGGACTGTGAATGGCTTGCCATTACAGAAGCAGTTCTCCTCCCTTGGTTTTTCCCACCTCTACTGCTAGAACAGGGCCCCATTTCCTCCCCTGATTGAACTAACCTCGTTATCTCTAGCTTGCTTGCTAGCACATATATACCTACCCCTGGAAATTTCCACTACCTGCGTCTGACAAAGTGGGTAACACCCACGAAAGCTCACACTCCAAAACGTCTGTTAGTCTATAAGGTGCCACAGGATTCTCTGCTCCAATAAATTGTGTTTGAGTAAATCATATCTTCCATAAAGGCATCCAGGCATTGATATGAGGACATCAAGAGATAGAGAATCTACCATCTTCCTTTTGTTGTTTGTTCTAATGGTTAATCACTTTTGCTGTTAAAAAAAATTGTGCCTACTTTCTAATTAGAATTTGTCTGGCTTCAGCTACCGGCATTGGTTCTTGTTATGCCTCTCTCTGCTAGGAAGAAAAAAATCCATGGCCAGAATGGCTAAAGACAATAAGGGAGCTTTTTGGGAACAAAAAAAAATTCTAGCAGTGATATAGGCCCACTGCTAGACGGAGATGGCAAAATGTTTAATATTGATACAGAAAAGGCAAAAAAGTGTTCAACAAATATTTTTCTTCTGTATTTAGAAAGAAGCAGGATGAAGTGCTTGTATCACATGAAGATGATGAACTACTTTCCAGTCCATTAGTAACTCTGAAGGATGTTAAACATCACCATCTATTAGGGATACACATTTTCAAATCAGCAAGCTGAATACCTTGCACCCAGAAGTCATAAAAGAGTTGGTTGAAACGATCTCTGGCCCATTGATGTTAACTTTTAATATATTTTAGACTACCGGGGAAATTCAGAAGGCCAGAAAAGTGCTGATGTTGTACCAGTATTCAAAAAGGGCAAATGGGATGATCCAGGCTACTATTGGCAGGTTACCCTGACAACAATCCTGGGCAAAATAACGGAAAGCTGATACGGAATTCAACTGATAGAGAATATAAGGATAGGAATATAATTAATGCTAGTCAACGTGGTTTTATGGGAAATAGCTCTTGTCAAACAAACCTGATTTCATTCTTTGATACAGATTTGGTTGCTAAAGATAACTGCATATTGATTTCTGTTAATGGTGGCTAATAAAACTCTATAAAATGAAATAAATACAACTCGAGTCCTTTTCTTAAGCAATTCAATATCCAAAAAACTCTAAGAAAGGTGGCATGGGTAATCAGTTGAGCAGTTTTCCTAGACAAAGCTATATTTTATGTGCTACCTTTGTTACCCTTATGTGTGTGTTCTTTAGCATTTCTTATCCATTTTTCCTTTATAATTCAAGCAGTTGATGATTTGGTAACTATGATGCTTTTATAATTGAGCTGAGCCAGATATTGCAGGCAGGTTCTGGGCAATTCTTTCCCCTACCTCAACCTCCAAGTTTGCCAATGAGTTTAAATTCTAATTTATAAAGTCACCTACTTGTCAATCACCAGCCACTCCTCTTGTTTGAAGACTGACCGATGTTTTAGAGTGTGTGGAAAGAACAGGTGTCCACCAAGGGCTACAGTGAGATTACAAAAATAGTTTTCAACTTTCATTTGAAGTCAGCTATCTCAAACTGGAAAACTAGTTTATTAACCCTCACCACCGCTTAATACTGTGCAATGAGATATTTCAGTAACTGGAAGGGATAGCAAATTCAGGACTTAAGTGGGTATTAAAGAGGTCATAAATGAATATCTCTTTAAGGCCTAACAAGCCTTTCAATAAGGTAAATAATCTTATTCATAATTCTAATTTGTTCAGTCTTTAGATTTGTGATTGCAGATATATAGCTTTTTATGAACTCAGTTACCACAGTAATGAGCAAGGAGAAATGCCTACATAACTTTATAGCACATACAAGGAGAATATTTTTGAATGCATCCTTTCCTCTTTTATTTGGGTTCCTAAATATAGATTTAGGTGTCTAATTTCAATGGGAGTGGAATGTCAATGAAACATGAGCACATGCCTGAGAGAGAGAGATAAAAGCTTCACAGGAACTGAATAATGTTAAAAAAATCATACTCTAGTACTTATTCAGCTGTGGTGATGCACAGAGTCAGCTCTACCACATATGAGACCTTTCTGTCATTCTGGAAGATGAAGTGCTGTGGGGCTCAGACTCAGTTCAGCATGGAAAGAGAAGACAGGTTGGACAGAAGTGTCTTTTAAATGTAAGAAATCCCTCGCCTGCACCGCTTTCCACTCTCCCCCCCATTGGCCTGGGACGGCGAACTGCGGCCAGTGGAAGCCGCGGTTGGCCGAACCTGCCAACGCGGCAGGTAAACAAACTGGCCCAGCCTGCCAGGGTGCTTACCCTGGTGAGCCGTGTGCCAGAGGTTGCCGACCCCTGACCTATGTGCTCTTTACCCTTCCCATACTCAGGTGACCTTTGGGAAATAAACTGCAAGGAGGAGCCAGCGAGAGACTGAAGCTGACACAGCAGCTGCAGAAGCAGTTCAAGAATGTTGAAGGACACTGATGATGTCAGACTTTTTTCTACAGTTTTCACTCTGAATATTCTCTCTTTCAGGGTGTTAACTTCAACTCTCTGCCTCCTCCCTTCCTTTGTCTTTTCAGCTAGCTAATCCCCTGCTAGCATAACCCCACTGAAAAGATTTAAATGACAAAACAAAGTCACACAATTAACATGACATTTGCCACCATCACATTGTTCACTCTGCTTGTATATCTACCCCTTTCCCTTACTGTTTGTCTGTCTTGTCTGTTTAGAGTGTAAGATCTTTGGGCAGGGGTTGTTTCTTATTTCATATTTGCACAGTGCCTTGCGCAATGGGACCCTGCTTTCGGTTGGCCACTAGGTAGGTACTACGATAATAAATATGACAAATAAGAGAGAAAGCAAGAATGATCATTAGAGACAGTGATTCAAAAAAAGAAGCCCAATGTTTTCATGTTATTTTTGAAAAGTTGAGAAAAGTGACCAAAATACAGTAATTATGTAGTAGTAGGAGGAAGAAAAGTGGATAAGAGGTTAATATTTCCAAAGTTTCTTATATGTTCTCGAAACAAAGAAAGAAAGAGCAACCCCTCCAGGCCAAAATTTCACACTTAAAGACAATACAAAAGACTCACTTGGAAGAACAACTCAAATCTTTAGAACCGAAGTATTTAACAACAAATTAAATGAAAAATTAGACTGACAGTAGAACAGATATACAAACAGAAACTATTATGAATATTGGAGTAAAGCAAGTAGACTGCTAAGCACTGACGCTGAATCCTGAGGCTAAGTACAGTCCTTCAGAGTTTTTTCTATCTAAAATAGAATAAAATAATCAGCAAAGCAGAATAACTCTCTCTTCACTACTATCTAAACTTTTTCAGTGAACAGGAGGAACTTTCTGAAATTTCCTGCAACAGCTAAATTGTCTGATCTTACTAACATCAAGCAATAGCTTTTATAAAATATTGGAAACAGAAAGGTCATAAAATCTGTTAGAACACACAAACCCCTTAGACTAGGGCAGATTTATACAATACAAATACTAATTTCAGGACAACTCTGGAACAGCCTTCCAAGGGGAGCAGCGAGGGCAAAAAAAGGAGACTGTTTCATGACTAAGCTTGATACGTTTATGGAGGGGATGGTCTGATACGACTGCTTACAATGGCATACACTCCATCTGCGACTGCTATTAGCAAATATTTCCAATGGTTGGAGATGAGTCACTATGTGGGGAGGGCTCTGAGTTACTACAGAGATTCTTTCCCAGGTGTCTGGTTAATGGGTTTCACTCTCATGCTCAGGGTCTAATTGAATTTTCCCCCAACTCAGATTGGCAGTGACCCTGATTTTTTTTTTTGCCTTCCTCTGCAACGTGGGTCACAGGTCCATTCCTAGTTTAAAATACAGTAAATGGTGAATTCTTTGTAAATTTAAAGTCTTTAAATCAAAACTTGAGGACTTCAGTAACTCAGTCAGAGGTGATGGGTCTATTACAGAGTGGGTGGGGGAGGTTCTGTCACCTGTGATGTGCAGGAGGTCAGATGATCATGAGAGTTTCTTCTGGCTTTTGAGTCTATGATTCTCTCCTAGGCTGGCCAGCACCAACTATTATGATATAACCAGGAGATGGCAGGGACTTAAAAATTGCGTTTCATTGTCGGGAGTTGGCTAGGGCTGGTAGTATTGCCTAATGGCAATACTCTGGGGTATAATGCCTACTGGCGAGAGTTCAAAGGCCACACCGCCTAACAGCTATAGCATAGGTAGTGTGCCTACCAGGGAGAGTCTACCGGGCCACTTTGCCTAGTGACAATATCAGGGGCAGTGTCACATAGTGGTGAGTGTGGGGAGGGCAAGGGAATCCAGGGCTGCCCTACTCCACAGGGTTCTGACTCAGGGCCCTTCATCACAGAGTACTTTAACGGGGTTTACGTCCCAATACGTCTAACTGCGTTCCCTTGGTCGCTTCCTATCCCTGCCGCAGTCCCTCTGGCATTGTCTCTGGAGTTGGACAAGCTAGGAGGCTCAACCATGGTGGCTTGGAGTTCCAATGGCTTCCTGGCAGGAGGATCCTGCACACAACAGTTCTCCTTAGTCACCCCAGACTGAGCTGATCTGCTCCCTTTTGAATGCTCCCTCCACTTGGAGCGTGCCCTGGAGAAGCGAGGCCCTTTGGGTCAAGAACTAGTTTTTAACCCTTACTTCGCCAGTGCAGGGTTGATACACCCTGTCACACACACAAAGATCTCTTTCCTTTAAGTCAGATTGCAGAATGCTCATGAAGGTAATTGCAAATCTTCCAACTATACTAGACCTGTAAAAGAAAGATTCACATAACCTATGAAGTGTTCTGAATATATTCACCTGCACCAACAACTCTGTAGGTGTCCCTCTTGCTCTATCGCTAATAAAGACATTCAAGGTGAAATGGACACAAGATGTGTTCAATTCATGGAGTTCATTACTTGGAAAAAATACATACTGTAATAATTATCATTTATTTGTACTGAGAGAGCACCTACATAGTGCTATGTACTATCAACACAAAGCACTGTTTCTGCCCTATAGACCTTACAGCATAGGGGTGTTAATGTATAGTTCCTGTTGAGACTTCTAGGACAGAAGGTGCTGGAATAAACATACTTCTTGCAAGCTGTTCTCTTGTAACGGGAATAGAACTGGGTCAGCCTAGAAATATCTGTGCTACCTCTGGATCAGACAAGTGTGACCAGGGTAGAAAAACTGTTTGCCTTACGGTAATTGTTGGCCTATGAAGATGTTGAGATTAACTGATAGTAAATCATAACAATATGGTACCAAGTCTGGGACCCATTCAAGCAAAAGTGATGAATAGACAGAGACTAAAAAAACTGACTTGTCTGAGAAAAATTAAGTGGACAAACAGCTATTTTCACTACAGTGGTGTCTGTTACTAGTACCTGCAACTGTAAAACTTAATTTCAAAGTTAGAAGTGAAGTGACTCCAACACGTCACAGAAAAACTTGTATTCCTTGGTGTTATTTTTTAAGGTTTCTGAAAATAAGCATGTTTTTTGTTTGTGTTTCCAAAAATGTGTTTATTTTTTTTAGATATTAATCAAGACTCCATAAAATAAACCTGTGTTATGTGAGAGAACATGACACATAACCCTTTGAAAACTGGCTAATTCCTAGGTGAATAACACCAGGGAAATAGCTGTTTTGCAAGGGCAGGGTGGCGGTATTAATGTAGGATATTCCTTATGATTTCCTGAAATAGAAATATAGGGCAGAGGTTGGGATTCTTGGCTGCATGAAAAATTGCCTTTATGCCACTTCATGCAAATCTCATTGTCTGGCAACCTACGCTCCTCAAAGGACCTGCTCCTGTTTTTCAGCTCTAGCAGGGGGCACATGGATTGGCAGAAATGTCTGAAAGGCAGATGAAAATTGGGGCAGGTTTAAGTATGGAGAACCAGCAGCACTCAACAGATGGGGCTTGGGAGAGAAGGAAGTGACCTGAAAGAATGATAAGGACGGGGAGGAGCCCATTTTTGTGGAAGACAGCTTCAGTGGGGGTAGAGGAGACTGAGAAACTGGCAATTAAAATATTCTTTTTCAGTGCCTTACTGTATTGAATGAAGAAACTTACACTCTATGATGTATAAAATAAGCATCCAACCACGGGCAGAGAAACTGAAGATGGCAGAATGTAATCAAGAGGTAACACCCAACAACAATGTCGTCTCCGCATGTTTAAATATGAAACAAACACAAAAGGGTGTGTTCTCTTCCTAAGTGTGTCAATGAAACTGTCAACAAAGAGATCTGGAGACATAGTTAAGAGATGAAAACATATTTCAGTCATGACTGCTGCTAAAGAAGCCTGCTTAAATTGTGTGCTTCACTATTTCTCACATACCTACTTTCAGCAGTTAAGCAAATCTGGTAGACATGATAAAATTAAATAATTTACTTACCCATAGTTCTTTTTCGCTGACATCACATTTTCTTAGACAATGTCTTAGTTGTTATATGAAACAAAATCATGTTACTGCAGCATTAAGATTGGGAAATCAAGCCCACAAAATTCAGGAAATTCCAAAAGTTTAAATTTCCATTAGAGCCTTTTCTGAAAATACTTCTGAATTTCAGGGCTAGGGGAGAGGGGGAGGAGCGGATGTCTGGATTTAAATCCTTGGAACCCAACCCACTTCTAGAATGTTGGTTCCAGGTCATATGCAAAACTAGAAGGGGTGTGCTGTCCAGTTGTTGCTATGATTATTATTACATGCAGGGCTGGTAGCACCGCCTATTATTAAGGTTGCTGACACTTCCCATTATAAGACTATGTTTTTATGTGTTTATAAACTTTGCCAAACTTTAACCATTGAGGCTGAAATTTTCCATGCTGGGTGCCTCAGGCTGATTATTATTATTTTTTTTAAATATCAGTCACAACAATCCAGCCATTTCTGAGATTGAGGTGAGGGAAAACAATGCTTTTCAGTGTTAAAAAAACTCTGGTGAACTTGTCTTTAGAAACCTGTATTGCCCCCAAGCTTTGGAGGACGGACTTCAAATTTGGTAAGGTGTGGCCTTTTGGGTCAAGGATGTAGCTTTTGCTGTCCCCATGATAATGTGCCCAAATCTGAACACATTATAAACCTTTGAAAAAAATCAGTTTGCACATGCTCAATAGAGTAACTGCTAAAATCTTTGAAGTTTTATGTCCTCAATGACCATGCTCAAGCCTCTAGCAACTCCTGTGTGTGACCAGACTCTGTATGCACCATCCCCTCACAGCTCCTCTATGTAACCAGACAGCACAAGCATCGTCCTCACAGAGTGACTAGGCATACTCCAGCCCAGGGCTACGGGGGACTTCCCCTGTCATGGCTACCCCTGGCTACTCCAGGCTGGGGAGGATCCCACCACTGGAACTAAGGGTGGGAGTCTTGTCCCCCCTGCCCTGGGCTGTGAATAACCTCTCTGCTGGCGCTCAAGCAGCCTGGAGAAGGAAGCCACTAGATTCAAATGCAAAGGGGACTCAAGTTGGACCTAGGACATTGCAGAGGAGGCCCAGGGGAGTAGATTGGGACAAGGAGCCTGGGGAGCAAAGACTGGGACTGGCTAGGCCAGGAGACTAGGTCTGGATGCTGGGGAGGGAAATGTAGGGGAAGACGGGTAGACAGCAGGTATGTATATGTGGGGGAACTGAGACTGAGGAATCAGGTAGGAGGGACTGGGAATGAATGGGATGGGTGGGGAAGAGGTGAGGTTGGGGAGACAGTTTGACAAGGAGTGGAGGTTGAACTGCGACTAGGTAGGCAGGAGATTGTGACAAGGAATTGAGGAGTGAAGGTGGGAACTGGGACTGTCTGGGCAAGGAGACTGGGGAGTCAGGGGATGGGGTGGGGGGAAGACTGAGACTGGCTGGGAGTAGGGAGTAGAGAAGAGCAGGACTGGGAGTGAGGAGCAGTGAGGGTGGGATGTACTGGTTAAGGAGAATGGGACGAGCACCTGAGGAGCGGAGACTGGACTAACTGGGTGAGAATGGGATTGAGATGTGCAGCCATTGGTGGGGTAGGGAAAAGACTGGGACAGGCACAGGTTGGAGGGGATGGGGCACAAGGGGTCAGGCTTGGGGAGATTGGGCAGAAGAGTGTGTGCTCACTAGAGAACACTCTCACCATTCTTCTTCTGTCAGCAAATATCTGTGAAACACACTGCCAAGTGTCCAATCCTCCTTCAGCGCTTGTCTTCATAGAGGATAACCACCTATTACTGCCATCTGTTACTCTATTAACTCAGTGACAGAGGACTGTGTGGTGGATCTATAGGTTCCAACACTGCTGATGAACCATGTCAATATGATGACACATGATGGAATTTCTGTTTTTTCTCTTTGATTTTTTAAAAACCTAGGAGATTACACACAAAAAACCTATGTTAAAAGAACAGTAAGGTTATAAAGTTGAACACTCGGAGTGTTCTCAATGGGAACTCAATGGGAGCAATGTTTGACTACATTAAGTACTATACAATCCTAAGTACTCTGAAAAATTAGGTCCTTGGTACCTCAAATTGGGCTTCCAAAATTAGACAATACAGACAATTTGACCTTATTCTCTCTATGCCTCGGTGCTCCATCTGTGAAACAGAAAGAATATCACCCTCTCCTTCCATAGGAGTGTTATGAAAATAAATTCATTAATGTCTGTGAAGCACTCAGATACACACATTGAACAGTATGGCAAAAAAATATCAAACAGTTTCTCATTAAATGAGCACTGTCAATTCTGTGAACTGAAAGAGGCAGGAATCTTGTGGAAACAACAGCATGTGATCATGTAATTAAAAACTGTATCATAATGCATATGTACAAGGGGGCTGAATTAAGGTTACACAGGCAAGATTATTTCTGGCATTTTCTAACCTCTGAGTGCTTGACTTTGCAACCTTAGTAACATTCTTCTAATGTAGAGTCTTATGTGTAATTAAGCTAGCCCATCGGGGATCCTATTCTGCTACGCATCTAGGTAACATATAGGTAAATGACCATCTTTACCCCAAGAACTTCCAGTATAAAAGATTAGGTATTACAGTATATGAGACAAATAAGCAAGCTGGGGGAAAATGGGTAAAAAAGCAAATTGAAAACCAGGATATGTGTCATCTGGTCTGAAGCAGTGATCACATCTCACCACCTGTCTAATTGTTACCAGACTGCAGTTTACTGTATACATGACATAAGAAACACTGGAAGCTTTTCCGTCTTATAACAGGCAGCATGGGAGAAAGTGTGAACATGGTTGTTGGTAAAGATGAAGAACTGAGGACTCAAGGCCGGCATTATCCACAGAATGAAAGCATGAGGACACTTTCCCCATAGGTCCTAGAATTAAATGTAAGATGGTGTTAAAACGGGAAGGGCTTTGAAAGTAAGAACTAGACTTTGCATATGATGCAGTGGATGAACTTAAGCCAGTGACGGAACGTAAAGAGGGGAGTGACAGAATGACAAGTCCAGAAGAAGATTTTACCAGTAGCATTTTAACTTGAGGGGATCAGAGATTTCAGGTGTTGAAGAGGAAGAGGAGATCATGGTAAACAAGCTGTAAGATGACCAGGCCTTGGATAAGAGTTTTGGCAGGGTAGATAGGCAAGAAAAGTTAGGTTCTGAAGACATTGTCCAGGAAGAAGGAACAAAACTGGATGAAACAAAACAAAATCCAATGGCTGGATGTTGAGTTTAGACAAATTCAGACTAAATGTAAGGTAATTTATTTATTTATTTATTTATTTAAACAGTGAGGATGATTAACCATTGGAACAATTTACCAAAGGGTTGTGGTAAATTATCCATCGCTGAACATTTTTCAAATCAAGATTGGATGCTTTTCTACAAATATGCTTTTACTTCAAACGTAAATCATTCAGGGAAGTCCTATAGGCTGTGTTATAAAGGAGGTCAAGCCAGATCAGCCGTTCTCAAACTGCACTGTACCACAACTCCCTTCTGATAACAAGAATTACTACATGACCTCAGGAGTGGGGACTGAAGCCTGAGCTTGCCGCCCTGGAATAGTGGGCTCAAAGCCCGAACCTCACTGCCCCTGGATGGGGTAGAGGACCTGATGTTTGGCATGGAAGAGGTCATTATAGCCTATAGTGGAGTGGTTTGGTGAAGTGTGGAAATCAGATTGAAGATGGAACTGGTGGTGAAGAATTCCAAACAACAGTTGCAGCTAGTGCACTTCATCAGTTTGGAGATGAATGGAAGAAGTGAAATGGGACAATAGTTTGAGCAGGCGATGGGAGCAAGGCTGGTTTTTTTTTGTTTCTTTTAAGATCAAGTCGGGATGCAACAACAAAAAAAATGTACATCCTCATAATTTAAGAACACTGGACAGATTTCACAAGACAAGCTAAATATTAAGTTTTTAGTGTCAAGATTTTCTCCATTTTCTTGATGAATTATGCAAAAGCAAAGTTTCAATTACAACAACATCAGAAAACTAAAAGCTAGTACCAAGTATGGAAAGTTTCAGCTATAAAGAACTTCCTTTTTAGAACATTTATTTTTTCTATTTTATTCCAATTTAATTTTTAAAGATAGACACTTATCCAGTTCGCTAAGCATTTTTTGCAATACTTAAAATACATAAACAGAAGCCAAATTTAACTATATACTGAGAAAGTAATCCTTTTTAATTTGCTATGTAAATTTGAAATTATAGAACTGCATAATGACCTAAAAACAAGACCATGGCCAAGATATTCTAAAGTGACTTTGGGTGCCTTATTGGATGTCTGACTTAAAACATCTTAAAGGACCCTGATTTTTGGAAGGCGGATGCACAGCACATTCTGAAAAGCCCACTATTTTCAACTCCTAAGTACCCAAAAAATGAGGCACCCAAAATCATGTTACCTGAAAATATTGCCAAATACACTATAATCCAAATACACTTATCCTCCAGTCAAGCTCCTTCAGCCTCTGACCACCTGACTCATCATCCCTAAGAAGGGAATTAGAACAGAAACTATATCTCAACCATAATAGTGTTTTCCTCCATGAAAGCCATAACAGAGAAATATCTATATTTCAAAATTAAGCATAAGCTATGGAAACTGTCTGGTATAATCTTGGAATGAGAGAAGTGGCATGATATAGTTTCCATTCAAATTCTAAAGCAAATCTTCAAGCACCCTACTCAATGCAGATGACTTTCTGATACATTGGAGCTAGATGTGCGATGCCAGCTTTGTACTCTGCAGACACCATTAGGCGCTACTCCAGCAAGGATGAAGTTATATTTCTGTTAGTATAGTATATACACTTAAGGCCACGCTTAATATCATAAGGCAACTAACCCAAAGTTATTTGAAACTCTCTGGTCCACTCATTTTAATATACAAGTTATGTATAATGAGCTATTAGATTAAAAATGGTCTTACCTATAAACTTTCCTTTGAAGTAGCATGTCTGACCACCCTATAACATGTGCATGGGTCCTCTTCTCCATCAAGACAGTTGGAGGCACTTGGAGCCAACTCCCAGCCGGTGACACCAGACCCACAACCATATGCTTCTTAAAACAGTTTATGTGAATAGCTGTAAAAAAATAGACTCTAGACATCCAGTTAGCAAGCCAGACATTAATTCCCCCGGTAATGATCAGCTTTTGATACTTTCAGCTTAAATATATGCATTTCATTCTCAAAACCTAGGCTTTACATGCTGCTTCCAGGGTTGTTCTGGTAATCCTAACCTTCTCCCAGAGAAAAGAATTGTGAGGGACCATGACCCCCACCCCTCCGCCCCCATCTTGTTAGACGAAGCTTTGCAACTATCCATGTAGAGCCTTGTTTAGCCATCACTGCCTTTAAGAGTTTGCTGTCACTGTCAAGGATACTGCAGCGGGACCCTGATTAAAATAGCAATTGAATCAGTCCCTGCTGCAGAGCCCTGACATTGATATGAGCCTCTATAATTTTAACATATAATATTGTAACAATTAAATGTTTTTAGCTTTATGGTTTTACAAGCCTATATATCCAGGCCTTAGGCTTTAGCAAAAATTAATGCAAGTTAAATAATGTAAAATAAAAGCCATGGTTTTATTTCTCAAATAAACTTGTTTATCAGTGTACCAGGCACTGGGTGGGGAGGAAACTAGATATGAAGAAACAGGGTATAGAACACTGACAAAAGAGGAACTAGGAGGGGAACAAGGGATCACCCCCCACCCCGGCTTGTTAGATATAGCTTTGCCATTATTTTATAGTTAGATAGGCATAATTACTGCTTGCTTATGGTAACTGCAAGGAGGGGTTATCAAAATAACCAGCTTAATCACTGCCAGAACATGTGAAATATGTTTGACTAGCTTGCTAATAAGCAATATTTTAATGATTTTTGCAATATGTACCAAGGGGTCATAAGACAGTCTGTAACTGGAAACACCCCAAACTGAACTTACAGTACATAACCTGCTGATTTGCAATATTAATTACCAAAAAAGGCAAATAATTTGTGTAACCAATATGACGTTTTGCGGTTTTAACCTTTATAAGCTTGATGATATTTGTAAGGAGCAGAGCGGCTTATCTCTTGCATGAGGTTATGCCGTCTCTCCCTGTGATGCACACTTGTAATCTTGTTATAACAATAAAGGTTGCCTCAGGCTATCTGATTCAAATTCAATAAAGTGGTGGTCTTTTCCACAACAGAATTTAGAGGTAAAGACCAAAGTGCTCTTTCTGTCTTCCTCTTAAAGGTACATCTGGCAAACCTAAAGCCAATCAGTTAGTAAAGGAAGATGAACAGGAAGGAAAATATCAAGGCTCTCATGATTTAATTTGATTACATGCATTTCTAAAGTATCTATTACCTTAATACGTAGAAACTATCACATGATGTTAGAACAAGCCCCTCAAATAAAAGGAATAAATCTTTCAGCCCCTCCACCTGAGTGATACTTTCCTTTTTTTGGTTTTTAATTTACCAGAGTAAGACTGGTAGTAAATACTATTTCTACTGAGCCTGATATAGAGAGTTTATAATGTTTGGAAGATGTATGGACTGAAGCCTGGCAGCTTCAAGAACACAGATCTGATTTTCTTTACAGCTTTGTGTCTAAAGGTCTGTGCTTATGGCAGTATGTAGAATACAGATGCTGCATGCCCAGCTAGCATGGGTATAAATAGTGCAGAGAGTGAGGCCCAGCTCAGTCGAGTAGAGTGCCCTATACTCCTAAACTACCAGGGTATATATATCCTATACTGCTCTCCACCTGCTGAAGAAGTGCCTCCCATATTTACACTTATTTTTAGCAGCACAGTGTCTTGTTGATTCCCTGCTGTTAGAGCCTTTCCCCACTGCAGTGAAAGGCTTTGGCAGTGGAGAAAGACTCCGGCTGAGCTTGTTGCTGAAGCCTTTTCCCGCTGCCTCCCTCCTGCCACTGCCTTTTGCTGCTGACTGTAGCTGCACATCACAGTGATGTGTGGACACAGTCTGCTTTTACTGTGGCACATAGCTACATGTGTAGTGCCTGTATCTACATGCCACCCTAAGTGTGGGCAGTGCATAAAGAGCAAGAATGTTAACTCTTTCAGATTTGTCATCTTTAAGTTTTAGAAATAAGGGCCAGAATTTTTAGAAATAAAAAACCAGAACAGGTTTTCATTACTGTGAATTGCAACATAGCACTTTCTAGCCTTCTCCCTCAAGTGAACAGGACTAGGAATGCACATTTCTGCTATTAGATATTGGAAGAAGCTAAGACTTTTCCTCATGAGTGGTGAGACTTCATCAGCCCCAAACAGTCTATGGCCAAACATTCTGTTTCAGGGCCTCTGACCAGGTTGACAGCGCAACTCTGCCTCCTTTTCAATTCAAGGCTTTTAAAGTCAATTTAGGACAGTAGCAAGCAGTCCTCTCTTTACAGCTCTTCTTCCCTGGCGGAAAAATGTTGATTTTTAAAAACAGAAATATACAACCCAAGGGATCTTTCCAGGAACAAGCTGGTTTGCTCCTCCCTCCCCCAGCATGGCAGATCCAGTCAAACAGAGCAAGTAAATGTGAGAAGGTTCTCCATCTGTGAAACGGCCCATCTCAGGAGCCACAGAAAGGTAACTCTGCAAGCACTGCTCCCAGTCCATCACCATTGGTCTGCCAATGGAAAGGTTGCTAAGTGTGAACGGTGAGTTGGGAGCTTCACATCTTTCCCCACCAGGCAAAACTCACCTAAACACTTCCAAAACGGCAGGTCAGTTTTCTGCAATGCCTGGGACCCAGCAAGCATGGTACTCTTCTCTAAAATTCCAGCAGTGTAAATTCAAGTATTCCCCAACCTCTTTTGGACCCATTTAACTCCAGGGGGAGAAGCTCCACTCTCTTCTCAGGTACCTCAGTGACTAAGAGTCCAGTATACTCCCCAACTCCTCAGAAGACCTGGGCTCCCTGAGGGCTGACTTCCAGCATTTCCTCTTCAGTTGTGTGTTGGACAGTGAGGGAAATAGGAGTTTGAAGCCCTCTTTGAATACTAAGACAGAAGTGGGAGAACTATGTAGAAGAGTGATTGTTCCCCTGACAGCGATAGGAATCAACCACTAAACTGGACCAAAAAATGCCTACAAATCTAAAAAATCTAGAAAGCATAAAAGAGGAAAAGGGGCATTCCAACGCCTCAGCCTCTTCCATTAGCCATGGCATGGCAGTGAGACTGAACAAGAAGTATTAATTCTTAGGGCAAAAAGCCACTCAGATTGTGTTGCAATCTCTGATAACTGCTGACACAGAGCAAAAGGGATGCCCGGAAGCTGGAAGAGCAGACCTTGTGATAGTGTTGCAGAGCATATACTAGTATCCAGAATCACCATCTCCTGTCCTCCATTGAGCACATGAATTCAATGGGGAAAAAAACAGAGGTCTTGACAGGGAACTGCCTGGATTCGAATGTCTCAAGAAAGACACTTCAGGGAGCAGATGATCCTCTCTTGGCACTTTCTGCCTTAGCCACTTGCATAGAAATTAGCCACTTCAAAGGCTGAGACCCCAGGTTGGCGATGTACCAACATTTGATGCAATTCTTAGCTTTGATGCATGAAAATTTGGTTGAGAGATCGCCTTAATGGCCTTATGAGGAGGAACCCAAATCTGCGCCGATGTGGGCAGCACTGGCACTAAACAGTCTTGGCTGACTGCAATTTTAGTCATGAGAGTTTACAGAGCCTTGTTTACTTCCATCAATCAAAATCCAAAGAAAAGCAAAGGCCTGAAATACCACAACTCGCCCATAATAGTTTGCTTCCACAGCTCATGACTTGTTGAATAGTCTGCTCCCTAAGAAGTAAAGCACCACAGCTCATTTGCAGTGACATTCCCTAAGGGATACTGCACAGCTCAGTGATTTGGAGGTTGGGGGGTATGATTTTTTCCTGTTACAGGATTTGACTATTAGGCTGTACAGTACGTGAGTTGCACATGGAGAGGCTCCATGTAAATGAAGTGCACTATTTTTATTATTATATATGAAAAAAAGTTATTACAGTGTATTTAAAACATACTGGAAAAGGAATTTTATGACGGTTTCTGAGTTGCATTTTAAAGAATGCTTCCTAAAGCTTTATCATCAATAAAGTTAATACATTGTAAGACGGAATTTCAAAAGGTGATTGGGAGTAACTAATTTTCAGAACATTTCTGTAGGCACATAAGAGAAATTAATTCGTCTTTTAAAGAAACAAAAAAACGGATACTGTGGCTACTCTCAGATACTTCAGCCTCTAACAATATATCTTGTGAAAATATTGTTATGCTTGACTAAGGCTGCAGCTCTTGTGTCAACCAGGTGAAAAGCCAAGTCACTTTGGTAGCCTGTAGATTCTAATAAAGATTTTTATCATATCTAGGAGAGATTTAATTTAAAAATAAAAATCAAAGAACCAGTAGAAGTAACACTGGCAGATATGTCTATTTCAAATATGAATCTCTCTCACCTTTCAAGATTTTATAATTGCCAAGCAACACGTTTGCATTTTGTTTCTCTTCTGACTTTAGAGTACCTAATAAGTTATATTCCTTCTTAACTTTTGGGAATCTTTAATACATGCTTGTTCAAGTTCTAGTTTTACAATATTTTTTATAACATGTAATTGTAAGATGGTCAATTCTTAAGAATGCTCTCAGTTGGGTATTAGAAAAGAATGAGAGAGAACGCTTATTTGTAAAGCTCATCTAAACTAAAAGGACACACACTGGTTCTTTGACAGTGAGAGGCTTGGGAAAAAAAAAAGACTAGGTTAAAGGATTTTAATGTATCTTTGCCCTATTGTTTAGTAATCAATCCTTCCTTAAAAAAAGTTACACCAACAATTTAAATGGTTTCTTCTCCTATATAATGTAGATTGTGTGATAAACTCAGGACAGATGGCTGCAAGGGAGGGGTAGCAATCAGTCCCAGAGGGTTAAAAGGCCCTCCTCCCTATCAACTGAGAGGCAACTACAGGTCAGTCAGGTTCAACTGAGAAAGGGTTACCAAGGTAGCAATTAGAATCAGCTGAGGGGGAGCTACTTCAGGTTAATTAGTATCAGCTGATTCCACCTTAGGGATGCCTGAGACCTTTTTAAACCCTTCCCTAGGAGGAAGGAGGTGGGAGAGCAGAAAGAGAAGGAGCCCAGCTGCCAGCAGTGTAGGAGCAGCAAGACAGCAAGCCTCACCAGGAGGAGAGGCCGTACTCTCTCCCACAAGGGAGTAAAAATACTCTAAACAGGACTAGTGGAGATACGGGTAGCAGATTTCCCCTGTGTCCCAAGGGGGACTGCATTACCCAAGTTTGTCTCACCAGGGCTAAAAGCAGCAGAGGCTGGGGAGACTGAGAAGGTGCCTTGCCACAACTGTAAAAACAAAAGTAAAAAGGTCTAATTTACTTTTCACCGTTTATTCATAGACTCTAGGACTGGAAGGGACCTCGAGAGGTCATCGAGTCCAGTCCCCTGCCCTCATGGCAGGACCAAATACTGTCTAGACCATCCTGGATAGACATTTATCTAACCTGCTCTTAAATTATCTAACAGAGATGGAGATCCAAACCTCCCCTAGCAATTTTTCCAGTGGTTATAACTACCCTGACAGTTTAGGCGATTTTCCTAATGTCCACTAAATCTCCCTTGCTGCAGTTTTAAGCGCATTGCTTCTTGTTTCTAATCATTAGAGGCTAAGGTGAACAAGTTTTCTCCCTTCTCCTGATGACACTTTTTAAGATACCCTGAAAACTGGTATCATGTCCCCTCTCAGTTTCTCTTTCCAATAAAGAACACATATTCTTTTCGCCTTCTTTCGTAGGTCAGTGTTCTCAGACCCTTTAATAATTCTTTTTGTCTTCTATCTGGACCTCTCTCCAATTTCTCCACAATCTTTCTAAAATGCGGTACCAGAACTGGACACAATACTCCAGTTGAGGCCTACCAGCGCAGAGTGAGCAGAAGAACAACCTTTCGTGTCTTGTTTCAAGACACTGTTAATTGCATCCAGAATCGACGTTTGCTTTTTTTTGCAACAGTATCACACTGTTTACCTCATATTTAGCTTGTGGTCCACTATGGACCTGATCTCTTCTGCCTACCCTTCTAGACATCTCTTCCCATTCTTGTATGTTGAAATGATTGTTCCTTCCTAAGTGGAGCACTTTGCATTGTCTTTATTGGAACTTACATCCGGTTATTCAGACCAATTTCTCAATTTGTCCAGATCATTTTGACCCTGTCTCCAAGCAGTTGCAATCCTCCAGTCTGGTTATTGCCCGCAACTTAATAAGCGTATTTCTATGCAAATCTAAGTCGTTGTCATAAAGATAGCTAAGGTTACTGTTCTTTTACCTGTAAGGGTTAACAAAGGGAACAAACACCTGACCAGAGGAGCACTCAGGAAACCGGATTTTCAAAGCTAGGGAGGAATTTTTTTTGGGTGTCTCCTTTTTGTCTGGTGACCTGTGCTCCTCGGCTCTTGAGAGAGGATTCTTACCTTCAGGTTTTCTATCTTTCTGTTTCCAGTTGTGAGTACAAGGTGAAAACATAGGCTTATAAAAATTTTTTTTTTTTTGTCATTTACATGTGTGTCGTTTGCTGGAATGTTTTAAATTGTATTCTTTTTTGGATAAGGCTGTTTATTCATTTTTCTTTAAGCAATTGACCCCTATATTATTGTAGCTTGATACAGAGACCAGTTTTTGTTTTTTCTTTCTTTTTATATAAAGGCTTTCTTTTAAAAACTTGTTGGATTTTTCCTTTGCTAGGTTGAGGCTCAGGGGAATGAATCTCTGTGCCAGGGTAGGTCTCTCTCAGGAATAGACTGGAGGGGGAAATCTCTTTGTGTCAAGTTGCAAAGCTTAACCTTTGGAGGGACCTCTGATGAGGGTGAAAGAAAACATATCTCCTGTTTTTGCATTTCAAGGAATTGAAATGGTGATCGTACAGGGCATCAGGGAGGGGAAGCCTGGGGAGGAAATAAGAGGAGACCAGGGGAGGGGTTTATTTCTTTGGTTCTAGACTCAGGGGCATCTGAGTCTTGGTGGCCCCCAGGGAAGGTTTTGGGGAGACAGAGTGCGCCAGACCTGGAAGCTGGCTGGTGGCAGCGATATCAGATCTACAGCTGGTACTAAGCTGGAGGTTTTCATGCTAGCATCTTCATTTTCTGAACTCTAAGGTTCAGATCTGAGTAGGAAAGTATGATAGTCGTTGATAGGAAGAATATTGAAAGAGCCAGTCCCAAAACCGACCCTGGGCCGGAACCCACTCGTTATAAACTTTCAGCAGGATTGGGAGCCATTAATAACCCACTCTCTGAGTAAGTTATCCAGCCGTTATGCTCCCACCTTATTAGCAGCCCCATTAAATTGTATTTTGCCTTAGTTTATCGATAGGATCTTATCGAGCACGTATCAAATGCTCACTAAAGTCTAGGTATACACATCCACCGCTTCTCCTTATCCACAAGAACTCATTATCCTATCAAAGAAGCTACAGATTGGTTTTTGACATGATTTGTTCTTTCACAAATCCATGCTGGCTATTCCCTATCACCTTACACTTTCCAAGTGTTTTGTAGGTGATTCCTTATTACTTTGCTCCATTATTTCCCTGGCACAGAAGTTAAACTCACTGGTCTGTAGTTTCTGGGTTGTTTTTATTTCCCTTTTTATAGATGGGCATTGGTATTTGCCTTTTCAGTCTTTCTGAATCTCTCCCATCTCCCATGATTTCCAAGATAATAGCTAGAGGCTCAGATACCTCCTCTATTAACTCCTTGAGTGTTCTAGGCTCATTCTCATCAGGCCCTGGTGACTTGCAGCTCTAATTTTCTAAGTGATTTTAACTGCTCTTTTTAATTTTATCTTCCTAAAACACTGGTCCTACCCCTTCCAAAGCATTCACTATGTTAGACCATTCTTTCAGACTTCTCAGTGAAGACCGAAACAAAGAAGTCATTAAGCTCTCTGCATTTTCAAGTTTCCTGTTACTGTTTCTCTTCCCTCACTGAGCAGATGGGCCCTAGCCCTGTCCCTTGTCTTTCTACTTGCTTCTAATGTAATTGATAAAAAGTCTTCTTGTTTCCCGTTTATTCCCATAGCTAGTTTTTGAGCTAATTTTGTGCCTTTGCCTTTCTAATCTTGCCCCTGCATTCCTGTGTGTTTGTCTATATTCATCCTTTTTTTTGTAATTCTGACTAGTTTCCATTTTTTATATGATCTTTTATTTTGTAGGGTCATGCAGAATTCGTGGTTAGCAAGGTGGTCTTTTGCACATTTTCTATCTTTCCTACCCATCAGAAATGCTTGCTTTTTGGGCCCTATAGTGTCCTTTTGAAAAACTGCCAAAGCCTCCTCAGTTGTTTTCCTTCAGTCTTGATTCCCATGGGACTTACATATCAGCATCTACTGAGCTACCAAATCCCGCCTTCCTGAAATCATGTCTCTATTTGTGTACTCTCTTCTACCTTCCTAGAATTGCAAACTCTATGATTTAATGATCATTTCACCCAAGCTTCTCTACTTTAATTTCTCAACGAGTTCCTCTATTTGTTAAAATCAAGTTAGAAAAGTTTCCCCCCCAGTAGCTTTTTTCAACCTTCTGAAATAAAAATTGTTTGCAAATGCAGTCCAGGAACTTTATTTGGATAGTCTGGTGCCCAGGTGTTATTTTTCCACATATTCGGATAGTTGAAGCCCGCATCAGCCCAATCTTGGGCTTTTGGATGATTTGGTAGGTAGTTTTAAAAAAACCTCATCCACTGCTTCACCTGGTTAGGTGGCCTGTGTAGACTCTAGACATCCCCTTGGTTTTTTACTCTTTTATCTACCCAGAGACTCTCAACACTTCTGTCTCCTATGTCATCTCCACCCTCAGTCCAAGTGTGTGGATTTTTACTATATAAGGACCAGACCTCCTCCCTTTTTCCCGTCTATCTTTCCTGAGCACTAAACTATACCCATCCACACCAACATTCCAATCATCATGTGTATTATCCCACCAAGTTTTCAGTGATGCCAACAATGTCATAGATTGGTACTTTGTAAATTATTTATATTAGCACTTCCATTTTTTTTTTCTTCCTGCTTATTACCCATACTTCTCGCATTTGTATATAGGCATCTAAGATACTGTTTGATCTTTGCCTCCCAGTTTTGCCCGACTCCCTATTTCTCTCTGCCATTATAGCGCCACGATGCCTCTTGTTTCTGACCCATCTCCGGTCTTCCGTGTCCCACTTACTGTGGGCTTTGCTCACCTGTTCCCCGTCGAACCTAGTTTAAAGCCTCCTCACTAGGTTAGGCCAGTCTGTGTGCAAAAATAGGGTCTTTCCCCTCCTCGAAAGGTGAACGCCATCTCTGCCTAGCAGTCCTTCCTCGAATAGCATCCTCGTGGTCAAGGAGGCAAAGCCCTCCTGGCGACAACCATCTTCGCAGCCAGGCATTCACCTCCATGATGCATCTGTCTCTGCCCGGGCCCCTACCTTTGACAGGAAGAATCGAAAGAGAATACCCCTGCGCATCCAAAACTTCCCTTCACACTCATAGCTACTCCCAGAGCCCTGTAGTCACTCTTGATCCACTTCAGCCGTCACACCTCGCAGTATCATTTGTGCCCACCATGGATGAGTAGCATGGGGTAGTAGTAGTCAGAAGGCGGATAATCCTCGACAATGCCTCTGTAACATTTAGGATACAGAGCCCGGCAGGCAGCATTGTATACAAGGCTTGCAGAGATGTTTGTCATCTACCGTCGATGGACAAGGGTAGGAACTTCAACAATTTACACCTTACCTGGTCCACTGGGGTTCCAACCTACCTCTACTCAACAACTCCCTGAACACGTCAAGAGCACTCCGAAGAGTCACCCTAGAACTCGAGCGGGGTTATTTCTGCCAAAATCAGTACTGTCCCCCTACTGTGAGCCAAAAATGACATAAAAAAACAAAAAAAAAAGCATGGCCCGCTGCAGAAGTAACCAGCTGCCGTTCCACCTGAGCCATCTGCCTCCGCACCAGGGTGTGTCAGCAGTCTGTGAACTGGACGCTACCTGCTGTCTCCCAATGGACACTGTCCAGGATTCTCTGATCCGGTGCTCCTCAACCTAGCCACCTCCTCCCGTTAGCTCTCCCCTGCTGCCTGCGAGTACTCCACCAGTAGGGCACCTTTCACACTGGATACCCCCCCTCCCCAGGCCTGGATATCAGTAAATGGGAAATTGCCAGTTACGTCTTGCAAAAAACACACCGCTGGTAGTAGAAGTATCCATGCTCTGGTGCTCTGTCTGGCTAACAGGCACAAGTGGAGGAGACAGCCGCCGTGGCTGCCACAGTGTGCGGTCTTTCCTAACCTCTTAAACCTGTCCCTCTCGTTCAAACTCCCTCTCAAACTCCCCTGTCTTGCCAGCTCCTGTCGCTCTGCTTGCTGTAAACGAGAAGGTTTTGGATGTATTTTGGTTTATAGGTTTAGAGATTAAAGAGTCATGAATCGGACCGAAAGGGGACCCCCTCCCTTCCTCCTCCCTTCCACCTCCCTTGCGGAAACTCCCTGTTAGCAGCCTGGTCGCGAGGTCCCTGGTGGCTCGTGCACGGCCTTTATAAAGCCCTGGGCTAAGTGATGCCCCGCCCACTGATTCGGCTCAGCCATTACAAGAGGCTCTAGCGTTCAAACTTTCCTTTTATGCTCTTTCCTCCTTTTTGTATAGTCAGCTCTTGGGCAGTGAGCTAATTTCTCTCATTTTTGTTTTACATCCAATTTTAAATTAACTTTTTAGTTTTATATATTGAGGGTGCGCATTGTTATCAGTTGTCGGCAACTTTCAGAAGTGCTGTGCGAGTCTTCATTTATGTCCTCTAATTTAGGTTTCGCGTGCCAGTCATACATTTTACGTTTTAAAGGTCTCTTTCTTAAGCTCTAATTAACTAAACTATTGTGTATGTAAATAATATTTTTTTTAATGGTTAGAATTTCATTAAATTTAACTTAACTTGCGAGCCCCTTCAGACTGGTTGGCCAGGACCGGGGCAGTGTGAGTGCCGCTGAAAATCAGCTGGCGTGCCGCCTTCAGCACACGTGCCATAGGTTGCCTACCCCTGGTTTCAATTATAAATCCTGCAGGTAATTTTTTTTTTTTTTTAAAGAAATTCAATGAAACATTTTCACTGGTAGACTTCCTAAACAATTTTTTTTGAAGGGACATTTTCCCAACACATAAAATGAGGGTAGCTACACACATCTATAAAGGATTTCCATATCCACAGATGACTGATACAAAGATGGAGGACTCATAAGAAAGAAGTCTGTCTTGCTACAGCTTCAAGTGTTCACTAGCCACTACCCTTTTTACTTCCCTAGCTACTTCCCTTTTTAAAGTAAAACAATCCCCCCTTTTTGCAAACAGGTATCTTTCAACAATATATCTGAAGCTGTGTTATTCAGAATTTCACTTCAATACCATGAGAGCCAATACTTACTATGTATCAGTGCTATAAAACAAAAATGATGTCTCTCCAAATACCATAGGCAAACAATGACAATAGATATTCACCCCTTACTAATGAAAATGTCACCACATCCATGTTGTAAGGATGAGAAAAATTTCTCAAGTATTGCCTTATGAAAAAAAAAATTTTTTTTTTTGGTGGCAGGGTCAATGGAACTAATTTACTGGTTATTAAGGGCAGCGTAAGTTATTACTACAAGTATTTTTTGGATGGATTCATGAAAGGACTGCTTCAGTGAGCAGAATTTCTATGGAGGTAATAAACTAACAATGAATGTGTAGGAGTATACCACCGGTAATATCGCCACTGTAGAGAAATAATTCATAGAACTTCCATATTGTATTTATCATATTTTAATGGCAATAATCTAATTTTGTATGAGTGCATTTTTTTAGTTCTTGCTCCTTAATGTATAAACTGTCAAATAATAGAACCCAGAACACGTTGTAGAGAAATTAGCTACTTTTTTAATACAGATGTAGTACAGAATGTTTAATTACAGCAGGACAGTGCTTCCAGTTAAATAAAATTTAAAACTTTTATTTCCCCAAATATAAAATTACTAAATTAGTGTTTTAAAAGAACAATAATATGGTAAAAGCTTTAAATTACACCACCATTAACAGAATATGATCACCTATTTTGTATTCCATTACTTTGGCAAAAGGGATGATTTTTTTCAAAACAGTGTATAAACCTAACATAGCAAAGACTGTATACATCTTCATATTGCACTTCTTTATATACAAGAATAAACAAACTGTATATGGCATATACTTGGCATGAGCACAAACATGTCACAATTAAATTTAAAGCAGAAGGCTTGAGAGCTGCTATGACTATTGAAAAATTGTTTAGAAATGTAATACATTTATGTACAGAATCTATGGACTGGATTAACAAACAATATGTACAAATCAGTTTACCACTACTTATATTCTAGTGTAACTTGGTGCTTGGTGTTCATTAATACAGACCTTTGGTTGTACTTAATTCTTCCATCAGCTTTAAGCTCACATACTTTCAACATGCCAACAAGGTATAAAATGGAGCACAACAATTTGTCAATGGTACAAAAACTACTAGTGTCAGTTCCATTAAATTAAAAAAAAAAAATAGTGTCTTGATCTAGTCCCAAAATAGTTCTTGAACTTGGAATCAATCTGTATGTGCCATACATAAAAAGAACATCTGAATATTATATATCTGCAAACGTACATTCTACACCACCTTTGTGTAATGTGCCATTCATTTTAATAATACTTTCTAAGGAAAAAGAGAAATTAACTATCATAAAAGTTCCCAAGACAGACCTCTGCAAAGACATGAAAACTTTTAATGTTGCCAGCAAAATTTAAAAATATATGCTCACCTTTCTATTTATTTTAGAAGTCTATCACCACTATTGTTTCTTCCCGCCTGTTCCGAGATTTACTGTGCTCAGTGTTTTAGTGTGCTAATTTACATGGCTTGCAAGTGTCCAATATTTAGCTTTAAAATCATCCTGAGTGTGCAAATAATAAAGCAAATCCATGCATATATTAAGAAAAATTACTTTCCTTTACAAAACATTCATGCAACTGAAGAAGAACTGGGAATCCCATGAACTGCTGTGCTTGTTGGAGTTCCACTTATGGCGTTGAAAATGTGTAGTGAATTAGACATAACACTGGTCTTTTCTTCAACAGGAACAATCTTAAATGGAAAATAAACAGAGCTATAACTTTACTCAAAAACTGATCACAGGTACACAAAATCATGTATAAAATCATTAAATAAACTCAATAAAACAGTGGAGTATTTTCAGAATGTACAATTTATCTAATCTATTTTTCATATTGTCTTCAATGGCATACAATTTTCTCTTTTGTGGTGGTTATCATTATTCCCAGGAATCCAATTCTAGTATTGCATTGGGTGCTAAACCTTGCTCCAACATCAGATGATACACCTTCCTAATTAAATGATTACACTTTTCTTGCTGGCTGAGACTCAGACAGCTCCCCTTTCACAAGTTAACAATAGAAATAACATCTGATGGAAGGAGGAAGCAATCATCAAATCTCAGCTAGTTTGGAAAAATGCAGACAGACAGGACAGTGGGCATTATAAAAATGAAAGTCCATTTGTAGACTTCTCAGCCAAACACAAAAAAGTTTTACTCTTGACTGCTGTCAGAGAAAGAATTATGGACAATTTAAATGATAAATATAAAAAATGCTAATACAAAAGCTTTCTTAATCATTCAAAACCCTTGCTGTGCTTTGCCACTAGGACTGCTCTTCCACCATTCTCCCTCTGAAACTAGGTTCCCTTCTTCCCTAATGGCTGCGTTATTTCAATACCAGGAGTGTGGAACAGCATATTCCTCAGGATGGTGCCTATAGACTCACAAAAAAAGGGATCTTACGCAGTGAGAAATGGCCACTCTGACTCCATAATATACTTCGGATGTAGGACAAAGGATTAAAGAGACCCAAAGTCTATTCCTAACTTGAGTCAGTTTTGTGCCATGAAGCAAAGTGTTCATCCTGTGCTACAGTGGTAAAAAGGAATTATACAAAACTAGAGAAAGACCCTGAAATCAGAAACAAAAAATATTACCATCCCATCTGATCATGTTTGCGAGCAGCACAGGAGAGAAAGAGAGAAGTCTGTTAAGATTCATTTGTATATAAAAAACCCCTTCATATAACATTTAAAGTTCTTGCAATCAGCTGATTAATCTCTACACTAATTATTTAGGGCAGTTGATATTAATTTGCTTTTTCATTGCCTGCAGAACAAAAATTAAATTGCTGAAACGTTCTGTGAATTTCTGAACTATAGAAATGAGGTACAGTCATATAAAATCTAATTTTTAAAGAATTCAAAATGAATTCCAGATAAAAGGTTTCCTGTGAATTATAATTTGTAATTAAAATTTAAATTCTTACACTGTAATTTTATTTCTCAATAAGGACCTTCAAATGTTGAAATTTAATTTAAAACTTGTAAAGAATGACTCATTTCACTTTTAACTAACATTTAACTGAATTAGCACATTTTCTAATGTATCATATTTGTATAAGAACATACTGGCAATATTATGACAGTAGTGTACATTACTGCAGCCTTACAGTAGATCATGTATCAGGTTTTACAATCACAGGAAGGGAAACTATGTAAGGGAATCAATTTTATCCTCATGCCCCATGTCTGTTCCTCAAACATCTACTCCTAAGTCCTACACTCATCTTAAATCAATTTTTCCCTAGTTCTGCTTAACGTCTCTATAATCCCTCCTCTCACTCATGTTGGTAAAATGCTACTATCTTTCTAGACTTTTAACTGCAGTGTTATTTTAGATTCCTCAACCTCCTCCATCCTCTTGACCACATTCAAGTTCTCATTATGCCCTATTATTTCTTCCTATGTAATATTAACATACAGCCTTTCCCTCCCCATTGCCATTGCTAAAGCATTTGTCCATGTCTTTGCCATTTTTCCTCTGATTATTGCAATGCTCTTCTCTATGGCCTCCATCATCTCACATATACCTCCATTATCTTATCCAAAATATGCTGCTGCTCAGTCAACACCTGTCATTAAAGCCATATTATCCCTCTTTTTGAACTTCTCCACTAGATTCCTGCCTTTTACCACATCAGGTTCAAATATTATTAGTCAAACTGTCCCAATTTTTGTCCACCAAGCACAATCTCACTTCTTCTAAATCCACTTCTTACAATGATCTTTCCTATATAGTTTACCTCATTTGCACTGTTGTCCCAAGTCTTTTCTGCCTTCAACTATAAGCTCTTTGCAGCAGGGAAAAAATTTCACTCTAGATCTGTTGAAAGTCATATACATTTATGCCAATGTATACAGGGCCGGCTTTAGGAACTGCGGGGCCCGATTCGAATACCTGGCCACAGTCCGGGTCTTCGGTGGCACTTCAGCGGCAAGGGGTCCTTCACTTGCTCTGGACCCCCTGCCGCTGAAATGCCGCCGAAGACCCAGAGCGAGTGAAGGACCTCCTCCTGCTGAAGTGCCGCTGAAGACCCGGACTGCCGCCAGGTATGTAAAAAAAAATTAAAAAGGCGCCTCAGGCGCGGGCCTCGATTCTGGGGAATCGGCCTAAAGCCGGCCCTGAATATGTAAATACAATTTTTATAGTTTTTGTAGAATAAATGTGTTTTCTATGCCCACATTATGCTGTGTGACACTGTAAAAGTCATGTGTAGTAAATTTTCTTCTTTGAAAACGTATGATAGAGAAGATGTACGCGTGTGAATAGTCTTATATAGCACTTGTTATGCTCCAAGCTTCACCGTAACATTTTGAACATGACGTTAACTAAAGACTATTAAGAAATAAAAAATTTAAAGATGATACACAGATGTAACTTACAGTTCTATGCATTTAAAATCCCACTTCTCTGCAAGAACAAGAACTCAATGAATGTTATTAAATGGAACTCATTCTACAGAACAGAAAACCCTTTGTAGGGAGAGATGACATTGTGAACAAGACTGTAAGGTGCCAATCACAAAATGAAATGAGTACAAAATGATTTATGGACAGATATTTAAATTTTATAATTAATATACCTAAGAAAGTCATAGTTCACACTTATATGCAGTAAATATTTTGTGTAACATTGTCAGAATGAATATTATTTCAGAAGAAAATTTTATATGTAGGTATTATACATAATTACATTATGTATGCTTAAGTTTCTTATAAGAAAAAATCTTAATATTTAAGTATTTTTTATTTTAAAGAAATTTTGGCTGAAGTCAACAAAAATGTCCACTCTCAGCATTAAAAAGTGAAGTCTTAAGCCACCTACCCTCTATTAAATTATTACTCTCTGACAATTAACATGGGATCATTTCAGTAAACCTTATGTAGGGTAAGGACCACCTACAGTAACTTTTGTACTTAGCTCCATGTACACTATTCACTGACCGTCAATTTTAAAAAATAATTTGAGTTTTTGTTGTATCCTTGTTGATTATTAATGACTATTTACAAATATTAAATTATTTCATTTGCATTTGGAGTAAATGTGTGAACATTTACAAATATGACAAATTATTGACAAAATTAAAGAAAACCATGTTGTGACCACAGGATAGTAGGAGACTTCTGATGCAAGAGTTGAACACTGGAAAAAAAAAGATTGAATATTTCCCCTGCAGGTAATGGTGCATATTATAGCATAGTTGACTATATCCTGGATGGCATTATATATAGTATTTAGGATTCAGTACATACTTGTTCATGCATTATTTCAGAAAGTTCTTTTGCCATTTCTCTGTAGTTAGCCTTCATTTCTTCTTGATATTCTAACTGATCTTCCTTTATAAGTCGTTCATTTATACCCAAAGCAAGACCACAAGCCTCAACAAATTGTCTGAAGTTGTATAAAATATAGAAAAGAAAAAGATATAATGTTTATGCAAAATCCAGAGGAGAAATATCAAATGCTACTTGTTAGTTTTAGAATACCTTGTTAGTGTGGCAATGACACTGGTAATGTTAAAGTAAATGACTAAAACATCAGTCTTTAAAAAGTTATTCAGTGTACATTCAGACAGTTTACCTGAAAACTTCCTTCAGTAATTTCACTTTATTGTCTGGATACTTTTTGGTATTTGTGTCATCTAAGAAAGCTCTTGCATATGCTAACGGACCAGCATTAACCTAAAACAAGACAAAAGAATTTAAAATGAATTTGATTTGTTATATTACCATATTGTCCCAGCTAAAGCATTTATATATATTTATACCTACACATGTATATAGTGAAACTATTTGTTATGGCTAGGTTGGTTTGTTCTTCTTAAGTGAATTTACTGTTTGTTGAAAGTACTGAATAAATAAAATAGGAAACAAAACTCCTCTGTTTATTCAACAGGTATAACACATCAATATATTTCCCCATGCTGCCATCTCAATGTGATGCATCCTGACCTGGGGGACCTAGAGGGAAGGATGGCAGCAAAATACAATCTCTGGTAAGACTGCCAACAAATAGGAATTTTGTCTTCCTTACTATGCTAGGCAGATGGCGAGCTCATACTGATCTGCTTATTTATCTCTATTATTTAAAAAACTGCTAAACTATCTAAAATTGTGCACACAGCTTCCCTATGCAAAAACATGCTCATATTACTGTTACCCCATTCACTCTCTCCATTTTACCCACTTGCTGAGGCTCATCTTAAAGCATAAGATTGTAAACTCTTTGGGGAAGGCCTGTACAGTTCAAGACCTGGCTAGCACTTCCAGACAGTAATTCAATCTAAATAAATATACAGTAACAATAAAAATCTTTTCTTAGAGACAGCATGCTTGACAGTCCTTTATCAATGAATGGATCCTTCACCTGCTAGAACTGAGTCAATGAGAACTGAGAGACACCAGGGGCTCTCAAAGACTGGTCACATAGCTTCACTGAAAATATGAAAAATGCTAGAGCAATAGTTAAGCTATCAGGCTCGGGTAGTGCAGGCTCAGAAAGTCAAGACCTGGGATAGGAGATCACTACCACTGGGGAGAGAGATTGGTCACCTCTGCTATAGCTCCATTAGGCCTGAGTACCACACTCTTCTTGGCTAATTTGGGGAGCCATGATATTTGTTTCTTCTACTAGTTCAGGAAAAAAGGTGGTAAGAGGGTTAGGGTCCTGTACATAAACCCATTTGGCCATCTATGAGCCAGTCTATTCTCAAAGATCGTCGATCTGCTTCTTCAGTGCACAAGTACCTAGTTACAACAGATTGGATGTAAATAACCTTTCTGGGGATGGTCTACCTTCCGGGGTAACAGTTGAACACTTCCTGATTCAGAAACCATTTTGAATTTATCTGCCAACAGTTTGGTTCAGATGATTAGTGCCTGCCATGGTCATTGTATTGTCTGTTGGCTGGTTGAACCAGCACATTCTACTATTGCAGGTGAATTAACAGTCCTATGAAGCTAGCCTCATCATTTCTATCCCTAGGAATTTGATGCTTTTTTAGACACTTTGACCTTGGCCATGTTCCCTGCTTATTGCAGTCCTTCAGGGGTGCTTCTTATCCTAAGGTCTGTCATCTGTGGTGAGGATTGTGTGTCTGAATCCTATTGTCTTATGGGCTTCTATTTCCACTACCAGATGAGGGCACTTCTTGTTGGGAATGGTTCTCAACCTTTGTTATTTATTAGTAAATATTTGGGATAGCACATAAAGGCCCCATTGGATGGGTACTGTACAAATACAGATACCTGAAGGCCTTACATTCTAAAAGAATACCCCATCCTTCATGAGACAGGCTCTGTTGCTCCTAGGAGATGCAATATCTTTTTGCATTGCTTGGCATTTCTCACCCTCCCTCGAGGCTGGATGAGGAATAAAAGGAAAGGGAGGAGAATGGAACTTCAGGGAGTATCAGTTATTGGGGTCTCCTAGACCTCTGACTAAGGCTGACCAAAATCGTGTGTCTAAGAAGTGAGATATCCACGATCGTAGATTTATTTCTGGGCAGAGATACACTCAGCTGCAGTCTCACTAATGACTTGGACTGGAAGGAGGGTCTGGATTGACTTTTTGATCCAGGTTCCCTCATGATGCTCTGTTACCAGGAATCACTCTCTTTAATCTTTGTTGTGAGTAGGAATGAAAAGTAGTTCTGCCCTCACAGGGGAAACAAACTCTTTGGCTTGTCTGTATTATTGTTCATTACCACTTCAAGCTTTTCCCTCAAATGAGAGTCTGCCAGAGAATTCTGAGGCACAGAGAATTTGCTAAGAGTAATTAACCTCTATCCAGAGTTGGAGCCAAAGCTGGTGTTCAGCTACAGAGTTTGTGGCTATGGCCCTCTCTGCCAGCCTCAAAGAGTCCCCGGATATGTCTATTCTGAAACAATAGCCAGGGAGTATTTTCTTTAGCAATGAAACTCATTGTGGTTTTGGAGGTGAGGCTTATGATACCATGTCCCTTGTGAAAAGTCGTTGCCAGAGTAGTTCTGATGATTCATAACAAAGCTTTAAAGCCACTTCTCAGGATGGCTCAGGTCTGAGGCTTTATGAACTAATTAAACTTCTGCAAGAATTCTCATATTCTTAACCACAGATACATTAATCTTAAGGAATATGTGTTCTTGCCTAAAGAATTCTTCAAAGAATGGCATAAGGAGATGGAAAATTCTGTCTTGTTTGTGGACCTGCTTCCGGACTTTGCTTGCTCATCCTCTCTTTTCGGATGAATACTGATGGTGTCCACCACTTTCTTCAACAAGACCTCAAACATCTGGGAGAGAAGACTCTCTCCTGCTCATAGGGCTTGAGGTTATCATGGTCTAAAGCTGACAGTTCCTCTTCTTAAGAGGATGAGCTAAAGTTCAGAAAGATCAGGATTCTTAATTTTTTCTTCTTTTCTGGCCTTTTATAAATGTTTTGGTTTCTATTTTTTGGGGGGGGGGGGGAGTTGTCACTGTCTAGGGATCAAAACCTTTTTCTAGGCAGACAGCCTTTTGAGTCTGAAATAGTTGCCAGGCTACTACTGGTGAAGTTTTTGAGAAGGGGCCCCTGTGTATTAACTACCTCTCAATTCTTGTAGGGGAGCCCAATGGTTCCTTGCTATGTGGACAACTCATTTCATACAGGCCAAACAGCTGTCACATGACAATTTTGTTCACTGTTATTAATTACTTTGATTAGTCATGCCTCATATTCAATACTTCCAATAACTCCAAGTTCTTCAGCTCTTCGTTCTATTCATCTCTATGCTGATTTCACTTTGTAAAGCATAGTGAGTGCATCATGAAATGAGCTGTACTGCTTATAAGTATTGTCCCTGTACAATATAATTGTTGATAGACCCATCTTTGCTGAAGCTTAAATTTTTTAAACTGTGAAGACACAGCTGCTTTTCCTACGTTAGTGTTTGAAAGCTACATTATCATTGCTCGCCATCTAGAAAAAGAGATGGTCACACTGAGCAGATCACCAATCTTCGTTCTTTAAATCAAAATTTGTAATGTAGTTCATTTTGAGGCCCCTGATAATTTCTCTCTCTAGTTTTTTGCATATAGAATCTCTGATACCATCCTCAGGTAGTTACCTAAGTCAACAACAGAGGGGAAGAAGGCTAGCAGTGACTGCACTGCAATCCACAGAGCTTGCCTGAAAGCACCAGCCTCCTGCTACTTCCAATGGCATCTTGTGTATGTGTGTGTTGCACACTGGTTGGAGGCATCTTTTTAACACTGTTTTACAACCTATCACAATTTTGAAATTGTCACATTATAAATAAAGAAATAAAAGGTTTAATAGCTAAAGACAAACTCATTTTAGAGATGGGCTGTCACCCTCAAAAACGACGATGGTACAAATGAGTGGCTTTGATAGAGAATGTGTGTGTGTGTGTGTGTGTGTGTGTGTGTGTGTGTGTGTGTGTATATAACTCATGCACACAAAAGCTATATTAAAAACACCTCATTTCGGTTGTAAAGACAAGCACTCAAAAGTCAGAAAGTGCTAGATTTATGGTTGCCGGGGCAACCTTAATTCTGTCCCTCTGTGCATCCATTGTGTCCACTAAATAAGGCCAAGGCCCTATGTCATAGAACAGGATGCCTGGAAAGTGCTAACCAACCTATATACTGCTTGTTGCCAGTTCCCGCAATATCATCTCACACAAGTATACAATTTTTTCTGTTATAAATGTTCTCTCAACCCATGTTCTTTTTTTAACTTTATGTTCACTATCTGCTCCAATTTTCACTCTTTTCCCTTCCCTGTTCTGACACTTTTTGGCTTCTTTTTTTAGAAGGAATCTGACTGGAATTCAAACCCAGTAACGATTAAGTTTGAACAGAACATTTGAACCCAACAGGAGAGTGGGTTTGAAATTAAGCAAAATGAATTAATTCACCCCTGTTATGTGAGAAGCTAGTGTTTTAGTCCTGTTCCAGCCTCCCACTCTGGAACCAAAAGGAGCTAAGATGGTCATACAAGTCAGTCACATAGCTTTGAGTCCTTTGTTTAACTGTCAAAAGCTGTTACGGATTGTTATGAAAAATAATCTAGGACAATGAATGATACATATTTTATATATGAAACATTCAATAATTTCACATAAAAATGGACACTTTCTAAAGATAAAAATGCTGAAAATTCATTTTTCATATTTTGTTGGGGAAAGCAATATATGAGATCTGGTGCACAGGTAGGGATGTGATCTTACCTGAACACTGACACTTCCCTGTAGTTTTAGCTGCAGTTTGATCATATCTACTTCAGTTGAAGAACAAAGCTGCCTGAGCTCTACAACCTTCTTACTCATTTCATCAATGGCTACTTCAATTGGGTTTAGATCTGTATGGTGCTGATACATTACAGGAATGCGCTTTTTCACATAGGGGAAACAATGTATAGCTAGGAAAAAAACACAGATTAAGTAATCAATTTCTGATTATATGAAGCTAATTTTAAACACATTATATGTTGGTGGAGTTTTACAAAATTCTTCAAAAAAGTTTATTTTGCTAGTAATGCTTTTCATTGCTACAACCATACAGCAAACAATTGCTTGTTACATGATACAAAAAATGCTGCCAAATTCATGAAGTAAACAAAGTGAAAAACACCACAAACGTTTATTCTCCAAAATCTTTCAGTATTAGCCTTCAGTATTGCTTGGCAATAGTATAAAAAAAAGTTCAGAGTTTCCTTTTAAGGCATTTTAGTTAATAAATAAATACATTCCAAATAAGACTATTAAAACATTTTGGGTTGGATTTTCAGAAGTGTGATTCTGTTACTACTGAAATCAAGTGTTAGCCAACTCTGAATTTCCTTGCTTTTGTGGATTACCAAATTCCTAACATTTCTTAAATCAGCCTTTTTCAAACTTTTCAAAGCTGTCCTCAATTCTCTTTTCATGAAAATGAAGCCAATCACTCCTGCTTCCCCTTTAACTCCACCATGTTGTGCTGAACATTTACATATTCCAGGAGATGCGCCTCATACTTCAGGAAACTCTGTCTCAAATGATCAAAGCATACAACACAGTAACTTATGAATGACATAAATATGCAGTACTTCTTTTAAAAAGTACTGTTTGTTATAATCCTAATGGAAACAGTATGTATGACTCAGTATGTAAAATAATCAGGTCCTGACCTTGGCATATAAGTGAATTAATTTATTGCAGTTCAGAAGCAATAAAAAAATCATGTGCTTAAATTGAACTTCTTTTGCAAAGGAAGTTTATATGTTTTTTAAAATTAGATACATTAATTGCTTTAGAGAATTATAAAAATGTAATAATTTGGTAACTATTGTGACAGACCCAGACCCCAGTGGGGTACAGGAGTCTGGTAGAGGGCAAATATACTGGTCACTGGATGAGTAGTTTTCTGTTCCCTGAGTGACCAGAGCAGGGGCTGCACTAGAGTAATCAGGAATCTGCTACAGCCAGTTAAGACAGGCAGGATAATTAAGACACCTGGAGCCAATTAAGGAACTGCTAGAGTCAGTTAGGACAGGCTAGCTAATCAGGGCACCTGAGTTTAAAAAGAACCTCACTTCAGTTTGTGGCGTGCATGCGAGGAGCTGGGAGCAAGAGACACAAGGAGCTGAGAGTGAGAAGACACATTGCTGGAAGACTGAGGAGTACAAGCATTATCAGGCACCAAGAGAAAGGTCCTGCGGTGAGGATAAAGAAGGTGTTCGGAAGAAGCCCTGGGGAAGTAGCCTAGGGAGTTGTAGCTGTTGCGCAGCTGTACTAGGAGGCACTCTAGACAGCTGTAGTCCACAGGGCCCTGGCCTGGAACCCGGAGTAGCGGGTGGGCCCGGGTTCCTCCCAACTCCTGATCAGATACAGGAGAAATTGACCTGGACTGTGGCTTCTACCAGAGGGGAAGGTCTCTGGGCTGTTTTCCGACCCACATGGTGAATCTGTGAGGCAAGCAAATCCACCAATAAGCGCAGGACCCACCAAGGTAGAGGACGAACTTTGTCACACTATACAATAAAATGCCACTTTTCACCAAAGAATGTTTTGCAAAACAGGATTATAAATTTAATTTGTTAAACTTCTTAGTCATACTTAATTATATTTTCCTTTAAATGATAGACTTTCCTAGCAGAAAATTAATACTACTATATCATAATCTATTTCAGATACTGGACTGGAGAATGAAATCCCCCAGGATAGAGGTGTACCAATATGTGTATTATTTTTTAAAATTATGTATGCAATAGATGTACACATTGTAGCTATGATACAAGGTTATAATATTTGCTAACTAATAACCATGGAGGTAGTCATAGTAGTCTTGCATAACATCTCCTTGTAATTTTCCTCTTAATTCAAAGGGGCAGGAAGAATGTGAACTAAGTTGTATTTACCACTGTGTTAGTTCATGTGGTATAACACAAGTATCAGAGGGGTAGCCGTGTTAGTCTGGATCTGTAAAAACCAACAAAGAGTCCTGTGGCACCTTATAGACTAACAGACAAAGTGGGTATTCACCCACGAAAGCTTATGCTTCAATACGTCTGTTAGTCTATAAGGTGCCACAGGACTCTGTTACTGGTATAACACAATACATTTTCCAATATAGACAAGTCCCAAAGTAGTCCTCTAGTTAAAATAGGGAAGACCAGATATGTGATTTCTGGATTTACTAAGATAAAAACTTAATAAGAAAAAAGGCACAAATTCAATTAAAAAAATACTTTGGAAGTCACCTTCAAAGAGTCACTGTAAGTTTTCCAGGTCAAAGGTCTTTGAGTTAGCCGTCCTGGTATTCTCAGCTTCAACCCTAACATTTTTGGTTTACCAAATGTCAGAGCTATCGAAGAGCCCCTTGATGTTGACCCAGTGGACTCAGCACTGGCCTTAGCCATGAGACTGATGCTGAGGTGCCCTTTGATGTGACCTTTCCAGGCTTCTCAAGCTCTGACAAATGGCATTAACCACCTCTTCTAACAGATGGAGTTTCAGGCAGCCTTCCTACTCTCTTTGAATTCAAGGTGATAGTGATGCCTGTGTATTTAATCTGCATTGTGACCCTCATCGAAGCAACATACATAGTCATCAGTAACAATTATTATAGCATTTTTTGATTGGCAAAGCTTAAAGATGGTGTTTTTACTGGGATCAGCCATGGTACCAACTGGAGATGGAGACTCGGAAAAAAGAAGAATTAAGACCCAAATCCTGTGAGCTAACCATGGTGTATAATCAACATAGAAATGGAGAATGAAGGGTTTTGTAAATGAGGTCAAACACCAGTAGGGTCACAATGCTGCAGAACTAAAACAATCTAACTAAAAAGCTAAAAGCAAAGAAATCCATATTGGATAGAGTAAGGGTACTGACAGACAAAAGTATCCAGGATACTGGTAGATTCTCACTTGCTGCTCCTTTGGGAGTTAACTAGAACAAAACAGCAGCTGGGAAAGAGTTCCCCTTTATATCTTCTGGCTTAAGATGTGGCAGTAAGAGGGTTCAAGCAGGCCCACTGGATGCTAACAGCGGAGGCTGTGCAAGCACTCTAGAAGGAGAATCAGTTCTCCAACTACACAAGTGTAGTTACTAGAACTAGCTGGGAAAAGAACTTCCAAAATTTTCAATTTTTTTTAATTTTTTTTTTTTAAATCCTGAATCAGGATGAAAATCCAAAAACTTCATTTTTTTCATGGAACTGCAAGCCCACAATAATTTGTTAATCCAAAATGAAATATGCTCCCTGGTGTCCCATGGAGCTTCAAGTCCTGGAAGCCTGGGGAGCTGAAGATCTGGAAACCCAGGCTGCCAAGGAGGCAGGGCGGAAACCAGGCAAGTTTCCGATGGAACCTACCTGGTTTCTGTCAAAAGTTTCATAGAAATTAATATATTCATGCAGAATGTTTTGATTTCAGAGAACTGGAATTTTCCATTGGAAAAACCTCCAGACTGCTCAAGTAGCAAGTCTAACCCTATGCAATATTTCTGGATGGGAAATGAAAAATACTTAAACAAGATAGGGTTTTTAGGCAAGTGGACTGAAAATACCCAAACTGTAATACAATAAGGACATTTGGGTTAATGCTCCTACTTTAGATCAAAGCCTAGAGAGAAGTTTAGTTACTAGAAATGGTCAGGAGCCCAGGTTTAAATATTATCTTTGGGCTAAAATGTAACACTTCACACTTCTGTAGTGCCTTCCATATAGAGACCACAAAGTATTCTGTAGGCATTAGTGAATCCAGCCACTTACATCCACACTCATAAGAGACAGAGAAGTTTATTATGCTCATTTTAAAGATAACAATGGGAAAGTTAAGACAAACTAGTGAATGACTCACCCAAGATCATACTGGAAGTTCATGACAGAGCAAACCAACTAACTCAATCCTATGACACAGCCAGATCAGCAGCTTTTCCAGTAACACAGGTATTTTTGACAACATCTTGAGGCACTAATTAAGTACCAATCCAAGAAGGAAGATTGACATTCGCTGAATCACAATCACTGATTCTTACAGCACATAGGTTTTCCATGGAGGTGTCTTATCCAAGATCACAGCCCTAACTGATACGGAGATAACTCTTAGCCCTAGTTTCCATATTCTTATTATTTATTGCATTATAAGTAAGGGAAATAAGCACAAAAAAGAAAGAATGAGGAACCCCTTTATCCAAAACAAAAATATTAATTTGAAAGTAAAAGCTATGTGGGATCCTATTCTTATGTCATCTTCCTCCACATTCTCTAATCAGCAGTTATCGGAGTGTAAAGGGATCACATGACAAAATGTACTGCCATAGGATCAATACTCTCTTACAGAAATGTAAGAGGACTTCTTTGTTACATTTAAAAATACCATCATGAAGTGTATGTATAGTTTGAAAGAAAAGAAGTTTGTTTGGCCTACACCTACTCTGTGGGTTTATTTTGCTTTAGTAGCAACCATCAACAGTCTTGCAGGAAATCTTTGAAATGAATTGGGATTCTCCTTACAAAACACAAGAGGTTATTCACTTACAGAATTCCGAACACCAAGAGCTAAATATGAAGACATAATTAAAAAAGCAGTCCTCTTTAAAAAGAGAAATCCATCATACAATACCTGTCAAAATAGTTCGCCGTTTACACTGTTCTTCCACTCCTCCTCGTCTTTTACCAGATAGAGTAAATGGCATTTCAAACATAAAACGACGAATATTGTGAGTTCTTTCAAACTCTGTTTTTCTCTCTTGCAATTCCTTTTCTTCAAAGTATGGGACTACGTGTGTAACTTGTATATATGCATATTTTGAGTCCAAATCCTTGGGATTCACCTTTAGAAAAATAGAAAAATATTTAAATTTTAACTATTTAAAGTTGATTTTTTAATTTGAAATTGTATAGTTTTTACAAAGTAAATTTGGCTCTGGTTCTGCAAGTAAATCCAGGTGTGAAACCCCTGAGCTCCACTGACGTCAAAACTGAAGTACCTTCCTTTATTAACTTAAAAGTTACAGGCAGTGATAGTATAACATTAATATATTTGTCTAGTAACACAATTTTCTACATTTTTAGAGTACAGGACTGCAGATAAGAGACACATACACAGAGCAGTGTCAACATAGCAAATTATACTAAATTCCATTAAGATGCTACATTAACAGAAGATTAAGTCTGCACAACTGAGCACTCAAAAGTGAGGAAACAAATACTGGTGTCCTGTCTCTCTATGGCTGGTACAAGGATAACCTTGAAGTCAAAAATTATTATTATGTCATGTCGTTACTAGTTAAAAATGTTCTTTATAGCATACCATCTCAGAGAGAAATACACCTCTACCTTGATATAACGCTGTCCTCAGGAGCCAAAAAATCTTAACGCATTATAGGTGAAACCGCGTTATATTGAACTTGCTTTGATCCGCTGGAGCGTGCAGCGCCCCCCCGCCCCCCGAGCACTGCTTTACTGCGTTGTATCCGAATTAGTGTTACATCGGGTTGCGTTATATTGGGGTAGAGGTGTATTATCAAAAGCAAAAAAACAAGTCAAAAGATCACATAGAAAAATTAAACTTAAAACAAAATACCCCAGAAATGTCACCAGAACATGACAAATCAACTCAATAAACCACTAAAAATAACAACACTACACACATTAAAACAAAGTCATTGGGTGAAATCCTGAAATTGAAAACAGTGGGAGTTTTGTCTTTGACTTTAATGGGGTCAGGATTTCGCTTTGTGATTAAGGTACTGGGTTGGGACTTGGGAGACATGGGTTTAAATTACTGCCTCTGCCACAGACTGCCTGTGAGACTCTGAATATATAATTTTATCTATTTGTGCCTCAACTTGCCATCTGTAAAGTGGCAATAATTATACTTCCATACCTCACAGGGGAATTATTATGATAAACTCATTCATGTTTATGAGGCACTCCAGTACTATGATGATAGGGATCATAAACCCCAGATACTTTTGACAGTCAATTTTTGTATAGTATTGTGGCTGTTCTTCCTGAAAGGAAGAGGCATGTGCAGGAAGACAGTATTAAAGAAAATATAGTTCCCAACTCTTATACAGTGCTTTTGTATCTACACAACTCAATGGTACTTTCCTCCTTTGTCAAGTGCCCTATTTCAGTTTTAGATATGGAAGAGAGACACAGAAAAGTGAAGAGATCTGCCAAAGGTCACCTAATAGGCCAATGGCAGAATTGGGACTAGAACTCAAGTTTCTTAAGGTCCCAGTCCACTCCAGTGCCCTACCTCACTCAGACATACTGTTAGATTCTTTTTTGAAGAAAACTCTGCAGTGTTTTCAAATCCCTTCCCTGGAACTTATGGGTAACTCTTTGCTTGCTGAGTATGAGACAAAGACAGGAAGACAGATACTTCCCTGAAAACTCTGACTAGACTGCATGATAGAGGCAAAACCCGAGAATAGTCCATACCTATAAAAAGGATAGAGTACAGCTAATTCTCCTCAAACACACCAATTTTGACTAGTTGTAAGAAAAATCCTCATTAGGTTTAAAGCGTTTATATCTAAGCACATTGGAAAGGCTGCGAAGAACTGAGGGTACAGCATAGGTCTGTGAAGTTTGGTCCTAGCCTGAGTTCTTATTCCCATTCAGGTTCCAGTGTGAGTGGGGGCAGCTACACCCTCTCTGCTGCCTTGTCAGGCTGAGAAGTGTTGAATGAATCTTGTGACCTTCTTGAGAGAGGGACAGGAGGAGGACAGGCAAGAAGTGGTAATTTAGGAGGGAATTGCTGCTGGCTCTGGAATTTGGTGGTGGGTGAAGCTTAGCTGCTGGTCAAGAGTTCTGGACTAGATGTTAAGGAGAACGAGTTGGGACTTAGAATGGCCTCTTATGAATGAAGTGTCCTTTTCAACCTGAGGGTTGCTGTAGCTCTGTTCTGCCTGATCTTCTGTTGTGTGTGCGCACCATCTTGGGAACCCTCAGCCACGAGGGAGAATATCTCCACTGAGTGACAAAGCAGACAAAGGGCTAATTTGAGAGGCCAATTATATAAAAGAGATTAGTGGGCAAATTATTATTTTTTCCCCAATAAATACTCAGCTAGGCTCACCAAAGGGAGCTCTAGCTCTACTGTACACTAGATTTTGGACAGAGAGACTTCTATCTAAGGAGTACTATTGCCCCACCTGTGTCTGAGAACCTGAAAACCCATCTGTGCCCCATAGTGTCTGAGACCTGTGAAAGGGTTTCACAAAAGGGTGGTCTGGAACTCTCACTGCAACTAAATCAATTTGGGCTCTAACCCAAGCTGCAGAAGTGGGAAAAACCCTCTGTGAGGATAACTGAGCATGCATAGGAAGGAGAAGGATCTATGGTACACTGTGTGGGCAGCAAGGAGCCAAATGACCTAAAGATAACAAGGCAGTTTAAACGTTACTCAATTTTGTCTTAACAGAAAAGCCTTACGTTGCTATGCGTGACAAAAGCCAGGAAATTCAGAATTAAGGCATACTTTATGAAAGTCATCATGCCCCTTACCCCCTACAACCAACACTTTATTCAGATATGCAGCATGTGTGCGCACATAATGAGGATAGGATAGTGACTATTCAAACTCAGACTCTTGATTTTCTAGAGATTCATGAAATGAAATTATGAGATTTTGGGGATAAACTTGTTTTAGTTTTAAATAACATATCCTGCTTTACAAATAAACAGTTTTACTCTGCCAGAATCCTGGATCATTCTGACGTTTTCTGTTCCAAATTTGTCAGAGTAGAGCTTATGTAGTCTCTGGGAAATCTCTGAAAGAGGTGTGAGTTTAGGCTCTTTATAAATATACTCCTTTCCATCTTCATCCTCAAAGAATCCCTGTAAGAAACAAACAATAATTAGAATCCTTAAAGAACAGCCAACATACAACAAAGGTTTATGCTTTTCAAGGCACACTTAAATGTTCAATGTCACAGTTCAAGCAAAAATTAAAATATCTATCAAAAACTATCAAAATAAAATCCAAGTTAAAAAGGTACCCTATGAGAAAAAAAGTGAATTATCTACTATAGAATGAGTGCACAGGTAATGGAAGCACACAAAATTACAAACTTATGAAAGGATTGTTGTAATTATTTGATGTGCTAACATTAAAAGTTTTGGGATCAAAACTGATTTTTCATATTCTTCCAAAATGAATTGTTTTCATCCCTGTTTCACTTGCCAAAAGATTCATTTCCTTGCCAAAAGGGATTATTTGACTCTCCATTGAATGCTTCAGTAACAACTTACAAAAAAAGATTGAAAAACAGTTTTACGCGGGTTTTACATACTGGATTGTATAGTACAATGAAATAAAACCATCTACTCTCTCATTTAAAAATCTTTACATTATATTGAACATAAATATTTGTGTGTTTTCACTGTTAAACCATCTGTTTTGAAATATTGGTTGAATCAAATATAGAAGTGCATGGAAGGTGAAACAGGTAACTGCTTTAAAGCAAAAAGCTAAGTCTGAGTTAATGTTTTAAATCAGAAAATAAATATTTCTGTCATAAGATGGAACGGACAAAAAGTGAAAGAAACAGAACATACCATGTATAAACACAGGCTATACTGACAAAAATACCCACATCAAACTAAGCTGAAATGCAGTAATTTTTACTGCATTGCTTGCTTTGTAAGCAGCTACTATAATTACCTCCATATCTCTTTCACTGTCTGTAAACTGGTATTGCTATAAAGTTATAAAAGACAACAGAATAAATTGAAGGTTATACTGCTCAAGGTAGTTTACAATCTCCCCCATTCCCTAAACAGCCTGTCAACTATCCAAATGAAATCAGTTAACTAAAAACTGGGTTACACACACACAAAAATGTACACAATATTTGGCTACACTGTCATATTTTACTGATACAAATACAGTGTAGATATATTACATGATGTGAAGCTGTCAAATGCACACAGTCAGCCAGAACTTTTGATTTTGTTTTTTGATGCATGCAGTGCTGATGTATAGGAAAAATAGGAGATTTGTTTCTGTAAATGGCACTGAATGTTATTTTTGGAATTACAACAGCTAGAATGCATACAGATCTGAAAAGCAAACTTGCAAACCACACTGCAGCACCAAAGATGGTGCTCAAAAAATTGCTAAAAATTATTATGGAGAACTTACCGCTGCCTTAAGATAGTAACAAAAAGAAAAAGAAAAAGCAGAAAGTTTACTGAGGAAGATAAGGAGGAATTATACTGGATATGAAAAATGTAGTAAACCAGACAATCATTACTACTAGAACAAATCTATCACGTTTATTTTGCAGTATCAATATAGAAGTCAAAGGAAGATTGAATCAGGATACGTTGCAAAGTTTTTAATTTTTTTTTTTTTTACCGTATTTTATAGTTGACAAGGTGATATTAAATAATGCTTACCTGTCCAAAGAATGCTACTCTGAAATAAGTGCCAAGTAGTCTCTTGCCTGTATGCATAACTTCTGTTACTTTGCTGTATGCCCGATGGAGTGTGTCATATAGATGAGCTAGTCTCTAAAAAAACACCACAGAATTTTGGAATGGCACCATTTAGAAGCAACACTTTCTCTTTATTTTAAACATAAAAAAGCACCGTGTTAAGGAGAAAAAGCTCTTTAAGTCACTAACATCAACCTTCTAAGAGAAAATGTATTAACAACAACAAACAACACTACCAACACGTAGGACCTAGAGCAGCAGAGTTAACATACTAAGGGCTAGATTATGTTCCTTCTAGTCCTCACTGAAGGACATGTATAGAAGGAATCCTTCTCTGCTCCTCTCTTGTTCAGAGGAGTGTGTGTGTGTGTGAGGAGGGGTGTGTGTAAGAGAATAAACTGCTACCATCATAGTAGTAGCATGCTGTCTCAGTTGTTTTGGCTGGCACACTGGGGGATGACTTAGCCAATGCATAATATAAAAACAGCCATACTGGATCAGACCAATGATCCGTCTAGCCCAGTATCCTGTTCTCCAACAGTGGCCAGTACCAGATGCTTCAAAGAGAATGAACAGAACAGGGAAGTTATCGAGTCATCCACTCCTGTCATTCAGTCCCAGTTTCTGGCAGTCGGAGGCTTAGGGACACCCACGGCATGTCTACACTCTATTAAAGGCCCATGACTGGCACATGTTAGTGGACTCGGACTAAGGGGCTGTTTAATTTCGGTGTAGATGTTTGGGCTCTGGGATCCTCCCATTTCCCAGGGTCCCAGAGTCAGGGCTTCAGCCCAAGCCTGAATGTCTATACCACAATTAAATAACCCTTTTGCCCACACCCCTTAGCCTGAGTCAGGTAGCATGGATCAGTCACAGGTTTTTAACTGCAGTGTAGCTATACCCCCAGAGCATAGGGTTGTGTCTGTGACCATCCTGGCTAACAGTTATTGATCGACCTATCGTCCAACTTACCTAATTCTTTTTTGAATCCTGTTTTACTTTTGGCCTTCAAAACATCTCCTGGCAAGAGTTTCACAGGTTGACTGTGCATTGTGTAAAGAAGTACATCCTTATTTCAGTTTTAAACTTGTTGACTATTAATTTCATTGGGTGACCCTGGTTTGTCTGTTATGTCACAGGGTAAACAACATTTCTCTATTAACTTTCTCTACATCATTCATGATTTTATAGACCTCTATCATATGCCCCCTTAGTAATCTTTTTTCTAAAATGAAGAAGTGTTTTTAATCTTTCCTCAGATGGAAGCTGTTCGATACTCCTAATAGAGTTTTTGTTGCCTTTCTCTGAACCTTTTCTAATTCTAATACATCTTTTTTGAGATGGGACAACCTGCACTGCACGCAATATCATCCACTTACACAGTGGCATTATGATATTTTTCTCTCTTATTATTTATCCCTTTCCTAGTGGTTCCTAACATTGTTAGCTTTTTTGACTGCCACTGCAGGCTGAGCAGATGTTCTGAGAAGTATCCACAATGATTCTTCCGCGAGTGGTAACAGCTAATTTAGACCCCATCATTTTGTCTGATAGCTGGGATTATTTTTTCCAATATGTATTACTTTGCACTAATCAAGACTGAATTTCATCTGCCATTTTGTCGTCCAGTCACCTAGTTTTGTGAGATACCTTTTAACTCTCTGCAGTCAGCTTTAGATCTAACAATCATTGTTGACTATGCTTTCCAAATCATTTATGAATAGATTGAACAGCACAGGTTCCAGTACAGATCCTTAGGAGACTCCACAATTTAGCTTCTCTCCATTGTGAAAACCACCATTTATTCCTGTTCTGTTTCTTATCTTTTAACCAGATTCTGATCCATGAGATGACCTTCCCTCTTCAATTCAATGACAGTTTAATTTGTTTAAGAGTTTTTGGTGTAGGACCTTGTCAAAGGCTTTCTGAAAGTTCAAGTACACTATATGCACTGGATCACCCCTGTCCACATGTTTACTGACAGCATGTTGACTCTTCCCCAGCATATCATGTGTCTGATAATTTTATCCTTTATTATAGTTTCAACCAAATTGCCTGGTACTGAAGTTAGGTTTACTAGTCCATAACTGCCAGGCATGTCACTGGAGACTTTTTTTTAAACATGACCCATTTCCCTACCCACCTGCTGACAGGAGAAGGTAGGGAAGAAATGAGGGAGGCTGTTCAGGTACATAACTCCCCCTTACATCTCTGTATTAGTGTATAACTGACCACGATCAGGCCCAAACTGACTTGCCAATGATCATGCATCAAGTGAATATAGTACATCCCTCAGTATTATCCATATTGCATTTTCAGTACTATTTGATATTACAGTGATGTAATATCAAATGACTACTGAATAAAGTTTATGAAAAACAATCCTAAAAGTAACAATACTAAAACCTAAGAGGTGTTAAACACCTGGAACTCCAATTGACTTAAATGGTAGTTAAAGATGCTCAGAACTTCTTTGGAGTTGGAATTATATTTGCCACTGGTTTTCAGTTGGATAAAAAACATTCTGAAAATGATTTCATTACATTAACTTTTTATTATTATATGTATATACATGCAGGATCATGTGCCTCCTGCATATAAAATTGTTTTATGAAAAGCTATCTGTTTTTGCATATTGATTTTTAATTAGATGCACACTATAAATTCCAATGATGAAAGGAAAATACAAAACCATTTAATTCTTCAAGGTATACATGAAGCAGGAACTGTGCAAGTGAAAGACCAACTTTTTTTGGTTTTAAATTAAACATGCCTTTTTCAATTTGAACAAATACTTCAAATAAAATTGTTCTGATACTGTATTCTTCAGAGCTATTTGATACATCATACTGTTATAGATTCAAAAGGTGAGATTGTTTTCACTGACAAATTTTAAAACAGAAGCCTATCAAATACCTCAAAATCCCTCCGTTTTTCATAAATGGGAATGATAAGTTTGTAGATGTCAGCAATCAGTTCATATCGCTCAGCCTTCCAGAGTCCATCTGCACATTGCTCTAATAATTCCATTAGCACATCCTAAAGTTACAAAAAAGTAAAATTTAGCTGTTTTGCACTGTTTTGTTGTGTCTACATTAAAGAACTTCCCAAGAAAACATAAGGAAAATGGCAGTTTGTTGAAAAAGATAGATTCCCAAAACAAAAATATGTAAAGGCATTGTGTTTTAAGGCAGAGTATTGGTTTAGAAAAATCCAACACAGTAACAAAAACACAAACACAGTTTTGGATGTGAACATACACACTTTGCATTTACTTCACATGGCGTGTTGTTTTAGAGAACTTCATGAACTTCAAAGCCAACTCAACAGGAGTACACCTAACAAAGCTTTTGTTCTGGGTATGTTTACATGCAATCAAGCAAATAAGTTTTATAATCGTTTTTCAGAAGCCATATTATAAAGCAAACTTTCTGTTTCTTATGTGCATTTTTATGTTCTGTTTGTGAAAAACATTACTTAATAAAAAGCCAACTGGATACAACACAAATTTTATTGTTTATATTGAGTTTCTACAAGAACTACTCAATTAATTACATTTTCAGTACAATTACCTGCATTACACTAATAGGTACTCAGAAATGTGTACTCATTAATGCACGTTCTGTGAACTTGAATTTGATATACTATGTCTGACATGAAAAGGTAAATGACAAAAGCAGGAAAGTTTAAGAAACTGAGAAATATGAGGAAGCAGAAAGGGCTACTTGGGCATAAAACATTCCTGGCTTTCTTTGTTCTTTGTTTTTTTTGTTTAACTCTATCTTTCTTGTTGCAAGAAAATTAGTTAAGAAAAATAGTTTATGCACTTAATTGTGGTACCACTTCGTACAAATCTTTTTCTGTTCTATGTACCACTATAACTCTTAATAGTCCAGCACAACACAGAACAGATATTTCATTCAAAAAGCCCACTATGGATTACTTGTCATTAGAGTGTTCATTTTTCATACATTTTCTAATGGAATGTTATTACATTAAAAATCATAAGGAAACTTGAACTACCAGGAACTACTACACACACACCTGCAACAGTACAGTGAAGAGAAATTGGCTAGAGTGTGGAGAAAAGCTACTAATGTAGAATGAGAAAGGGTTTGCAGGAAATAGATTTTGAGGCTAGATTAAGGAAATGTATTATGTGAAAAATATAGGCTGCAGTGATTTATGACTCGGCATAAAAGTTAATACAAGACTTCTACAATGACAAAATAGAAATTGTTCCCATAAATTTGCATTGGCTCTATTAGAATTTCAAAGAGAAATAAGAAAAATATCAGTTTAAATATTAGAATAATGAACCAAGTTTATTTCAGGATTGGAAGAATAAGTAAAATATTTTATGCGGCCAAAACAGAAATGACATTTGTTTCATATGAATTAATAGAGTTACAGACTCCAACAGATTTAAACAAGTATACAAAATTGTTACATAAATAAAATGTTAACATAATATTAGCCTTTTACACAAGCTTTATTTGTTAGCACAAAATTATGGCCAATGTATTTTATTTCAGTAAATGGCATTAACATGGAACTATTTTTCCTTCTAAGCAGTTTCAATAGTTGTGGTAAGATTTGGCAATCATTTAAAATTTTTCTTTCATTTGCTTTGTTTGGGTCACCATTTAATGTTTAGAAGTATTGTGTCTATAGTTTGCATGCACTTCAATACATTAAATAGACACAGTATCGTGAAACTAGTAACTTTTTTGACTATATATTCCTTCTCTCATCCTGTTTTGCTTTTCTATTCCACTGGTCATCTGTAGACTAGTGGACTATAAAATTTAAAAAGGGAAAGACGAAATTTTAAAATGGTGAATGTACTCGCCTTCTCTCACCCAGTTCTGATGTATTTGTTATTCCAAATTAGGCTACATTTTGTTTTTTTCAAGAAATTATATAGAATGCATTGTTGGGCCTGACACAGGTCACTGTAGGGTACAAAATCATCTTTGCTTTCTTCTCTTTAGCTGTGTCTTCTGTGCTCTGCCTTGTTGGAGGAAGAACACAGAATTGCCTAAGGAATTTAACAGGGGCACAATCAAGACCATAATCTTTAATTTTCTATATGTAGACATCAGGGTACATGACTGTGCAAGAGCGGATTTACAGCTCTAGCACTTTAACTGTGTTGCCTTGATGTAGCATATTCTTTCTTCCACCGTGCACTGAGGTACGTAATGCCATATTCATGAAGTCCAAGTGCTGCATTTTTTGTGGACAGTATGGTGGGGTTGCAGTGTTTATTTCTCTTATAATGTGGCTTAAAGTACACAGTATAGTAGTAACTTCACTTTTGTTATCTTCTACTTATTTTTATATGACTTGACACTGTGAACTTGTATATTACTATTTAACTACTTTAATTCTCGGAAATTGGAAGTACTTATCCCTTCTGTGCTTATGAAAATTTATAGATTTGGGTTATTTTTGTAAGTGTTTTCATGTGGTTAATTTAGAGATTCCAAATGCACACTTACAGCTAAAATGTAATATCAGTTACAGATAATTGCTAAGTATGAATATACTATATTCACAAATACCTTTGTCCATTTTAATTAATAAATGTTTTGTTAAATCGCAAACACATTCCAAAATTACACCGTATGCAGCTCAATTACAGTAGCATTGTTACCATATCTCCAGCTGTTTATTCTGCAGCGTATCATCCTAAAACAGTTAAGCTGTTATTTTTTATATTATCGTTGCACCTAGGAGTCCCAGTCATGGAACAGGACCTTCTTGTGCCAAAAGCTGCACTGTGGCATACATGCAGCTGCTTAAGTAGACTGACTTTCCTTAGAACATCCCTGAACTGACTGTCCATAAGGAAGGCAATTGCCTTACTGGACTGAATTCAATTGTGCCTGTATGAAGTATAACCAAGACATTTCTATCCTCTTAATAGAAAAAAGGGTGACCTGAAGGGGAAAAAGTTGGTTTCTAAAGACCACACTATAGCTTGCTTAGATGAGATCTTCAGTAGCTAGTCATCCAAGTAAAAGGAAAACAACTTATTAGTCAGCAGGCTAGTAGTATTAAAAAGTATTAACATTATTTACAACTGATACTATGCTCAGCACTATACAAGACAGAGATAAGGGTGGTTCCTGCCCTGAAGATCTTAGAAGCTTAAAAGACAGACAAAAAGAAATGGTACATAAGAAAATTCAGATGATGAAATAACAGACATTCACTGTGACTGATGAGTTCATTACTTGTGATCCAGCTGTGCTTTTGGTGATGGGGAAGGGGACAATGTTTTTAGATGCTCCAGAAGTGGAACAGAAACATTTGATTGTTTTTCCTCCTTAAAATGAAATTGTAGCTTACACCTCCAAGATATTTGTAAAAAATTACCACCTGACTACTGCTACATTTATGCTAGACTGGTCTAATTTTTCCTCAATTAAGTATGTTAAGTTTCTCCTCCCCATCTCTCCTTTATATGTACACTTAGGTACTTTATAACCCCCTTAGTTCTATCAGAGGGGTCAGCAACCTTTCAGAAGTGGTGTGCCGAGTCTTCATTTATTCACTCTGATTTAAGGTTTCGCGTGCCAGTAATACATTTTAATGTTTTTAGAAGGTCTCTTTCTAGAAGTCTATAATATGTAACTAAACTATTGTTGTATGTAAAAAAAATAAGGTTTTAAAAATGTCTAAGAAGCTTCATTTAAAATTAAATTAAAATGCAGAGCCCCCTGGAGCGGTGGCCAGGACCCGGGCAGCGTGAGTGCCACTGAAAATCAGTTCGCGTGCCACCTTCAGCACCTGTGCCATAGGTTGCCTACCCTGTTCTATCATTTTGTGATAATCTTGTGAACTATGGACCTTGTTAAAGGTTTATTTATTTATGTTCGAGCGATGAAATGGGCAAAACCACACTCAGATATGACTGATAAGTTCAGTTATCACTCAGTGCTATTTGTTTCCATGTTTCTTGTTTGTGCTTCTGAGATAAAAGTATTAGAGTTCATATTAATACATACTTAAAATCACTGAACCATAGAATGTACTGTAATCCTCAAATTCTAACTTCATTTTTACAATCACTTTTATTGGATTTCTATTGCTTGTCAGATGCTCAAAACTAAACACACATCACTACTATACAGTATATTATGTTTACCCGTAAAAAATATAACTATCAGAAACTGCTTACAGTACAAGAGCACTGATTTTTGTAAACATGCCACCATGAAGTCACACTAGGCAAAGAAACTCTGGTCTTTACCTGTAATTTTTCTTCTCTGAAACATCATGTTTGTTAACCTTGAACAGCTGGCTGGATCTGGTGTCCAACAGGGAACTTGAAGGCATTACTGATGACTTCCAGCAGGAGGCACTACAACTCACCCAACAACTACTCCTCAAAACAATTTACTTGACTAATTGTAAGTATGACCCTACCAATTTCACAGCTGTGAAAAATGTGTCATGGACCGTGAAATAAGCCTTTCCCTGTGAAATCTGATCTCTCCCTTGTACCCCAGGGAGGGGCTCCTAGCTGCAAGTCCCCATTGGGCTGGAGAGGGACAGGACTTGTCCTTCCATTGTATGGCAGCTCTAGGGGGTGGGGATGGGAGATCAGGCCCACCTCTGAGTGCCTCCCCCTTCTGCAGGAAGCTACAGTGCTGGGCAGCAGCCTTGGAGGTTCCTGCAGCTGGAGGAGGCTGGTGAACGTCGGTCTGAACTCCCCCTAGCCACAAGTCCCTGCTGCCGGAAAAGGGACCCCCACAGTTACAAAACCATAAAATTTCAGATGTAAACATCTGAAAAGGTGAAACTGACCAATCTTAAAATCTTCTGGCTGTGAAACTGATCAATATGGACTGTGAATTTGGTAGGGATAAGTAACACTATAGGAGCTGGTTAAAAACAACCAATTCCTTTTGATAATATAAACCACTCAGTGCTTTCGTTTAACTGCATTATTTTCTTCACAGAGCCTTACTGTTTCAGAGAATGGAAAATTTTGATACATGCTCATTTTCTTTCTGTGAAGATCTCCACTAGTTCTTCACATCTGTGTTGTCTCCCTCTGCAGTGGATCCAGAGGCAGCTGAAAATGCTGCTTAGAAAGCAGTCTGCTGTGCCAGGCTCCTTCCTGCTACCATCTGAATGAGTGCTTCTAAAATGCTATTATAAACCTCTTAAAAGTAATTTCAGCATAAACCTTCTTTCTTTAAAACTTCAACTATGATGTCAATTCCTCCCTGTCTACATAAGGTTTCTACTATGCACTAAGATCAAAACAAACTTAGTTTTATTTTTTTTTTCATTTTGGGAAGGACCAGTGGAGATCTTAATCACAGAAAGGAAATTTTCAACAGAGATCACATTTTTCCATTCTATTTTGATAACACTTTCACTTGTCCATTGAGACTAGGAAGTACTGTTCAGTCAGATTCTTAAAGAGGGGAGAAAAGGCGAGAAGAAAGAAAATCTCCGTCTCTAATAATACATCCTGTGTAGATGCTGTAGAGATATGTTAGTAGAAGATTATAATTTAGAGATGCTCCTTCACAGGGCCGTCCTTAGCCATAGGCAGAACAGGCAGCCGCTTAGGGCACCACTAGGTCTGGGGGCACCACTCTGCTGGGAGCCCAGACAGATGGGAAGCAGTGGAGCATGTAAGAGCAGGGCTGCTGGGTCCTAGAGAGAGCTGAATGCAGCACAGTCTGAGGGAGGGGATTGGCTGCTGGGGTCTCTGGGAAGGGGTGGGGGAAGGAACTCACCTGTGAGTGTGACTCTTTCCCCCGGCATGAGGGCTGTCAGGGCTGGGTTGAGGGAGGTGCTAGGGAGGGTGAGGGGCGAGGCTGGCTGCCTACCTGCTGAGGAATGACAGTGAAAGTAACTCACTTCCTCGCAGGCAGCCAGGATTCGAATGGTCACACACGGCTGGGCTGGGGATAGCCAAAATAGCATGTGTGAAAAATCAGGACAGGGGGTTGGAGTAGGGTGAGCAGATGTCTCACTTTTATAATTTTGGGGTCTTTTTCTTACATAGACTCCTATTCCCCCCCACCTCCTGTCCTGATTTTTCACACTTGCTGTCTGGTCACCCTAGGTGGGAGTAATTGGTGCCTATATAAGACAAAGCCCCAAATATCGGTACTGGCCCTATAAAATCAGGACATCTGGATCTGGTCACCCTAGCTGGGGAGTGTCTCTCTCCCCTGGACTGGCAGTGATCCATCTCATCCGGAGGGAGCTGCACAGGGCAGGATGAGCTGCTGTGGCTCCATGGGTGCCCAGTCCCTGAGATCAGATGCTGTGCTAACTTCACCATGGTCTGTTGGGCTGGTGGTGGTGTGCATTGGTGTGTGATCAGATCTGAGGGTTTGCTGCTGCTGTTGCCACTCTGAACCCCAAGAGGTGGATTTTGGGGTCCTGCGGTTTTCCACCTATCTCCTCCTCTACTGCAGCAGGTGGGGGGGTGGCGGTGGGGGGTGAACCAAGCATGAAAGTAGTACTGTGTTGCCATTTTGATTGTCATTGAGCAAATTTGTTTGCCAAAAATGCTTGCTAACAATCCTGAATTCAATTTCAATTTTTTTAAAATCAATATCTTAGCCAAAAACAGAAAATTAAGTTGTTGACAATTATATGTGACAAGTTTGGTATGAGGAAGGGAGTGGGCCAGTTTTCATCAGAGAAACAAAAAATGTTGACTGACTTTCCTATAGCCCTGTTACTGCTAAATAGAGCCCTCCAACAACTGTAATATGCTCATCTCCTTACTAGTGTACAGAGCAGGGGTCGGCAACCTACAGCACATGTGCCAAAGCTGGCACACGAGCTGATTTTTGATGGCATGCAGCGGTGGGCTGAGCGGCTCGGCCCGCCACTGCTCTGGGGTTCCGGCTGCCTTCCCATTGCCACCCGGGGTCCCGGGGTGCCAGCCCCACTCAGCACCTGCTGCTTGGCTGGGGACCTCCAAGGAACCCCAGGCTGGCAGCAGGCTGACAGCTGAGACCCCAGCTGAGCCACTCAACCCGCTGTCGGCCTGGGGTTTCATTCACTCAGCTGGCAGCGGGCTGAGCGGGACTAAATTCAATGAAATAGGAAAACCAGAGCAATTAATGACAAAGTGCAAGAACCTAAAGCAGTGGTCCCCAACATTTTTCGTCTGGCAGGTGCCAGATGAAGGACCATGGTGGCGGATGAGCATCCGCCAAAATGCTGCCAAAATTTAGCGGCATTTCGGCAGCGACACCTCTGGATGACTCTGCTTGTCAGCGGCAAGCAGTGTCATCCAGAGGCATCGGTGCCAAAATGCCGCCAAATTTCGGTAGCATTTCGGCAGATGCTTATCCTCCGGCCAGTACGCAGGTGCATTGAGATGCTTTTGTGGGCGCCATGATGCCCGTGGACACCGCGTTGGGGACCCCTGACCTAGAGAGCCTCTTGAAGCATGGTGATCATTTTGATTTAAATGGACTTGAACTGTACGAAGAATTGAGTTGTTGCCACATGCAAAATCGATGATGGACATTGTACAATTTATTCATACCAGAAAACTTGTTGACATATATCCTAATGTGTACATTGCCACTCGTATTCTACTGACAATTCCTGTAACAGTAGCATCAGGAGAACGGAGTTTCTCAAAACTTAAGCTCATTAAAAACTATCTCTGCTCTACAATGAGTCAGGAACACTTGACTGGTCTTGCTATTCTTGCAATCGAACAAGACATCACTTTGTCTTTGTCATACGATGACATTCTTACTGATTTTGCAGCCAAAAAAGCCAGAAAGATTGCTTTTAATTAAAAACTAATCCTTGTTTCAATACCTCTTCATATAAATTTCCAATAAAAAGTTGACAAATTAAAAAAATATTATTTGCATCATTGTCAAATCAGAATTTTTTTTTTATACTGCTACTTTTTAGTGCTAGTTCATCAGCATTACAGTGTGCTTAATTAAGTTAAACTGGTTTTAATAACATGCATGTGGCAAGTTTTCCCATACTGCAAGCTTATGTTTGTGTTGCTAAGAGCAAGACAGGCACAGGGGCATCAGTTTAATAATCCCGCCTAGGGCACCATAAATCCTAAGGACGGCCCTGCTCCTTCAAAAGGGACCATATTATGAACATAGGAATTTGGAGATGTGGGGCGAGGGTTGGGAACACGGTGCTGTGTAGCAGTTCACCAGAGATGCTCTCCAGTCAGTTTTATTCCTTTTTCATTTATTGGTTTGTTATTTAATGAACTCCAACACGGTTACAGATGCTTGCGCAAAAGAATGAAAAATATAACTTAAAATGTTTTACAAAGATAAACAGCAATATATACCTTGCTGCTTTGTAGTTTTTTCCCCGAAGTTCTCTCTGTCCAAGATGCAGCTAGAGATCTGCACTGTGCTCTGGAATGGAATGCTGGCTAAGGAATTAACATTTGTTTCCCCTGAGGCAGCACTGTATCCATCCAGAGAATATTTAGATTAATCTGGTATCTCCAGAAATGTTTGTTTTAAATGGATATTCCTGGTTGTGCTAAAGTGTTTTCACCTCATGCTTAGCATGCAGACAGAGGGAAGGATAATTTCCTGGGATAAGAAACAAATTTATCTTTGTAAGGAGAGAAAGGGGCTTATATAATACAATCTCATTATTGTAAATTGTGCAGTAAAGTTCTTGCATTTAGAAATATGCATGCTCTGAAATCCTCCCTGGGGAGTCCAAGTGTGGAGACCATGGCGGTGCTGAGCGGGATGGTGCCAGTGAATAGTGCCGCAGGGATAGTGAGTGGTGCTTTATCATCAAAGGCTTACCTCTGGATGGTGCCACACTTTGCCGTGCTGGAGATCTGTCCCGCCTGGTAGGGGATTGCGGTGCTATTATGGCAATCAGGTCCCTGATCACCTCAAATATGTCCGGGGTAGAAGGGAGCTCCAACTCCTCCACCTGACACACTCTAGCAGGAGAGTCCAGTGATGCTGAATTCAATAGATCCCTCTGCAGCCCCGAAGTTGACGGGTGTCGTTTCTTGCGAGAGAGGCGCTGAGTGCCCCAGCACGGGACGCACACAGCTAGTGCTGTCAGTCCCGGCTGCTCTCACCGTGGGTGAGTGCCGTCCATCAGTCTGCTTGTGCTGCTTATGCAGCACTGGTGAATGCAAGTGATGCCCTGTTACCGCCATGGGTTTTGGCACTGGAGAGAGACGGTGCCGAGGGTCTCTATGCATACAGTCCTTCCTCAGTGCCGCAGCTTTTCTAACAGAGGCTGGAATGCTCCACACGGTGTTGGTGCTGAGTCCTGCTGGGGACAGAGGGCTGCCTCCATGAGGAGCTGCTTGAGCCTGAAGTCCCTTTCCTTTTTCATTCTCAGGCAGAACCTTTGGCAGATCTAGCAGCGATCTGTTTGATGTGCCTACCCCAGACACTGTAGGCAGCAGTCATGGGGTTTGACATAGGCTTGTGGGTGGTTCCACACGGTTTAAAGCCTTGGAATCAAGGCATGACCACGAACCCCGAGAAGGGAAGGAACTGGGGTGGGAGGAACCCCCAATTCTAACTATTAATTACTGTAACTAACACTAACTATTTAACTATTTACAGGCTGACAAAACAGAGATACTAAGGGAAACGCTTACTGAAGCAAGAGAGACACTCCGCTCCAACCACCATCACTGGCAGTAAGAAGGAACTGAAGAGGTAGCGGGTCGGAGGGACTTATATACACCGCCATGAAGGCATGACTCCAGTCGGCTCCACAGCCAACCAGATGGATACCATTAGGGGAAAAACCTTCCAATGACTCTGCATGTGGTGCACAAACACTGCTCTGGAATCGACACGAGCAAGCACTGGAAGAAGAACAGATACTTCCTTGAGTGGGATCTCCTGGCTCTGCGCCACCCATTTGAACAGTTCTTGGAACTGCTTAAAATCATCATCAGAGGTGGTGGGGGGGGATTATGTTTTCATCTGGTGATGATAAGGAATTATGTACAGGTGGTGTCGTGTCCTGCTTTGTGCCCTTCTCCCTCTTGTCCCCCGTTTCAAGTTGGACTGTTCAAGTATCTGGAATGGAAGATGGTGGTGGTTATCTTATCCTACTTCTATGTGGGGTGGGAGGTACGTTATAAGGTGCCCTATAGGCCACCCCTGAGTCCCAATGTGACCATTGCATGGGGAAGGGCATGGGTGAACATATCCATGGCTGTCCATACCAGGGCTGCATATCTTGTCCATATTGGGCCATAGATCTCATGGGTCCCAAAGGTGATCTGGTTATGACTGGTGAAGAGTGGTGAGAGGAGAAGACATTCTCTTTGTGCTTATCGTACTTGTTGCTAGAGAATGGTGTGGCGATGGGTGAGGCTAATTGTTCTGGTGCTGTATGCTCCAGGGAGCCATCGGTCAAAAGAGTGGAGAGACTGGTATAGAAGACACCAGGATGTCTCTATGGTTTAGTAAATAGGGTGGTGCTGGTGGTTCTGGTGCTGTTGCTAACAGTGCCAGTGTTTTTGATGGTACTGTGGGTGGTGCTGATGCTTTGTGACTTGACTTGTTTGGTGCTGATGTCGCCATCTTTGCCCTCTCTACTAGTGCCGATGAAGTTGTCAGCATGGGTGGTGGTTGCACAGCCACTCGTGACAGCATTGGTGACTTTTCTTTCACTGGTGGTGTTGGCGCTGCAGAGAAGGTGGTAAGTTTAGACATGCTTCTAGACTCCTTGTCTTTACCCTAGGGCTTGACAGAGGTCTCGGTGCCTTGAAGGTACATACACTTGGGCCTGGTCTACACTGGGGAGTGGGGGATCGATCTAAGATATGCAACTTCGGCTATGAGAATAATGTAGCTGAAGTACACTCATCTTAGATTGACTTAGAATCACTTACTTTGCGTCCTCGCAGCACGGGATCGACGGCCGCCGCTCCCCCATCGACTCTGCTTCTGCCTCTCACCGTGGTGGAGTTCCAGAGTCGACGGCAGAGTGATCGGGGATTGATCACTACCCACCGATCCAGCAGGTAGTGTAGACATACCCTTGGGGTGGTTGGCACCGAGGACAGCGACCTGGCAGAGGAGACATTTCTTTTTTGTTGACTCTCTCTGTGGTGAAGTCATAGCTCTTTTCCTTGATCTTTTTAAGGAATGAGCCTTGTCTTTGGCTGAGGGTGAGGTACCGAGGATCGCCCTGTAGAAGGGGTCTGTTGCCTGGGGTCTGAGGCCAGGCAAAGAGATTTCTTCATAAGTATGAACTTCAGGCATAGGTCTCAATCCCACCTGGTTCTGGCCTTCAAGTTGCCACAGTGAGTGCACTTCTGGGGAATATGCGACTCACCAAGGCAGCAGACACAGAGAGAATGTCCATCTGAGGTGGGCATAGGGTCTCGGCACAAGCCACATCTTTTAAAACCTGGGAACCAGGCATTTTTGAGTGCGGTTTGAAATAAATATATACATAAATATATATATTTGTAAATAACTAAGACTAATACTAATTATAAACTGAAACTATTTCTATGTTTTCTAGATCTGTCACTGACTGACTTTGGGATACTGCCACAGAGCTCCACTTCTGGCTGAGGATGGTTGAGAAGGAACTGAGGGGGTCGGGGCATCTGCGGTCTAGAGAAGACACCAATGGCCTGTCCGAAACTAGTAAATACTGACACTAAACTGCGAGGAGTGGTAGATATGCTGGAGGATAGGGATAGGATACAGAGGGACCTGGACAAATTAGAGGATTGGGCCAAAAGAAATCTGATGAGGTTCAACATGGACAAGTGCAGCGTCCTGCACTTAGGACGGAAGAATCCCATTCACTCTTATAGACTAGGGACCAAATGGCTAGGAAGAAGTCCTGCAGAAAAGGAGTCCTAGGGGTTACAGTGAAGGAGAAGCTGGATATGAGTCACAGTGTGCTCTGTTGCCAGAAGGCAAATGGCATTTTGGGCTGTATAAGTAGGGGCATTGCCTGCAGATTGAGGGACGTGATCATTCCCCTCTATTCGACATTGGTGAGGCCTCATCTGTGTCCAGTTTTGGGCCCCACACTATAAGAAGAACGTGGAAAAATTGGAAAGAGTCCAGCGGAGGGCAACAAAAATGATTAGAGGTCTGAAGCACATGACTTATGAAGAGAGGCTGGGGGAACTGGGATTGTTTAGTCTGCAGAAGAGAAGAATGAGGGGGGATTTGATAGCTGCTTTCAACTACTTTAAAGGGGGGTCCAAAGAGGATGGATCTAGACTGTTCTCAGTGGTACTTGATGTCAGAACAAGGAGTAATGGTCTCAAGTTGCAGTGAGGGAGGTTTAGGTTGGATATTACAAAAAACTTTTTCACTAGGAGGTGAAAGCACTGGAAGCACTGGAATGAGTTATCTAAGGAGGTGGTGGAATCTCCTTCCTTAGAGGTTTTTAAGGTCAGGCTTGGCAAAGCCCTGGCTTGGATGATTTAGTTGGGAATTGGTCCTGCTTTGAGCATGGGGTTGGACTAGATGACCTCCTGAGATCCCTTCCAACCCTGATAAGTTATTTCATAGGATCATAGACTAAGTGCAAAAAAAAAAATTCTGGCTTACTAAATATTTCTTACTCACGATACATAATAAATACATTAACATAGTAAGTATTATATAAGTATACCATATGTACCATAGTGGCAGATCCTGTGGCTCCTGTTCTGTGGGGCTGGCTGGGTTCAGTTCCCTGCTCTGGGTGTTGCAACTTCTGGGCCACTCAGGTTTTTGGGAGCGGACTCACCAAATCTGGGTGAGCAGCACTGCAATCTGGCACATGGTGTCACAATACAACTCACGAAAGTTTGACCCGGCCAGCCCTGTCATCATGCTGGAGGGGTGACTAGGTCAATCCTGAGCAGTGCTGTGATCCTGTGAACCAGGTCATAATGACTGGAGTGGGGAGCAGAGCCCAGTCATCCCTGCAGGATTGGAGTTGCAGGAGCTGCTGCTGCTGTGGGGTCAGTGTGAGGAGGCAAACAAGCCCTTGTGGAATGTGCCGTGAGTGCTGGGGCTGGAAGGTTGGCCAACTTGTAGCAGATGCAGATACAGGAGGTGATCCATGATGAGATCCTCTGCAATGAGACTGGAAGAACTTTTATATGTTTGCCACCGCCACGAACAGCTGGTTTGATTTTCGGAACGGCTTCATGCCTGTCGAATGTCCAGTGAGTGGAGTCTTTGCTCCCGGCTGCTTACATGAGGTTTAGGGTAAAAAATAGGCAGGAAAACATCCTGACTGGAGTGAAATTGGGTCACAACCTTTGGAAGGAAAGCAGGGTGAAATCTAAATTGCACCTTGTCCTTAAAGAAAACCGTGTAGGGAGGGTTGGAGGTGAGGGCTTTAAGTTTCAAAACAATCGTTGCCGAAGTAATTGAGACTAGAAAGGCAACCTTCCATGAGGCCCCACCAGTTTGGAGAGAACCAGGTTGAGATCCCTCGCAAGGATCGGCTGCCGAACCTGTGGGTACAGATACTCCAGACCTTTGAAGAATTGGCCAACCATGGCGTTGGTGAAAACGGAGTGCCCGATCACTCCCGGATGCAATGGAGAGATAGCTGCTAAGTGCACCCTGATGAAAGAAGCTGCCAGACCTTGCTGTTTAAGGTGTAACAGGTACTCCAGGATGAGAGGAATGGAGGCCTGCAATGGCAGAGTATGGCCCTGGGAGCACCAGACTGCAAACCTTTTCCTCTTGGCCAGATAGGCAGACCTAGTGGAGGGCTTCCTGCTACGAAGCAGGACCTCCATACCCGACTTCGAGCATGAAATTCCAGGCTGTGCGGTGAAGAGACTGAAGGTCTGGGTGACAAAGGCGACTGGATGATCAGGTCTGGAAGTAGCGACAGCACGATAGGGGTGTCCACCGAAAGTTCCAGGAGCATGGTGTACCAATACTGGCGGGTCAACGCCAGTGCCACCATTATGACCATTGCCTTGTCCCTGTGGATTTTGAGCAGGACCTTGTGCACAAGCAGAAATGGGGGGAACGTGTACAGCAGATGATCTGACCAGGGGAGGAGAAATCTGTCTGCAAGGGAGCCTTGGCTGTGGTACCAAAAGGAGCAGAACCGCAGGCACTTCCTGTTGCCCTGAGTGGTGAAGAGGTCAACGTGGGGAGTTCCCCACCTCTGAAAAACAGTGCTAGCTCCTGAGTTTTTGGCGCCAGCAGCTTCCCCATGGGATGCCCCCCAGTGGTGGCTTCCAAGGCAGCAGCCCCGAGTCTCAAGGGGAAGCAGGAAAGTTGGAGTGGGAAAGACCCCCCCCCCCACACTCCTAACTATCTAACTATAGCTAAACTACCAAAACTCTGAGACTCTAAACTGTATACAATGAGCATGGAAGAACTAGAGGAACACTTGCCGAAGTGTTGGATTGGTCCTGCTCTGAGCAGGGGGTTGGACTAGATGACCTCTTGAGGTCCCTTCCAACCCTGATATTCTGTGATTCTATGAATTCCAATGACTGTCACGGCCAGTAAGAAGGAACTAAGGAGGCACTGGGTCAGCAGGGTCATATATTGAGCACCATGGAGGCACCACTCCAGGAGATTCCACAGCCAACCCGATGGGTGCTGCTAGGGAAAAAACTTTCTGACAACTGCGCACATAGTGTGAGCACACCTAATTGAAATCGATATGAGCAATCACTTGAAGTTTTGATACTTCTGGGTTCCTAAAGTGAGAAGACCTTAAGAGTATGTAGGCTTTGTGATCTTCCAGAAATGGCCTTAATAAGCACTGCTCAAATTGGGACAAAGTGGTTATACTCCTCCTTTATCAATCTTTTCTCAGTTGGCAGAAGTGAAAATATACATATGCTAAATCAATCTATACTTTCACCCCAATTCAAACACATGGTATAAGTTAAATAATCAGATTACTGGTAGACATTACAGAAATCTAAGTTTACATCTTTGTTGGTGACGTGGTCAAAATCTTACTATGGTTAGTTCTAGCTAGTATATAAAACAATCATCTGTGTACTTTGTCAGTTAGTATAGTTTTTTACCTCATGTAACAGTCTTTTTTACTTGTTTTTTACGTTCTTAGTTAATCTCTTTAGGTTACCTTTTTTTCCTTTGAGGATTTTGAACTACTGAAATGCTGTTATTTTTCCAGAAATGTATACTCAGTTATTTAAAGGCTGGTCAGCTCAGTTAACCCATTTTATAATTAACTCCAAGAGTGAAATAGACAAAATTGAAAAATCATAAAATTAACACTGTAAAGCAACAATTGTTTATGAGAGTTGATTTTAATATATATGAATTTTGCTTACTCACTTCATTGAAGTGAACATCTTGCATCCCAACATCCTCCATCATTGAAGCCTCTTCATCTATATTTGGTGTGATTATTCTGAAAGTACTACAGCCTTGCTTAAATATTCCTATTATTGAAAAAAAATATACACATTAAATTCATTGCTATCCAAATATTTTTGTCTGCTCATTAAGGTTATGTTAAGTCACTGTGCACCAGTTTTGATGGGACAGAGAATCCAGGCTAATGTATCTGAATGCACCTACCATCAAAATGATAAAGAAAAATTTGCAATGTGCTCAATGAATTATTTAAACCAACACATATCTTTAATATTTACTTTGGACATTGGAAGAAGTAAAAATTTCAGTAATATTTCTATTCTCTTTCCTCCAAAAAACCAAAGTGGTCAGGGCCAATGTATGAATGGATAATATTCATTTATGACTGAAGATGGAAAAGGTTTTATTGTTCTCTTGTAGCACATTATTTCTCCTGTAATCTAGGAAGCTTCCCGTGCTAAAACAAAAAAAATGAAAAATGTCATTAAACGTCACACTGTCAGAAATTACACAAACATAAGGTTTTGAAAAAAATTGTTTCAATAAGTAAGTTGGTTGCATTGTGTACGTCTGCTGCAAACTGCAGAAAGCTAATGAGCACAATAAATCACTCTTTGAAGATTTTTTATACTGCTTCCAGATATCAAGAAAACTCGTTATCAGTGGATTAGCAAAGTAGTTCATAGCCTGTTTGTTGTGGGAACTTAGAATTAACTCTCTGATGCAGAGAGTTAGGATTTCCCATTGTAAGTAGGAACACAGGAACTGCCAAACAACAATGTATTCAACGTATCACAAAGAAGTATCTCTCTCAAAATAAATGCAATTAAATTAATACATTTCAGGTCCAGAGAAGCTGTTATGCAAGAGTCTACTGAAAGCTATTACTACACACCAAAACAGATTTAAGTATCTATTATATTCATGACTAAGAGGAAAGAATACAATGAAGTTGAAAACAAACACTTAAAATGAAGTCCTTAGCTGAAAAAACTTGAATATCAATATTGGTAACAAATGCTCCAGAGGGAACAAGTACAACTATGTACAGTGGCCCAAAAAAATAGTCCCATTGTAAAGAGCCCACTTAGCATCTGACCTTTTGTCTTGTAAGCCATTCAGTGTTGGTAGAACTGTGGGAGACACTGTTGGCAGAAAGGAAATTATTGTTAAGAAATTTTCTGTTCTGGAGGCCAGTGTCTTCCACAATTCTGGACATCTAGGAAGTAGTGAGCTGTGAACAGATGTAAGGAGGGTTACAGAAAAGGTTAGAAAGAAGAGAAAAACAAGAGATGGTATCCCTACTCATTATAAGATTTGCTCAAAGGGCAATATTATTGCTGGGCCACCACCTGCAACACCTTCCTGCCAAACAAAGTCTCTGGAGATGACAGGAAGGCCATCTTACAGTGCTTGATAGAGGGACTAGCTGCTGACCAGGTGAGTGCCTTGCAAATTTTTGACATACTGTATATGCATTTGCTTTTTCTGCCCATGAGGTTGCCAGGGATCTCATGAAGCATGCCATGACCCCTTTTGGGGCCACAGTCTCCGATGCCTTGTATGCCTTAATGCACAGCCTAATCCATTTAGCAGTGGAGAACTTGAAAACTCTGAGTCATTGGTATTTGGGGTGGAAAGATATAAATATGACACCTGATCTTGTCATGAATTCTGTATATATGAGGTAGATTTTCTAAGCTCTAAGGTGTGCCACCTCTTCTCAGTGCGATGTTGTGGCCAGTGCTTAGTGAAGACGCTACCTACACTGATGGGAGATCTTCCCCTGTCAGCATAGGTACTCCACCTCCCGGAGAGGCAGTAGCTGTGTTGACAGGAGAAGCCCTCCTGTTGACATAGCACTGTCTACTGTAGGGGTTAGGTCAGCATACCTTTTTGCACAGGAGTGTGCATTTTCCAGACCCAAGTGATGTAGCTGTACCGGTATAAGTTTGTAATGTAGACCAGAGCTCAGACAAAATGAAGGAAGAACAACACCGTCTGTGATTTGAGGGGCGTGTGATAAATGAAGGCGGGGGTAGCTCCCTTTCATGGGCATCCAATCAGCCAGTAGCTATAAAATCCCTCTTAGTAGTTGTTCTCTAATTTCTCTACCTGTAAGGGTTAAAAAGTCTCACTGCGATGCACAGGTAAAACAAAGAGAGTGGGCACATGGCCAAAAGAGCCAATGGGAAGGCTAGAACTTGTAAAAATTGAAACAAGACTCCCCCTTTTGTCGGTCTGTTGTTCTTGGACAAGCAGACAGGGAGCAGTTACGCTGTGAGAAGCTTTGGACAGGTATGAAAAATCATCGGTATCATACCTAGAAACTATTAATCTAAAACCCTAGATATGTAACTAGATCAGGAATTGTCTAGGATTAGGTTTATCCCTTTTAATTCTTTATGGCTTGTGGATTTCTCTATGCTAACCCTAGGTGCTTTTGTTTTGCTTGTAACTTTTAAGCTGGACCTCGAGAAAGCTATTCTTGATGCTTAATCCTTGTAGTTGCTCTTTTTAAATCTAGCAACAGCCTAAGTTCCCAGATGTATTTTCTTCCTTTTGCTTTTTTAATAAAATTTACCGTTTTTTTTTTTTTTTTTAGAACAGAATTGGCTTTGTGTCTGAAGAGGTTTGGGCACATGTTGTTCAATTAGCTGGTGGGAATAGCTGATTTCCCCTTTTTTCCCCCTTCTTTCTCAGCTCTTCCTGTCAAAAAGGTCAGAGAAAAGCTGTAACCTTGGGAATTTAATACAAGCCTGGAGTGGCCAGTATTAATTTTTAGAGTCCTTGCGGGCCCCACCTTCTGCATTCAAAGTGCCAGAGTGGGGAATCAGCCTTGATAAGCTCTGATCAAGATATCATCCAGGAAGGGATACAAGTGGATACCATGCAATCTGAGTCTGGCTATGATTACTTCCAGCATCTTTGTAAAGACCCTGAGTACCAAGGACAGGCCAAATGGGAGCATCTGATACTGATGCTTCCTGCTGTAAGCAAATCTTAGTAATATGTGGTAGCTCAGTTTGAAAGGAATACGGAGGTATCCATCCACCAGATCCACTGAAATCAGAAAATCCCCCTGGTACAAGGATGACACTATAGAGGTCAGGGACTATCCATTCAACACTTCAATTTTTTCATCCATTTGTTGAGTCTTTTGAGGCAAAGAAAAGAAGGTTACTCACCAGTGCAGTAACTGATGTTTGAGATGGTTGTCTCTGTGAGTGCTCCACTTTTAGGTGTTTGAGTGCCCCTGCACTTCTAGTCAGAGATTTAAGATAGCAGTGCCCTGGGTAGCCACGCACGCGCTGCAGCCAGCTCGTGCTGCTCTGAGTGGGTATTGTGCGTGCGCAGCCGACCGTCCCCCAGTTCCTTCTCTGTTGCAGAGGATTGAAGAGACACTCCGAAGCAGAGGGAAGGAGGCAGGGCCGCCCAGAGGATTCAGGGGGCCTGGGGCAAAGCGGGGGAGCTTGTATTCACCAGGTGGCGCTCTGAGTCATCGTCGTCATTGGCATTTTGGCGGCGGGGAGCCCTTCAGTCGCTCTGTGTCTTCAGCAGCACTGAAGGGCCCCCCTGCGGCCCAAATGCCACCAAAGACCCGGAACGACTGAAGGGCCCCCTGCCGCCAAAATGCTGCCGCCTGTTGGTATGTAGAAACTTTCAACAGGCAATCATCCAGGTAGGGGAATATAATTACCCCTTGTCCGCAATGATGGGCTGCGACCACAGCAAGGACTTTGGAGAAAACTCGCGGGGCTGTGGAATGTTCAAATGGGAGCACTTTGTACTGGAAGTGGAGGCTGCCTATTGTGAAACGAAGAAAACTTCTGTGTGCAGGATGAATGGTAACATGGAAATAAGCATCCTGGAGGTCGAAGGCCGAGAGCCAATCTCCCTTCTCTAGTGCCGGGATTACGGTTGCAAGGGTAACCATCTTGAAACATTGAGGTTTTGATAAACTTGTTTAGCTTGCGCAAGTCCAATATGGGCCTCCAGCTACCCGTTTTTTTGGGGTGAGAAAATAGTGTGAATAAAACCAGGTCCTCCTGTGTTTGGGAGGTACAGGTTCTACAGCACCGAGTTGCAGGTGATTTATTTCTTGCTGTAGTAGGTGCTCGTGAGAAGAGTCCCTGAAGAGGGATGGGGAAGGGGAGGGTTGGGGGAAATAGAGGTGAAGAGGATGGAATAGCCCTTGAGTATAATTTTCAGAACCCATTTGTCTGATGTAATGGTTGCCCAGACCATATGGAAAGGTGTTAGGCAGTCTCCAAATGGATTGGAATCGGGAGATGGTTGTGGCAATGGAATTTGAGGAGCTCTCATGCCCTCGATAAACACTTCGAAATGCCTGTCTAGAAGTAGATAGTTTGGACATGGTGGATTGCCCCAGTGTCCGTCGTCATCTTGGCTGACGTTGTTTGCAACATTGGTAGTACTGTCTCTGCACCTGCGTATACAGAGCAGTACGGAAACGCTGGGTGTAAAATGCACCCTGTTTCTTTTTGTTATCAGGTACATGAATTCCCAAGGTTTTCAGCGTGGCATGGGAGTCCTTCAGTATATGCAAGGCTGCATCCGAGGTGTCCGCAAGGAGTTTCTGTCTCTCAAAAGGTAAGTCCTTTATCATGTCCTGGATTTCCTTGGGGAAGCTGGAAAGGTGGAGCCAAGAGGCCCTTCGCACGACTACTGATGTGGCAATGGAGTGAGCTGCCATGTCTTCAGAATCCAGTGATGCCTGTAAGGCCATCCTGGCAATCAGGGAACCTTCTGAGATGCTCGCTTTGTATTGTCCTTTTTTTGTCTGTTGGGAGATGCTCAATAAACGTAGATATCTGTGCAAAAATGTTGTGAGTGTATCTGGCTAATAGTGTGGAGTAATTAGCGACACGTAACTGAAGAGTCGCTGAGGAATAGGCCTTTCTACCAAACAAGTCAAGGCGTTTCCAGTCTTTGTTGTAAGGGGTGGTACGAGCCAGATGTTTCCCCCTTTAATTAACGGCTTCCACAACCAGTGAGTTGGGCTAGGGTGAGCGAAGAGAAACTCAGCCCCTTTTGCTAGCACGTAATACTACTTGTCTGAACGTTTACAAGAAGGTGGGACCATGGCCAGTGTCTGCCAGACCGTTTTTGCCCATAATGGCAGAATTAATAGGCAATGCAATCTTGGCCGCAGAGGAGGCATGGAGAATGGAGAATGTCAGTGAGCTTATGCTGCGTCTCTGGCAGCTCTTCTAAGCAGATGCCTAGGGAATCAGCCACATGCTTGAATAGATCTTGGAAAGATTTAAAGTAATCCCCCGGTGTGGGGGGAGGCATGATTGTGTCCTCTGGGGACGATGAAGAAATATGGGTAGGAGGGAGGATGTCACCCTCTATTAAGTACTCATTGCCCTCATGCTCCTCCCTGGCAACTTCAGGGGAAGCTGGGGGAACCAGTGAAGTAGATCTAGCTGATCTTGGTGTTCTGGATCTGGATCAGTTAGAGGGCTGAATATCTTGAGCCCTGTATAGTGCCTATGGGCCCCAGTATGGCCAGTTTGGTGGGAGGGCCATGGGGGGGTGTCATCCATTGAGGGGGTTGCCACACTGTGGGTGGTAGCCCTGAGGTTCCAGGTTTGGGCGATGAATGGCATAGGGTGCCCATTCCTACAGCCACTTCATCCGCCTCATCGCTTGAGAGAGGAGGGGCTAAACCAGTAGGTGTAGCCGTGAGACTCATCGCTGGTCTGGCCCGGGTGCCATCTGTGCCGAAGAGAGGAGTGCCCAGGGTGGAGGCAATGACCAGGTCTGCCTGGCTAATGAAATGCTGCGGCACCGGGAAGTTAAAAGCAGGCATATGAGGCACAGAGGTTAGGCAGCGTCTGTGCTGCTGGTGCTGTGGGCTTGCTGTAATAAATAGGAACAGCAGGTGGCGCCATAGCACAGCTCGGTGCCGAGGACTTCAGCTCTCTAGGCTGTGAGGGAATAGGCTTTGTTCTTCTTGAGTGCTCACTCATATCAATTCCAGTTAGGTGTGCGTGCACCATGTGCGTGGATGTTGGACGCTTCCCTAGCAGCTACCCATCGGGCTGGCTGTGGAGCCCCCTGGAGTGGTGCCGATATGCTGCTCTATATATGACCCTGCCAGCCCGACTGTCCTTCAGTTCCTTCTTACCACCAGTGATGGTTGTTGGAACAGTGGTCTCTTGTTATCAAATGCTCCACTGCTCCCTAGCTAGCTCTTTGTATATAGTTACCATTGCTAGTTAATTATTAGTCGTTATCTAGTGTTAAGTATAGTTTATAACAGTTGGGGGAGTCTTCCCCTTCAACGAGTGCCCCACAGGGCTCCAGGGCATGCCGTCCCAGGGTTTCAAACCCTGCACCTCCTGCTGCAAGCCTATGCCCACGGGCGATCTCCATGACTCCTGTCTCTGGTGTCTGGGACAGGCCCACCAGGTCTGCAAGTGAAAATCTGCAAAGTGTTTAGACCCCGCACAAGAAAGGAAAGTGACATTCACTTGAAGCAACTCCTCATGGAGTCTGCTCTCTGCCCTTCACAATATTCGGGCCCAAGCGCCTCGGTGCAGAGTGCTCCTCCAGCAGTGCCACTTACAGCACCGCAAAAGGACTCGGCACGCCCTCCTAGGGGTCAACGATCTCCCAGGGCTCAGAAGCATCTCTCCCCGCACCACTCCCACTCCCCGGCTGCCCGTAAAAAGCAGGCGATGGAGGTCCTTCTCAGAGGCCTGAAGCGGACACCGTGGCCCCGGCAGGACAGGGTACGGACCAACATATCCTCCACTAGGTCTCAGCCCGCATGGGCCCTTGGTCCCCCAAGCAGGCCTGCAAGTGGAGGAGGTCAAGCTGCCCTCCACCCAGGATACCTTTGAGGCTGCTAGAGGGATCATTGAAATGACTGTGCCTGTGTCCCTGGTCTTGAGGCTTCCACCAGCCCAAGACAGTCGAGGGGCAAACCCGGAACGTTTGGACAGTCTGCCCCCAGGCCAGCATCACTGCACCGCTCTGAGTCCTGGGGCTGTTCCGAGTCCTGGCACCGCACGTATGCTATGCCTCGGTCTAACTCACAGAACTGATCTGATTTGCGGCACTAGTGTTGCAGACCTGATCCTCAGAGCCATTCCTACTTGAAGTGGTCGTTGGCTGACAGGTCATGGTCCCGCTTGAGGTCTAAATCGTGCTCTGACACCTCGTGGCACCGGTTGATTCGACATCACTCTGCGCATCGCTCTCTGTCATGGCACCACGCCTCCCCAAGCTGTCGTCCGTGGCACCGCTCCCCTTTGCGGCACCGCTCTCCGGCATGGCGCAGATCTCCAGCGTGGCATCGCTCTTCATCATGGCTCCAATCTCCCACTTGGCACTGGTCTCCTGCTCACTACCGCTCCTCGTCATGGTACCGGTCCCGGTCACTCTCTCAACGCCGCTCTCCTTCAAGGCGAGATCCAACTTCTCAGCACCCATTGACCTCACAGCACCACTCTCCATATTGGCGCCGTTCACTGCACGAAACTCGCTACTCCCTGCGGCACCCATCCCGCTCATCGGGATGCAGTGCCTTCCTTAGTGCACTCGCACACTGCCCCTTGGCTGTCACGCTCCCAGTCTCCCTCCCTTAGGTCGGGTAGGGCATCAGGAGCTTCGGATGTACCTCAATCAGGCACAGGAAGTCTCAGATATGGCACCTCAGTGCCCCACTGGCAATTCTGGACCCCTTGGGCATACCACCAGGCCCAGGCTCAGGCCCAGGCCACTGCACTGCCTCCCTCCGGCCACCATCACATTTGGGGCCCTGTCTTCCCAAGGCAACACTCAGCTGCCCACCTCCGGACCCAGCATAAACTCTGGAACCAGCTCCACGCCGGGTGGAAGCTACCCCCAGTGCTCAGGAGGATCTGGACCCAACAGATCAAGTGGCTGTTTCAGACCTGGCCCTCCCGATAGCATCTTCCTTGTCCTCCCCTGACGAGGCTGTGGCAGGCACGTCCACAGCCGGCCCACCTTCTATGGACTTCAGGGCACTGCAGGAGATTCTCCAGCGGGTGGCCCTGAACCTCCGAGTGGAGAAGGCTGTAGAGGATGAGGACCCTATGGTGGACATCCTGGTACCAGAAGGACCTTCAAGCATAGCTTTGCCAGTAATTAAAACCATTCAATCCAATGCCAGAACAGTCTGCCAAACTCAGGCCTCCATCCCCCCATGGCCAAGCGAGCCAAAAGGAAATATTTCGTCCCCACGAAGGGGTATGAATACCTCTTTAGCCATCACACCCCATGTTCCCTGGTGGTGGATGCCGTATATGAGAAAGAAAGGCAGGGTCAGCAGGGGGCTGCCCCTAAATCAAAAGGACGCAAAATGCCTGGATCTCTTTGGGAGAAAGGTTTATTCCACCGGTAGTCTTTCCCTTAGGATCGCTAATCAACTCACGATCCTTAGAGATAGAATTACAACTCTTGGTCTGGTATTCAAAAGTTCCAGGACCTTCTTCCATCCGAGTCATGCATGGAGATAGGGGCCATTGCCGAGGAGGGCAGACTACTGGCCCGCACCTCTCTTCAAGGCTTACTCGATGCCGCGGACGCAGCAGCGTGCACACTGGCATCTGGCATTGCTATGCGATGAAATCCCTGGCTCCAGTTCTCGGGTCTCCCTCCTGAAGTACAACAAATGATCCAGGACCTTCCGTTTGACCGCCAAGGCCTGTTCGCCGAACAGACCAACTCGAGACTGTATACCCTGAAAGATTTGCACAACACCATTAAGGCTTTAGGCACGCATACACTGGCAACTCACAGAAAGCTGTTCAAGCCAAAGCCCCCTCTGGGCCCTAAGTGCACCTTTTGAAGATGCGCACAAGAACAGATTACCAGTCCACAACCCGGTCAGTTCTCCTCCCTTTCTGAACCGTCTAACCCACTTCTACTGTGCATGGTCTCTTATTACATCGGATTTATGGATCCTCCACATGGTAGAGGTGGGATGTTCTATCCACCTCTGTTCCACCTCACCTTCCCACCCTCGTTGCTCATCCCTCTTCAGGGACCCCTTTCACGAGAAACTCCTTATTCAGGAGGTACACTCCCTCCTTGCTCTAGGAGCCATGGAGGAGTGCCTCAGGAGCTCAGAGGCAAGGGTTTCTACTCATGTTACTTCCTCATCCCCAAGGCAAAAGGAGGCCTATGGACCATTCTGGGCCTCAGGGAGCTCAACAGATAAATCATCAATCTGAAGTTCCGCATGCTCTCCCTGAGCACGATCATTCCCTCCCTGGATCCGGGAGACTGGTATGCCGCCCTCCATATGAAGGACTCTTACTTTCACATTTCAATCACTCCGTCTCACAGATGCTTTCTTCGGTTTGTGGAGAACAAGATGCACTATCAGTTCACAGCTCTCTCATTTGGCCTGTGCACAGCCTGCTGCGTCTTCACCGAATGCATGGTGGTTGTGGCAGCTTTTCTTCACCGCCATCACATACATGTCTACCCATATTTGGACAACTGGCTCATACAAGGCCGATCTTGCCAGCAGGTAGATTCTCAGGTGCGAATGATCAGAGAGACGTTCGACCGCTTGGGCATCATTTTGAATGTCAACAAATCTGTTCTCATCCCAACCCAAACAATAGAGTTTAGTGGGGCAGTCCTGGCTACAAATCAAGCAAGAACATTCCTCTCAGAGGCTCGACAGCTAGCCCTTGCACACATAGTTGATGGTCTGTGCAACTTTCCCACTACCACAGTGAGGCAGTGTCTCAAGTTTCTGGGTCACATGGTGTCCTGCACTTACTTGGTACAACATGTCAAGTTGAGGCTCAGGCCCCTACAGGCATGGTTGGCGTCCGTGTATTGCCCAGGCCACGACAGTCTAGACATGGTGCTCACCGTTCCGAGGTGTACCGTCGATTCCCTGTGTTGGTGGCTGGACCCCCATATGGTGGGCGCCCGAATCCCATTCCACCATCCCCAGCCCATTCTGACCCTGGTAATGGACATGTCCATGTTAGGCTGGGGAGTGCACCTCGGGAGCCTGACAACTCGGGGTTTGTGGCAGGTAGAGGAACTGATCCTGCATATCAATATCAAAGAACTCAGGGCTATCCGCCTCACGTGCTAAGCATTCCTGCCTCACTTACAAAACAGTTGTGTAGCAGTGCTGACGGACACCACCACGGTCAAGGGGGAGCCCAGTAACCTCCTCTTTGTCAGGAAACCCTTCTCCTGTGGGAATTCAGTTTAGCCCACTCCATCCTTCTCCAAGCTTCATACCTGCCAGGTGTTCAGAACATGCTGGCAGACAGCTTGAGCAGTCACTTCCTTATGCACGAATGGTCGATTTGTCCAGACATTATTCATTCCGTTTTCTGCAGCTGAGGATTTCCCCAAATCAATCTGTTCGCTTCGCAGACCAACAGGAAATGCCCAACCTTCTGTTCCTTCTGAGGTTACAGCCTGGGCTCAATAGCAGATGCTTTCCTGATCCCGTGTTCCAGCCAATTACTTTACACCTTTGCCCCTAGTCCACAGGGTGCTCATCAAGGTCTGCAGGGACAAGGCGCACATCATACTAGTGGTCCCAGCTTGGCATCTCTTGGACCTCTCGATCCAGGCCCCGCTGCATCTACCTCTCGCCCCCGACCTCATCTCAAAGAACCACAGTCGTCTCCTCCATCTGGACCTTCCATCTCTCCATCTCATAGGTTGGAGGATCCGTGGTTGTACCATGCTGAGCACACCTGTTCAGACTTGGTGAGACAGATGCTCCTGGAAAGCCGCAAACCTTCTACCAGGATTATGTATGAAGCAAAATGGAAAATGTTTTCCATTTGATGCACTGAAGGGCAGGTACTTCCCCTCCAAACTTCAATTCCATGCATCCTGGACTACCTACTACACTTGAAGGGCCAAAATCTAGCATTCGGATTGCTTAAGGTCCACCTTGAGGCCATCTCGGCATTCCACCTAGGCGCTGACAAGAGTTCCGTGTTTGCATACCCCATGGTGGGACATTTCCTGAAAGGCCTGGAAAAAATCCACCCACCAATGAAGCCCCCTGTACTGGACTGGGACCTTAACCTAGTCCTTTCGAGCCGCTAGCTTCCTGCTCGCTCCTCTACCTTTCCTGGAAGGTCGCCTTCCTAGTGGCCATTACCTCAGCATGACATGTTTCTGAGCTACGGGCTCTCACGTGTGATCCACGGTATACCATTTTCCTTAAGGACAAAGTCCAGCTGAGGCCTCACCCAGCTTTCCTCCCAAAAGTTGTATCCCGTTTCCATGTCAGCCCAGACATTTTCCTGCCAGCTTTCTTCCCAAAACCACATGCTAACCTTTGAGAGCAGCAGCTGCATTCACTGGATGTTAGAAGAGTGCTTGCCTTCTACATAGATTGAACAAAACCTTTCTGCAAGACATCCCAATTGTTCATCGCTATAGTGGAGCAAACGAAAGGTGCGCCGGTTTCTTCCCAGTGGATATCAATGTGTGTATTCGCGCTTGTTATAAGTTGGTGAATGTTCCTTCGCCTGCTATTATGACTCACTCCATGAGAGCAAAAGTCTCCTCTGCAGCCTTCTTGGCACATGGGCTTCAGTGCACACCTTCATGTCCCACTACGCCATAGTCCATCAATCTCGTGATGATACGCCCTTCAGCAGGGCGATTCTTCAGTCTGCAATACCTTGACTCCAACCCTACCTCCGAGGTAAGGCTTGGGAGTCACCTAACTGGAACTGATATAAGCAAGCACTCGAAGAAAAGACGGTTACTCATCCGTGCATGCGACGTGTGTGCACCTAACTGGAATAGATATGAGCAACACATCTCGAAGAACAACAGTTACAAAAGGCGAGTAACCAACTTTTTTGCCATGGCTGCCTGTCTTAAGAGCTAGACGGCACCAGGTCTTTTGCTCCTTGCGATGCCTCTGCACTGGAGGAACCCAGTGCCACACAGTCTGAGGCTTTGAGTGCCGACGATACCGGGGCTGAGTTAGTGGTTGGAGACCACTTTTCGCATTGTAATTCTCCCTGGAGGGAGGAGTGAGACCGCTTCTTTGTTTCATGGGGGCTGGGTCCTTTGTGCTCGTCTTAGAGGAGACTCCGATGTCTGACATGGCAGTTAGGAAGTGAGTGAGCTGGTGGGGAGAGGTCCCCTGCTCAGGGTCACAGGCAGGACACAGGGATTTCTCCATAAGCATCAGTCTGAGATGGAGTTCCCTAGCCTTTCTGGTCCTTGCTGTTAACTTCTTGCAGTGGTGGCTTCTGCATAACATGAGTCTTCCCCAGGCAGCAGACACACTGGGAGTGACCATTAGAGACTGGTATTGACAGTCAACAGGAAAGGGTAATTTCGGGCAAAAAGGAAAGGAAAAGTATTCTGAGGAAGAGTATTCTGAGGCACTGCTGTTGTTCCGACCGAAGCCAAAGGCGGCAAAGAAGAAACTGGGAGTCGGTTGGCTGTATGTGTGCGATACCCACTCAGAGCAGCACAAGCTGGCTGCAGCGCGTGTGTGGCCAACCAGGACACCGCTACCTTAAATCTCTGACTAGAAGCTCAGGGGCACTCAAACACCTAAAAGTGGAGCACTCACAGGGCCATTTCTCAAAGAAGAATAAGAATAAGAATAAGAATGGCTTAAACTCCCCCCCTCCACAATGCACTTCTGAACAATGAAGACGGTGGAGAAGAACCTTGAGAATTTTTCTTCTGAGGAATGCTCTCTAATAGTCTCTTATCTCAAAGAGGAGATATCTTGTTCTGGATCAGACTGCACTTTTACAGGGTTGTTAGAGATGGGGAGCTGGATGAAGAACAGATGGGGTAGAGCCTGTCACTTGACGAAGTATCTCTGACTCACTGTGTCCTTGACCCACTTGCCTGTGGTCGATGTAATCCAATCCTCCAGGAAACAGGAAATTCTGCCCTGAACCTTTTCATAGGAATTTACAAATGTATCAGGACACTATCGGCTGGGAACTCTGGAGTCTTTCCAGTTATAACTGGTTTCTCCCCTTAGACTGAAAGCAGGAAAAAATTTGAGTGATCAAAACCCCTTTTCCTTCAGACAGCTACTGGTACACAATCTTTAGACATGTCTTTGAGCACTTCTAAAATTAAGTGGCTCACATAATAAATCTTCAAGAAAGTGTCCCAAAAAACCTAAAAGACATATACTTGCATTTAATTTGGCCTCTTATTTGGTGAATAAGAATGCTTACTGCTCTTTGCATGTTTAGAAAAGAACTAACTTCAGCAGTTAGGCTGAATGGGAATGGGGGTTGAGGCAGTAGCCATGGACTTTTTCTTTTCTGAAAGGTTGGTTTAGATAGTTGCTAGCTTAAAACCCAATTTCTACCCTTAAATACAGAGATATAACTTTGACTTCCCTGGGAGGCATATACATGTATATAACAGCAGATTTTTCCCCTTAGTGAGCATTAACCCACCCAACCTGTCTCAGACAAATCAATGTTTTTTGTTAATCTCAAACTATAATGAATATTAAAAAAAATACTGAAGTAGTCATGGGGGAGTTTAAATGCATACCTTTGCGTGTCAAATATTCTGCCACCAGTGCTGCTACATGGACATAGCACATTGCTGCCTAAACCATAATAGAAATAGTAAAAATGTTACAAATGGTAGTTATAATGGAACTTCTAACACAAATAATTTACATATACAGAAAACATACACATTTTTAAAAGCTAGAGGAGGCACAAATTTTAAAAGCAAGGCAGAAGATACAAGTCCTAATTCTGCAATTGTTAACACACACACACACACACACACTCCCATCTACGTGAACAGAAAATCTGAATGTGCCATAACTAAGGCTGGATACCTGGTTCTTTGATTTAAATACGTTTAATAGAAGAAGCAAGTCTCATGTCAACAAGAACTTAATTTAACAATCAAGAGGAACAGGAATGAGAAATTTCTTTTCTGATAATAGAATCTCCCAGCATAATAAGATTTATAGGCTGTTCCCCTTTTCTCTCCAGTTCTACAGGTGGTTTAATGTAACACAGCCTATGTGCTGGTCAAATCCCCTTCACTGGCTTGCTCCCAAATGATTCATTCCAAAGCTGTGTCAAAAAACTTTCAGAGTATGACTAGTATTAATAACTTCAATGCTAATCATAAGCTATGGACATTAGGCTATCTGACCTACAAACTGTAAATATAAAATTAAATTTAATTACATGGGTAATAAGCCATACATAGAGATTAGGACTGTGAGGCATGCTGCTAGCAGAAAGAAAGTTATCAGATAAGAAATTTCCCATTCTGCAGCCAAGCATCTCCCAGACTTCTGAGATGGATGGAAGGAAATGAGCAGTGAAAATAGAGAAGGATAAAGATAGATAGATAGGAGAAGACTCCCCATGAAATTAAATATCAAAATGACAAGGTATTTCTTTCTGAATCACCTCATGAAGCACTTTACAGCCAAAGGAGGACTCTACAAAGGACAGAAAGTCTATGCTGTTTTATAGTGTTTCATAAAGGTAAGAGATGACCAAATTGCTGCCCTATGGATTTTTTCAGTGAAGGCACAAGCTCTCTTTCTGTCCACAATCTTGCCATAGACCCATGGAGTGTGTCTTGATTCCATCAGGAGCAGGTTCGCCTGATGCCTTATATGACTCTATGATGCTTAACTTGAGCGATCCAGCGAAAAATAATTTGGATGCCCCAAGTCTTTGGTACTTTGGATGAAAGGGGACAAACAAAGAGCCTGATCTTCTTGTTAAGTGTGCCAGATATATATCTTTAGGCTCTATGAACAAATTATGCTATAGCTTTTCTGTAGTATGCTGTTGCTTTGGACAGACCTGTGAGACACTGAAAAAGAAGCTTACCTTTGGTAAGAAAGACTCTGAAGTCCTCAATACCACCCGTCATCATCTAATACACAATGTGATTCCTGCATGAATAAAGCTGCAATCCCAGAGACTTGTTTTGCAGACATGATAGTGACCAGAAAACAGGTTTTAATGGATACACAGAAAGATATGACTGATATCATGTGTTCAAAGGGTTGGGCAGTCAGGGCTTTTAGCATAATGTGAGGTCCCATTTAGGAAAGAAGAATCTGAACTGTGGGTCTAGTCAGTCTGATTGCTCTTGAGAACTTGAGATTTGAAGATCATCTGCTGAAGAATTCAAGCACCTAGTTTTCAAGACACTACTTATGGTTGACGCTTGCATACTACGTACTAAGCTGAAGATCCTCGTCCACATCACCATGCAGAAAATCCAGAATAGCAGGAATTCTGGGGTCCTCAGGGTTAATGTTGTTTTGACATTATCTGGAAGCATGCCTCTGGGAGGAAGGCTCTAGCCTGGGTGGAATCGAGCACCATACCAATAAACTCTATCCTCTGAACAAGGATGAAGGTTGACTTCTGCTTGTTTATCAGCAGGCCCAGTGCTGCGAAGGTAGCTTGGATCATACTGATGCTGGCTCTCACCTGGGCCTTGGATCGGCCCTTGACCAGTCAGTTGTCGAGGTTAGGGTAGAATTGCACCATTTGCCTTCTGTCATGCATTTCATGAATACCTGAGGGGCTGTAGACAGTCTGGTTCATGACAAACCTGAGAAATCTTCTGTGGCCCGAAATATGGAGATGTGATAATAGATGTCTTAAACTGAGGGTGGTGCACCAATCACCTGTATCCAGGGAAGGAATAATGGAGGCTAGGAGACCATGCGGAACTTCAGTTTCTTGAGATAAGTGTAAGGAAACGCAGGTCTAGGATGTATCTGAGACCCCCCTTGGCCTTCGGGATTAGGAAATAACAGGAGTAGAACCCTTTTCCTCTCAAGCTCTGAGGTATCTTCCGCATGGCCCCTATCCAGAGGAAGGCTTGCAGCTTGTAGGCTAAAACCTGTGAGAAGGGTCCCTGAAGAGGGATGGGGAAGGGAGGAATAGAAACAAACTGGAGAGTGTAATCTTCCTCCACCATTATCAATGTCCAGCAGTCCGAGGTGATGAGGGACCACACAAGGCTGAAGCTGCAGAGACGGTCTGAAAAAAAAATGGGGGCAGGATCTGGTACAAGAACTGGTATAACTCCTTTGAGCACCCCATCAAAAGATCTGCTTGAAGCCTCCTGAGTATCTGTGAGGGCCCAGTTGAAGCAAGTTGGGGCAGTTGTCTGCATTTATAACCCATTCCGCTTCTTAAACAGCTAGTGGTGAGAGAAGCAAACCAGTTGTTGAGGCCTGAAGTGTTTCCTTAAAGGCGCTGGAGCAGAGACCCAGGGATTTGAGAGTGGCTCTAGAATCCTTCAAGCTGCAAACCTTCACATCTGTTTGTTCAGAGAATGGAGAAGTGCCTTCAAACAGAAGGTCTTGGATGGACTGTTGAACCTCTGTTGGCAGACCTGAGGACTGGAGCCAAGAGCACATTTGCATGATCACTGCAGAAGCCATGGATCTAGCAACCGTATCTGCTGGGAGGCCTGTACCAAACCTGTAGGGAGACCCCGGTCACAGACATCCCTTCCTTCACCAGTGTGGAGAACTCCTATCTTGACTTCTGGGGAAGAGAGCCCTTGAACTTCATCATTGATTCCCAAACGTTAAAATCGTATCTCCCCAGCAATGCCTGCTGGTTGGAGATGCAGAGATGTAGACCCACTGCATAATAAACCTTTCTGCCAAATAGGTCTAGTCTCGTTGCATCCTTTGCTTGGGAGTCACTTCTTGCTGATACTGTCTGTCCCTCTTATTGGCCACCAATAGAAACAGGGAGCCTGGAGGGGGAAAGAAGTACAAGTACTTGTAGCCTTGAGTGGGAACAAAATACTTCTTTTTGGCCCTTTTTGCCGTGGGAGGTACAGAGGATGGGGCTTGCCAAGAGCTTTAACCAGTCCCATCATGGCCTCATTGAGAGGGTGGACCACCTTTGATGAGCCCGCAGCAGTCAAGGTATCGACCAGGCTGTGGGAGGATTTTTTGACTACCTCCACTTCCAGCCCAAAATTCAAAGCCATTCTTTTCAAAGCTGTCACGAGGGGGGATACGTGCGCCACAGACATTGTCTCATCCAGGGAGGAAGAGGAAGAGGAGTGCACCAACAGGGGGTCCTCTTCCTCTCCTTCTGCACTGATCAGGTCCCATAGATCTAGGTTTTGAGGCTCGGCACCAGAATCCAGGTCAGGTGCTGGTCATAGGGACTGGGGCACTTTTCTTTCCAAGACTACGGAGTACAGCATCTGGAAGAGGGCCTGGCATCAGGGGAAACCCCCATAGGTTCCAAAATGGCCACTACATCTGCACAGACCAGTGCCCGCTGTGCCAAGTACCCAGCAGTACCCCTGTGTCCTGATTCACTAACTGATAGGGCTGCCGAGGTGGAAACTGGCAATGGTTCCTCGAGTGGCAATATGACTCCGCTTCTGACTCCTATGACAAACTTTTCTCCAAAGATCATTGAGGGGGTGGTACCCATCAGTGCTTGGGAATGGTGCTGAGGTGGGAAGACCTGCATCCAGGCAAGCAGGGACTGTTTCCCTCTAGATGGTACTGATGAGGCTGGTACCAAATGGGAGCCCAGGGCCACATGCTCCCTTCTACTTCCCGCCACTGACACCACTGACTCTTGTACAACGGTGATACTGACAGTACCAGCAGGTCCTTGGCCACATCCAGGGTAGACGGCACTGTGATCCTGCTGGTGCTGCACTGCCCTTCCAGTGCCGAAGGATGACCAAGGACTGGATTCAACGGAGCCTGCCTACGAGGTGGAGTCAACACTGCCACCCATGGAGCAGTGGCAGAAGAGTGGCCAGACTCAGGTCACACTCCGCTGCACTCCCCATGCTTGATTCTCTTTATAGTTGGGGGAACATCCCCTCTTGGCTAGCTGCATCTTATGTTTTTTCTTCGGCACCAGTGAAGAACGGTGCTGAGGCACTCTCACGGCAGGAGGTGCACTCCACACTGATGAGGAGGTACTGGTTGCTGAGCTGGACTGGCTCAGCTCTGATGAGGGATGGACTGTTGCCTCCATCAAGAGGGACTTCAGCCTGGTCTCCCTGTCCTCCTTTGTACGGGGCTTGAAGTCCAGACAGATCTGGCAAGGGTTCCTGATATGAGTTCTCTCTCAGGCACTTCAGATAACTGAGTGTGGGTCACTCACAGGCATGGGTTTGCTGCAGGAGGCACTGGGCTTGAAATCTGGGGACCAAGGCATGCCCCAACCCTGGGAGCAGATGAAACTCCACTAACAGGGTGAGACATGCCAACTAACTATATACATCTAAACTACAACAGTCCAAACTGAGAAAATAAAGAACTGAGACAGAGAAAAGAAAAAGACGCAAGTAAGACCACTGAATAAGAGTCTGCCAAAGCAGGAGTTGCTGTTCCAGTGACTGTCATGGGTGGTAGGAAGGAAGTGAGAGGGTACAGAGCTGGTCGGGCCCCTTATACCAGTACATGAGCACATGGCACCAGAGGGCCCTGGAGTCGGCCCGATGGATACCACAGAGGGAAAAAATCTCAGATGACTGTGCATGCACACCTAACATGAAATGGACATGAGTGAGCATTCAGAGATGATCATTTTGTGTCACTGAGAACAAAGAAAGAGCTGAAACATTCTATATGCTAATTAAATATATTCATTTACACTGATCAAAGCATATTCAATTGTTTTTTCCTAACATACTAGAAATACATATTTTCACAAGAGAATGGTGGTATCAGATAGCATTTTGTTGTGAAAAAAAACAGTGACATTTATTTTAATTACATAAATTTTCTGCAAACAATCAAAACTAGAATTATGTACAACTAATTTAGAAACAAACTTAAATAGCAGTTGTTGGAAGGCTTCAATTACATTAAGGCTCTAAGATATTGATAAGTGAGGGGCATTTCTAACTAGAGAGCATGCCTCCTATAGCTCATGCAAAACATTCCTGCCTTAATATTACATCATGCTATGACAGTTTTACACATGTATTACAGAGAGTCAGAGACCATAGCAATTTACTAATTTTTATGAGCAGCAAGGAAAGCTATGACAGCTATTAACACAATGGTTATCTAGCATGGGAAATGCCGAGGGAAAAACAAGCACATTGATTAAGCAGCTAAAATATTTTGCTTTTCATCTGCTACCTCTGAAAGATCCCCATTTTTAACATGAATTCTTGCCATGCTGTCTAGCCACGTCTTCCTGAGTTCAGGCGTGCTGGCATAAGACTTTGCCAAACTGTACTGGAGATCCACAAGCATTTCTGGATCATTCTCGTGCTCCTTCATTTGAGCTGTAGCCATTAAAACTGTCCGAATCCGCTTTGTCAAATCCTTTACGTCAGAAGAGAATGTAGTATGCTAAAATAAATTTGAAAAAAGTTTGCGTATTTTTTATTCCTTTCATAATCTAAGAGATAGAATATTAGAAGACGTTAGGGAACTATTTTCAAACAAACTCTCTGGAAGCCTTTATGCAGTATGAAAAAGTCAGTACTAACCTTAATAAGTCTGTCACTATTGGCACAGTTGTTAATGATGGAAAGAGATTGCTGAAATCTAGTTCCTCCAATTCCAATGACATCAGCGATCAACTGACTTACTGAAATAATAACCTTGACAAGAAAAAACATCTAGTAAATATATGTTTACATCCTGCAAGTATCCCTAAAAGATTTGTAGTTTAGAAGGTAGGCATGTGTTCTTTTTAATTGACAATTTTTTCTAATATGATATAACTTAACAGTAAAATGTCAAAATCTTACAAGTAATGACAAAGAGACAAATAATGACAAATAGACAATTTGAACTTACTGCAAACATATCTTCTCATAAAGGAGTTACTGTATTGTAACTACAGTTCTTCGAGATACATGGTCCCCATCTGCATTCCACTGTGGATATGCATAAGTTCCATGAGCCAGGATTGGAGAATTCTTGCAAGCAGTTTTTGCTGGTTGGAACCTAACACCCTGTTCTCAGAACTGAGGGCATAAGGAGCAGGGTGGACCAACTGCCTCTCCAGTTCTTTCTCTGTTGTGAATCCTGATGTGATCCGAAGCAGAGGGAAAGGAGAGTGGGTAAAGACAGGGACCACACATTTCAAAGAACTTGTTACAATAAGGTAAGCATCTTTTCTTTCTTCTTTGAGTGTTGGTCCTGTGTGTATTCTATTGTTGCTGACTGACAAGCAGTACTCAGAGGAAAAGAGTGCAAAGATGCAGGTAGTACAGTGCTTAGAGAACCCACTGTCCTAAAGAAAGTGTCAGAGGAGTCTTGGATCAAGGCGTAATATCTTGTTGATGTGTGGATTGAACTCCATAAAGCTGCCCTGCAAATCTCAGGCAGGAGCACTCCTTGAAGAATTGCTACTGAGTATGTCTGTGCCCTCAGAGTGAGTCTTTGTCCATGTGGGCAAGGAAGTTGTTAACTGATAACAGAGTAGGACACAGCCAGAGATCCACTTAGAGATTTTCTGAGAGGATACAGCTTGTCCTCAAACTCATTCTGCTATGGCAATGAACAGTCTAGGTGACTTTCTGATCAGTTTCATTCTTAGCGGGCAAAATGCCAATGCTCATCACATGTTGAGGGAATAAAGTCTCCTCTCCTGGCCATAAGCATAGGGGTTCAAGAAAAACACAAGTTAATGCATTGACTAGTTTACGTGAATTTCTAAACAATCTTACGAGTGAACTTTGGGTACAGCTGGAGTGAGACTTTGTCCTCATGGAATACCTTGTTTTGTGAATTGGCCAACAGGGTCCCAAGTTCACCTATCTGACCTTCACTGACAGGTGAGATATGGAACATGTAGTTAGTGGTTCAAAGGGTGACTTAGACTTCTTGTTCATTCACCGGGCACAGGGTGACCTGCTCCTTTAGTCAGGACACAATATTATTTTCCTGCCCTCTTGGGGATAGGGGCATAGGTAACCAGAGAGTGTGCCATATAGCTCTTGTCCATTCTAGTACGCCTTCATTTACCTGGAGTGTAATCTGATGGATCCTGTAGGCTGTAGGACATCCCAGATGCTTGTGTTGAAAATTCTAGACTTCCTTTAAGGAGATTTGGAGCTCTTCTGCTACTCTCCATTACAGGTCTTGAGATTGTCTATGACTGTTTGGGGGAAACAGTGAGGCTGGAGCAACCACTTCATTTGGTGATGAGGATGACACCCTGTTATTGCCAGTGATACCAGTTGATCACGTTAGTCTCTCTCCTTCCATGGGCTAAAGGGAAGGTTCTCGTTGACACCTTGGAGGAGAGGGGTGGTAAAATTCCCTGTTGGATTGCACAGACTCCAGGTACCATGCATAAGGGCCCTATGGACCCCAATAAGGCCAATGTGAGGGATCAAAAGTCCCTCTCTCTCTCGGCATTGGGTACACCAGTCCTGAGGTCCCTGTTAGTCTGGCCGAGGCTGGTTCAAGGAAGCTCTCAATCTTCTGTCTGGGTGTATCTCTTTAGGTGGAGGTGAAGCTGGTTCCCCCAGTACATCCAACGCTCCAGACAATGAAAAGGTTGGATCTGGCTCCATCTATGATGCTGTTGGGACAACCATGGCAAGTGGATAGGAGACAGACTTCTTCTGGAGTCCTTGATTTCCACTGGTGGTAGAGTCTCCCTGGTTAAGACTGATCCTGATAACAAGGGAGACTGTTTGCCTTGCAACGCGAGTGGTCCTCCACCTGGAAGTGGCCCACCGGCTCTTCTGAAGGTGGGGAACTCCCCAATTGGACCTAATCACGACTCAGCAGAACTGGCAATGCCCCCAGTTCTGCTCTGGGGGATCCTAGGGAAGGGTGCTATCTCCAATGCCTTTCTCCTGTTTTGGTCAGGCTGGCTTCTCTATGCCTTTCCCCGTTGCCCTAATCAGAAGGGTCCTGAGGAAGATAAAGTCGGACAAGGCCCAGGTCCTCCTGATTGCCCTGACATGGCCCAGGCAGCACTGGTATAGTACCCTCGCGGGCCTGACAGTAGCTCCACAGTGGCCGTTACTGCTCCACCTGGACCTGCTCTCTCAGGACCAGGGCCGCCTCCTCCAGCCCAACCTTGCGGCTCTTCACCTCACAGTATGGCTGCTCAGTGGTTAGGTGGAGAGGAACAGACATGCTCGGACCAGGTTCAGCGCGTCCTCCTCAAAAGTAGATGGTCTTCCACTCACCATGCTTATTTGGCGAAGTGGTCCCAATTTTCCAGGTGGGCGGCGGACCAGGGCGTCTCCCCAGTGACCGCCCTGATCCAGCTTATCCTTGATTACCTCTTCCACTGGAGGACTCAAGACCCTCGTCAGTCAGGGTGAACCTGGCAGCCACGTCGGCCTTCCATCCACCGGTGCAAGAGCACACATTTTCCCATGCTATGACTGGTCGGTTACTCAGGGGTTTGGACTGTCTTTTTCCGTATTCTAGACCCTTAGTCCCACAGTGGGACCTAAACCTAGGGTTGGCTCGTCCCATGGGGCCCCAGTTTGAACCACTGGCCACGTGCTCCTGGTCTCACCTTTTGTGGAAGATGGCCTTCCTGGTTGCAATAACGTCGGCCAGGCGAGTCTCGGAGCTCAGGGCCATGACCTCCGAGCCGCCGAATATGGTCTTTCGTAAGGACAAGGTCTAGCTCCGCCCACACCCCACATTCCTCCTGAAGGTGATCTCCGCCTGCCACATGGGTCAGGACATTTTTCTACTGGTCCTCTGCCCCAAGCCTCACGCATACAGGGAGGAGCGCCGTCTCCACACGCGTGACATGCGGCAAGCTCTGGCTTTCTACCTCAAGCGGACTAAGCCATTCAGAAAGTCCTCACAACTGTTCGTTGCCTCAGCTGAGCATATTAGGGGCCAGCCGATTTCCACTCAGAAGCTGTCCAATTGGATCGCTTTGTGCATCCATTCCTGTTATGAACTGGTGGGTGTTTCCTCGCCACCCATAGTGAGGGCACACTTGACTCTGGCACAGGCCTCATCAGCTACCTTTGTAGCTCCCATCCAGGACATTTGTAGGGCCGCCATGTAGTCTTCAGTTCGCACATTCACCTCGCACTATGCGATCATCCCCTAGAGCAGGGACCAGCGATCATCCCCCCAGCCTCCAACAGATATAGCTTGGAATCACCTATTGGGGAATACACATGAGCAATCACTCGAAGGAGAAAAGACAGTTACCTTTTCCATAACTAGTGTTCTTCAAGATGCGTTGCTCGTGTCTATTCCACATCCCGCCCTCCTTCCCCTCTGTTGGAATTATCTGGGAAGAAGGAACTGAGGGTGGGGGGAGTGCGCAGCTCCCCTTATACAGCGCCAGGCAGGCGCCACACGGGGGGTGGGGGGGAAGAAACTGGAGAGGCAGTTGGGTCCAACCTTCCCGTTATACTCTTGATGCAGAGCATAAGAGTAAGGGGGCAGGTGTTGACCAGCAGACACTGCTTGTAAGAATTCTCTGGACTCAGGTGCATGGAGCGCATGTGTACCCACAGTAGAATACATATAAGGACCAGCATTCGATGAGCAACGGTAGAATCTTCTGGTCTAGAAACAGACCCATGTAGACCACAGAAACAGCAGAAACTCTCAGTGCCTTGGTCCCAAACTACATAAGCCCCAGAACTGTATCACAGTCCCAGACTGCTGCTTCTCTGCCACCACACATAGCTTCTACAAGCAGCTCTGTTGGTGGCAGTCCTCCTTCCTTCTTTCTTATAACCTAACAGTCAGCCTTGAGACAGAGGATTCTGCTGTATATAGGTGTGACATTATCTGATTAAAATATGACCATGTAGATCATTGTTGCTACCACTGTTATATAATTGCAACAAATCTTGTACAAAGTGTGTCAAGTAAGGTGTCTATGGAAAGGTTATGATTTGCTGAATATGATTGTACTATTTTTATGTATGTATCATTTTTGTATCTAAAGTTATTAATATTAACTATATACCAGTATTTCAAATGTTTGCTCATGTGGTAACATCCACAAGGTAGTTAGCCTGCACATCTTAAAGGGACTATTGAAGTTAAATGGCTCATCAAGGAACACTAAACTCACAATGGACCATGGGAGACACCTATCTACACTAAATGGACTTTCCTGTGATGGCCTCTACTATGATTAAGCGAAATCATGCATAGACATGTGACTTGCCCATATGATTCCAAACTTCATTTTGTTACCTGTAATTTTCCATAGTGAGAACAATGGGAAGCAGCTATATAAGGCCCTTGAAACATCTCCATTTTGCCTCTTTCCTGCTCAAACCTCCGGACTATGGATTTATACTAATGGGAGCATTCTAACCAAGGGACTGGCAAATTATGACATGACATTTTCTAGCAACAACAATTAGACAGCCCAGTCTTTTATTGCTATTTTACTACAGTAAACAAATTTGCATTGCTACCTTTACATCAGATTATTTGGCTGTAAGCTGGAAGTTTTCTGCAAGATTTTTGCCTCACAAAGGTGACAGAAGAATTGTGATATGCACACATTATGCTCACATGAGATGAACCTGCATGTCAATAACTGCAACAAACCTAGAGCTTATGTCACTCATACAGAGAAGTGGATTCTTTTAATACTGTTTCAAAGCTCTTAGTTTGGAGGATTGATGGGGAAAAGAAGAGAAAAAGAAGGGCAGACCTAGGAAGATGACAGGTTGATTACGTTTTGGGCCTGTCGGCCTTCAGATATAAATGTATCAGACTAAGTTATTTTAGCATTGTGACACTGCAGCCCATATTCTTCATAGTTGTTATTATTATGATGCATTTTGTATAAGATGGGCCATGAGAGGTGTCACTGGAAAAGTTATGATTTGCTAAATATGATTATCCTATTTGCGTGCATGTATCATCTTTCTATCTGAAGTTATAAATATTGACTATGCATCTGTATTCCAAATGGGCTTATTCTGAGTAACATCCACAGCTAGCCTTTCAGGTACAACAATGAAGAAGCTAGACAGGACTGAAGGCCCATCAGTGAAGACAATGGACTATGAAAGGGCTTAGCCTTCCTGTAAACGTTTCAGCTGGCCTGTAAGTAATGGCTGCTATGCATCAGCAAGGGCATCTGACCAGACCACATGATTCTGAGCTCCATTTTGGGTACCTGTATTTTCCAGAAATTGGACTGGGAACTGAATTTGGAACAAAGGGTTCCTGCCATATGGTAAAACTACGTAAGGTGGAGTGTGACACCATCTAAGGGCCTCACACCACACACAAGAGAACTCCTGGAAAATTGGGGAATAACGACTGAGTTGGGGGAATTGTTGGTCCCAGGCTAAAGGGATTTCTAGCCTGTGTATGGAAACCTGGTGGACTGCTTGTATCATAAGCCAGGGCGAGAAATTGCTAATTAATATCCAATCTATCTAATATCTTAGGCTTAGTTTATGGTTTTGTTTATTTGCTAGGTAGTCTGCTTCAATCTGTTTGCTATCACTTATAATAACTTAAAATCTATCTTTTTGCAGTTAATAAACTTGTTTTTTGTTTTATCTAAACCAGTGTGTCTTTGAGTGAAATATCTGGGGAAAAATCTCAGCTTTGTTAACACAGACTTGTTGCATATTCCTCTCCACATCCAGGGACGGGCAAACTAAGTAATAAATTCATATTGGTCGGAGTTTTGACCAGAGCAAGATGGTACAGCTCTGGGGTCTTAGGCTGGGGTGCTGGGGATTATCTTGGCTGTAGCCTCTCTATTGTTGATTCATGCAGTGGCTGGTCAGAGCCTGCATGTAACTGCAGCTGGATGTGTCCCTGCCTGTGAGAATGCAGGACTGGGAGCAGGCTACAGCTAGCTTATCATAGCAGCACAGTGTGAGAGGGAGCCCAAGCTGGTGAGTCAAAGGGCTTGGTGGTACCCCAGTTCTAGGTAGCACCCCAGGGTGACAACCCTTCACAAAAATGATCTTTTACAGCTGTTTTCGCAATTACAAAAAACCCCACACAGAGCTGCTTTACCACTAATATCTCTTCTTGCCTCGCCTACACAACTCCTCCCCATCCCCAATAATGGTATAAACAACTCAATATTAGTTCAAAAACTGTTAACCATAATGCACCTAATTTATATTTCTCAGTTTTTCAACTGGTTCCCCCCCTCCCCCGACAGAGAGAGTCAACTGGGGGTCAGTTTTAAAAATATACGATACAACCCAAAGATTTTACACATGAAAAGAGAACACAGCTTATTATACAACAATTTTTAAGCTTAGAAGAGCAATAAATCTTAAAGTCATGAAAGTGAATGATAAGCAAATAATTATACTAACTTGCAGATGTGTCCTTACAAAAGACTTCTTCCCTGTGTAATCGAAGTTATTTCTCATTAAGAAATACAGCAGTTGTGAAGCTTCAGTACGAATTGAGCTCAGTTTGGAATTACAGCATTTCAAAATTTCATAACACAATGCAGCACACATGTCAGCTCTACCTTCATAAAATGCAGAAGGAAACTGAGGAAAGAATGAATCAGAGAAAAATTCTGTCAAGGCTAACATCAGTAAAAAACAAATGTTCAGAGAAAACAATTCCAACATCCCGAGGACCGTACAGTCAAACAAAACATTATAGATTCATAAAGAAAAAATAATGCTAGTCAAACTTCATGACTTTTTGATAGAAGTCACTGGATAAAAGGAATGCAGAAAAAATAATATTTGGATTTTAGTAAAGTATGATATAGTGTCATAAAATGGTACTTGAAAAAGTATTTCAAATTGATTGAATATTAACAGTTACATAGAATAAAAGTAGCAATGGAAACATAACAAAAGATAAACAATAAAACAAATGTACTGTATTAATTCTAGGGAAAACAGTATGTAAGATGGGTTGCGGAATCATGATCTGCAATGCTAGTTTTTTTCCTTTTAAATCCAATTTCAATTTGAGAAATAAGATATTATATTACTTGTATAACTGGATACAAATCTCTGTGGTAAGTATAAGAAAAGACAAATAATTGAAGATTAGTATTTTTATTTTAGAACGACTTACCTTAAAAATTAGTGTCCTTAAAGCAATGAAGACAGTTTTCAATGCTGTTTCAGACTGATTTTTTTGAAGGAAGCAGAGGTACACATCAAAAACCTTTTTCATCAGTGGATTATGTCCATGATCAGTCAGTAGTTGGTTCTTAAAATTGATATTGACAATTTAGGATTTTCTAATGCTCAATCAAATATGTATATAAATTGTGCAAAAAACAAAAAACAAACAAACTTAGCTTCTGCTACATTTCAAGGATGCTATTAAAAAAACCCTCTCACATATAGTACTACCAAAGTGTATTAAAAACTACAGGCAAATCTAAACAGTTAATACTCCAATACCTTTAGTAATCTTAATCTGTAGCCAAAGTGATGAATCCAGGGCTGGTGCAACCATTTAGGCGACCTAGGTGGTCGCCTAGGGTGCTAGGATTTGGCAGGTGGCATTTTCTTCGGCAGCAACCACGGTGGCCAGATCTTCAGCAAGTAAGGGGAGGGGGGGCGGCACGCAGGGGAACTCCCTGCCCCAGCTCAGAAGGTGGGGAGCTGCTATGAGGGGGGGCACCTCAGGGCGGGGGCTTGGGGATGTGGGAGGGCACAAGGTGGAAGTTTTGCCTAGGGCACGAAACATCCTTGCACCGGCCCTGGATAAATCCATAACAGAATTATAACATGATAGTATGCATATGTTACTGCAGTCTTAAATACTTAATTGGTAACTCAAATATGAAGAGGGCACAAAAACAAGACAGAAACCAAGCAACCAAAACTAGTAAGGCCTTTACTGCAGTGTTTCTTTATCAGTCCCATAAAACCCTTAAAGGACAGCTATGTCAAAAGACTAACAAGACAGTGATCTTTATGCAATGGGTTTGGAGAGGGAAAAGGTAGGGGAGGAAGAAAAGTGTCCTATGGAATGGTGCTGACTAATAAGAGGTCTTGCTCACTTTACCCTGCTTATTCTTCCCCTCAGAGGATGTAAAAATAAACTAAGATGATGCATCATTTAAACTGATAGCAATTTTCTATTTTTGAGTTTAAAAACATTTAAGGTCCAATTCTATAGTCCTTCATCAGGCAAAACTCATGCTGACTTCAGTGGAAGTTACTAGAGAAACTGCAGGATTGAACGACAACTAGTTGAGTTCAAAGCATACTATTAATACTAGCAAATGAGACTTTATTATACTTTCAACAGTAAAGGTTACTAGCTATTGAATGGCACGATTATGAATTACCTGCTTTGTACAGTTTTAATATAGATGTTGTTAGTAGCAAAGGACAATATGAGAACTTCTTTTCTTAGTAATTTTCTAGAGAATAATTATTTAAAATGCCAAAAATCATAGACTCATAGGTCAGAAGGGACCAATATGATCATCTAGTCTGACCTCCTGCACAAAGCAGGCCACAGAACCCTACCCATCCACTTCTATACAACCCCTAACCTATGTCCGATTACTGGAAGTCTTCCAAATTTGTGGTTTGAAGACCTCAAAGCTGCCAGAGATTCACACGCAGCGCAATGACCCATCCCACGCTGCAGAGGAAGGCAAAAACCTCCAGGCTCTACTGCCAATCTCCCTGGAGGAAAATTTTTTTTTCCTTTCTCGAACCCAAAGTATGCGCAACCAGCTAAACCCTGATGATCATGCGGCAAGAACTCACCAGCCAGCAACTAATGATAAATTTCTGCAGTTAAACTTCAGATTTCCAATCATCTCAATTCAACGCATCACAGACCACTGAGCAGATTTATCTCCTTAGATATTCCAAGATCAATTGCACCAAATTCAAAACAATCTATCATACCATCCCTTCCATAAACTTATCAGCTTAGTCTTACAAGCCGATATGTCTTTTTGCCCCCCTACTCCCCTCGGAAGGGCTGTTGCAGACATTGCATCCTCTTAATGGTATAGAAGACCTTTCGTCATAATTTTCAAGTTCTAAACTTCTAATGTCCAGTTCATACCCATTTGTCCTTGTGTCTATATTGTACTAAGCTTAAATAATTCCTCTCCTCCCCAATATTTAATCCCCCTTGATATATTTATATCGAGCAAGCATATCCACCTCGCAGCCCTTCTTTTGGCCAGGCTAAACAAGCCAAGGTTCTATTTGAGTCTCCTTCATAAGGCAGGTTTTCCATTTCCTCGGATTATCCTAGTTAGCCCGTCTCTGCCTGTTCCAGTTTGCATTCATTTCTTAACTATGGCAGACGAACTGCACACAGCATTCAGGTGAGGTTCCCAGTCCTTATATAACCGGTACTAACATCCTTATCTTTTCTGAAATTTACCTCGCCTGATGTCCTAAACCGCCTTTTGTTTTTTAAGGCCATCGCATTGGGGCTCATATTTATCCTTGCGATCACAATATCAGATCTTTCCAACTGATGCGTCCCCAATGTATATCTAAAATTCTTATTATTAATCCCTAAGTGCATGACCTTGCACTTTTCACTATTAAATTTCATCCTATTACTATTACTCCAGTTTACAAGGTCATCCAGATCTTCCCGTATGGTATCCCGGTCCTTTTCTGTGTTAGCAATACCCCAAATAATCTATCAAAACTGTGTTAAGGACAAACCTTAAATGCCATTGTGAATAAAGATAAAGTATCCAGAGTGGTAAGGCAAACTTCAGTGGCAATGTTTGCTTCAAGTAAGGACTGGTGAAGAACATCTGCATCTGAATGGCCATAGCCTGTAGAAATTTCAAATGAATTGTTCCTTTATATTTATGATACATAATTAAACACAAATATTTTAAAACTAATGCTGCTAAATCATGTAGCCAAAAATTACAAGAGACTTTCTGCATTAGAGGAAGTTTAAGAAAAATAAGAACTTTGACAGAGGTTTACATTAAACAGTTGATAATATTTTATATGTCATGCATCCGATGAAGTGGGTATTCACCCACGAAAGCTCATGCTCCAAAACGTTTGTTAGTCTATAAAGAGCCACAGGACTCTTTGCCGCTTTTACAGATCCAGACTAACACAGCTACCCCTCTGGTATTTTATATGTAGTTTTTTTCACTTTTCCAACCGCAGGACAATTATATGTGTGTTCAGTATTTGGTATTCAAATAATTTAATTAACATAATCACACATTGAAGTGCAAAGGTAAAGTCTTAAAAAATAGCAGCATTGAACATATTTAAAATAATGGACTTAAATAACTGGTAATACTATGTTAATATATTCAAAAACAAAAAGGACATGGATAGATAGAATTACGGTTGAGAACAAATATCAGTAATTTAGGGTAAAATTAAGGATATTGCAATTATCTCAAACCCAAGCATTATAAACCCTGAAAATTCAGAGTTAAGGTTAAATATAAAAGAAATACAAACATATTGAAGCATCAAAATGCACAACAGTGCACCCATATAACCCATACTGTGCCCTGTAGTGACACCATGCAATAACTATATATTTATGATTCTGGATATTATTTTGTCATGGTAAAATTATGAATTACGGTGGAAAAAATAAATAATTTCACGCTATGGTCAGGGTAACCTTGTGGCCCTTCTGCTACACAACAACAGTTTGTTAGTTCACTTTGTTCTAGTCTGCTTTGAAATGGGACTAGATTAACACAAACTTACAAACTGTTAATTTGTGGCATATGGGTCCATGTGAATGGCAAAATTTCACGGTTACTGTGACAATCTTATCCTTATGATAAACATAATTTAATGCTTGTGTCTCAGATTAACTGACTTTTAAAAGGAATATTAGATTGCAACCTTCTCACCCACTGGTGTCACTGTAGGGCAGACTTATAGTTGTTTGGGTCTCCCACTCGTTCTAACTTTCAGGGTCAGATTCACATGCATGTTCTGGCTGCTTTTAGCCAATATGGAGCAGCACAAAGAAGCCAGAGCATACTGACCTGTTAAAGTAAATTTACAGATGCTTTGCATCATGAAAGCAGAGTATACACTTGTTTGTCCTTTCCACTTGCCCTCAAAATTTATTTTGGATTCAGAGAAAGTGCTGTAATTTTAAGAAAGATGTATTACATTCTGCAGTCACAAAGAAGCTGAATTTCAATTTTATTTCCAAAACTCAACTGAACCTTAATTATGGGGCTACATAGTAACCAGATTTTAAAATATGTCAAAGAAACTGGCTGTGGGACCATGATATTAAGAAGGCATCCGACAGAGACCTGAGACACTGATCTCCTCTCGAGAACAAGATGCTATATTTCCTTTCTGCTTCAGCATCTCCCACAATTCTGGGCTATTCCTCTCCTGTCTGAAGTTTCTGGAGGTGGTTCAAAACTGTGCCAGCCATGCCCCTTTCTCCTGACTGCCAGATGATTCATTCCAAAGCTGTGAAAAACTCTTGGAAAATAATTAGTAACAATAATTTCTGGGATAACTAACTAACTATGGACAATAGGCCACTGCCTACATGGTAACTATACAAATAAAATGCTGATCCTTGGCTGTGAAGCCATCCAAGGTGGGTAGAACTGTGGGAGATGCTGCTTGCAGAAAGGAAATTATCAGGTGAGAAATGCTCCATTCTGCAGCCTAGCATCTCCCACAATTCTGATATGTATGGGAAGTAGCAAGCCATGAATAGGAGAAGGAAGAGATAGAAAAGTGAACAAAAGAAACAGGACACACACCCTTCCCTCACCTCCCTTTCTGGAACTGCTCAAATGGGCAGGTTATGTCTAGACTACTGCCTGCAGGACCTGCCTGCCAAAGGATGCCTCTGCAGAGACAAAGTCCACCTTATAGTGTCTGATAGAGGCATTAGTTAATGAAAATGTGGCTACTCTGTGGTTCTGTGCACTGGAAGCGCTCACTCTTTCAGCCTGTGAGGTTGCCATGGATCTTGTAGAATTCCCCTTGACTGCATCTGGAACAACTTGTACACCTCAGCAATGCACAGTCTGATTAATCTAGTAAGAGGCAGCTTGGATACAATAAAGCCTTTGGCACCTCAGGATGAAAGGAAACAAACAGGGAGCCAGATCTAGTGAATTTTGCACGCTTGACATAAGTCTTGAGTGCTCTTCTGACTTATAGTGTGTCAATGCTTCTTCATCAGGTGCTGTGGCTATAGGTGGACTGAAGGAAGTCATAGTCTCAAAGAATGGGTGGTTATGGCTTTCAAATACCAGTGGTAGGTTCCACTTAGGGAAAATTGGTCTGACTGCTGGTCTGGTCAGTCTGATTGCTCTGAGAAATCTGGATACCTGATGGTTCTGCCAAGGAATCTAAGGATCCTGTGAGTACCACACTATTTAGGGCTGATATCTGGCTAGCGATGGTGCTGGGCGGAAACCCCTTATTCGCACTTTCCTGAAGCAAGCCCAGGGGGGCCCAGAATCCCCAGGATCCCTTGGATTTGCATTATGCTCTTTGAACCATCAACTGAACTTGGTCCATATGGAGTAGATTTTTTAGCGTGGAAATTCTCTTGGATGAGAGCAAAGTTCTAATCATTTTGGAAGGTGGGCCGAGTGAGGCTAATTCTAACAGTAGCCAGGCTGTCAGTTGAAGATGATTCATAGATTCATAGACTCTTGGACTGAAAGGGACCTTGAGAGGTCATTGAGTCCAGTCCCCTGCCCTCATGGCAGGACCAAATACTGTCCAGACCATCCTGGATAGACATTTATCTAACCTACTCTTAAATATCTCCAGAGATGAAGATTCTACAACCTCCCTAGGCAGTTTATTCCAATGTTTAACCATCCTGACAGTTAGGAATTTTTCCTATATGTCAACCTAAACCTTCCCTTGCTGCAGTTTAAGACCCATTGTTCTTGTTTTCCTTAGCAGCGTAAGCACCACTGACAAAGTGTTTTCTCCACCTCATGACCCTTTTAGGATATGAGATTTGCGCCTTTCATGCACACGGTTGCAGTTCTGTGTTTCAGACTAAGAACCAAACCCAATTCTGTTTCAGCTTCTCTTCCTAGGTATGTTCTCTAGACCTTTAATCATCCTTGTTGCTCTTCTCTGGACCCTCTCCAATTTCTCCACATCTTTCTTGAAATGCAGTGCCCAGAACTGGACACAATACTCCAGCTGAGGCCTGACCAGCGCAGAGTAGAGCAGAAGAATGACTTCTCCTTTCTGGCTCACAACACACCTGTTAATGCATCCCAGAATCACGTTTGCTTTTTTTGCGATGATGTAGGTCTGTGTGGAGGAACAGGTCTTGGAAAAAAGGTGTCTGGTCTCTTCAGAAGCTATAACAATTGTTCTAGCTTCAATTCTACCAGAAGAGGTCAGAAAGGAGCCCAAACATTTGCAAGATCAAAGTGAAGACTTTCTGGTTTAGTTGACTTTGGATCTTCTGAGCCAGTCTGTCTTTATGTTCAGCCCTCCTTGTGCGTGTGTGTATCACCTTCCGGGAAGGGAGAGTCTTGTTTGCCCATTCTATAGCTTTTGAACACAGAGCTAGACTCCTTGTTCCCCCTTGATCATTTATGTATGCAACCATGGCTGTCTGGTTGGATCAAGATGTCATTGCCCTCCAGGAAGACCTGGCATTCACTAGAGGTAGTCTGACAGCTGAGAGCTCCAAAGGCTTCATGCTGTGGTTCCTTTCCCCAGAGCTTCATATATCTTATATTGTTCTGGATCCCAGAAGTGACCTTATTCTTTCAGAATAGTGTCTGTTGTGAGAACCTGCTGGACCGGAAAAAATATGAGAATGTCCGCAGGGGTCGTTCCTAGGACTGTCCATCATCTTAGGAGATCCAGCACCTGGCTGGGAACAAGTACCTGGTCTTGCATTCACTCCAGGGAATGGTACTATACTTTCAGAAGAAAGGCTTGGAGATGTCTGATAGAAGACCTTGCCAATGGGGAGACTCGTGTAGGTCTAATGGCTAGAGACACTGAGCCACGGTTGGTCTCATGCACTTATCCAGCATGGATATCAAATCCTGGTTCTTCTGGAATCTGTCTAGTGATGGGTAGATCTCAATCACCAAAGCGTCTATTTCCAATCCCAGGTGAATTGTATTTGTTAACAGGACCAGAGAGCTTTTCCTGGTGTTATTGCAAAGCCGTGCCCTCGAAAGTGATCCAGTGTCTGGGTTGTGGCACTGCATGTTGCAGCTTGTGAGCTATGCCTTGCTGTGACTACAGTCAACTAGTTAAGGCTCTGGTAAAAAGAAGGTGGATAAGAAGGAAGAGTCTTTGTCATACTAAATATTTTATTGGTTTGTAGTAAAATTCATCTAGGTTTCCTTGGAAGCTCCTGCTCCAAATGTTTTCTCCCTGCCAAGTTAACAGTCCCTTCTTGGATACCACTGGGTGTTGCCTTCACCTAATAGATTTCTTTGCTCGCTTTGACAGAGAGCAGAGGACTCTCTGCAGTCTTGGCTACTAAGTTCCCTAATAACTCCTTACCTGTAAGTTTGGATGCACAAGGTATCTGTTTGGGATGACTCAGGACTATTCATGGATGTAACATGACATCCTTGTAGCCACCAGTGGAATCCATTGCTTGTCACGTAATATATATTACATCAAGGAAGTTGACGAAGACAGGACCCAAGATGTCTCACTCCAAACAAGAATCACATTGCCAGAAGATGAACCACTAGTTGACCACAAGGTAGACTTTTCACTAAATATATGAAAAAAACTTTTAGTCTGAACAGCTGCAAGTTGAGGCTTTGACATTGCTGTGAAATGTGTCATCACTCTTATGTTCTATGTGGTCTTGGCAGGAAGTCCCCTTCTGAAGTTGTAACTATGCCTTTCACTGGTGGAGCTACTGCTGTACCAACCTTAGGCTCCCAAATTTTATGAAATTTATTTATATTAACATTTTAGTTTAGCATTTAGTTTAATTAGGTATTTTCATTTGGATCCTATGATGTCCTCAAAGGAGGCATCAACAGGAAAACATATATCATAATGATGCTTGAAAGGAAAGATATTTTATTAATATTACGAAGTTCCTTGTGGGACACTGACTGGCATCCTGTCTTGGAAAAGTTCTCCAGTTTTTTTGTTTTTTTTTTTAAATGCGTGATAGTTTTTCCCCTGGCTGTTTACAGCGTAGAGGTAGTACACTAATTCATTCTGGTCTGGGAACCACACATCAGAGGAAGAGGTACATATACCTCGATTGTGAAAACAGCTTGTGAGCTGTTCCTTGGAGCCCGAAATGCTGCCTCTGCTTGCTCCCCAAGACTGGCTAGTAAATAAGTACTGGAGGAGCAACCTAGCACCACAAGTGGAGCTTTTTGAATAGGGGAATGGACTTCACACTTACCATTTGGTAATCCCATAAAGGTGCAGCTTCATGGGGAGTGGAATCTTTCAGTGTGTCTGTTCTGCCTGAACTGCTCAAGGTTTTAATGTGGAGCAAGCCTGTGAACAGGGGAGGGGTGGAGAGAGAGAACCCTTTTCCATCTTTCAAAGTCTGAGTCCCTTTTCCTAGGAGAGCAAGGGTTTATGGCTGATAATTACTACTATTTTTTGGCATATGCAATCCGGTCAAGCCAAGCCACAGAGTTCGCATCAATGATGTTCAAGGCACGAAGACTTCCAGAAAGCTGAGTCATTCTGCAGTCCTCAACTACGTGTGTCATGGTTTTTGGCTGCCCACATTGACATAGTGGACAGTTTCTAAAACACCGCTGAAATTCCACTGCAGCACAAATTTCATATCCAGTACAAAACTGGTTTGGAAGGCTCCACTGCCGTTGCAGTAAATCAAACCTGGATTGATGATGGGTGGCATCTGAGTCAAGGTAATTATTTGTCATGTTCTCTGAGAACCATGAAGCTCGCCATGTGTCGTTTACCATAAATCCCTTACCAAATTAACTTATCCACAACAGGCAATGTAACAGTCAATGACCATGTGGTGGATTAAACAAGTCTTTAATTAACGGGAGATGTGGCATATCACAGAGTTTTGTCACAAGCGTTGCTATGCTTTCCTCTTTATGAACACTGGTCGGAGCAATATTGTGGAGAACCAGTAACCATGGTAGAGGAGTAGATTAAAGTGTATGGCTGATGATCAGATGGCACAATTTCCATTCTGCTACTTCCTGAAGTCTGAGCCCCTTTCCCTGGCAGAGCTAGGGATCCTTGGGCTGATAGTCGAAAAAGCACTATTTCCATTAGGCTGCAGCCTGGGACAGGGCTGCACAGCAAGGAGGAACAGGCTTCTCTGCATGCCCACACAGGATGTGAGAGGGATGGTGAGCATACTACAGAGCATTGTGATGGAGCCTCTGTGTATGAGAAACTCCAGCAAATACTGCCTTGGGGAAGAAGACAAAGGAGAAGGGGTTTAGCTCCTAATTTTCACCCCACTTGTTTATTAACAATAGTAATCACTGCCTTCTGAAGGACACACTTGCTTTTGCCTTTTTAGGAACCGGAGACTCTGGGTTTTGCACGACTTACCCCAGAGTTTCATGAGAATCGCCTGATTCATGGTGAGGAAGGGAAGCTGTGTAGCAATCCTACATCTCTTCCCAGATCCTAGAACCCGCTGTAAGACTTGTGAGGGGACAAGCAGCCCAGAAAGGGCCTTATCTTTATGATTCTTTGTTGCCCCAGGACTTAACTCCTGGGTCAGCTGGATGAAATCCTCCTTGTCCTCAGGGCTTCTCCCTGTTCTACTGTCTCCTGATCAGGTTTTTCTGTGGTGAAGTTGCAGTTACTTGGGAGGGGTTGGGGACCCAACATGCTTAACCAACTCAGAGCTCCGGGCCCTGACAGAGATAGCGTAGGCTGGTTGGGTACAGGCAATGTATTTTTATATTCTGCCAAGCCTGAGAAAATTGCCTTATATACAAAACACCTTTTGGATTTTGCTGGTGCTTGTGTGGCTCTTCTGCCACGTTTGAAAGGTGGAAGGAGACATGGCAGCAGAGGCATCAGGTAGTTGGGACCACTGCACTGCTCAGATCCTGGACCAGGAAGATATAAACACTTAAAGTGCCTGAAAAGAGGCTAAAAGTAAAAAATCTAAAATAAAAGGATAGGTACGAAGCAAACCACCACTTGACTGCTGCTGTGGAGGCAGCAGCTCTGGCCACAAGCAGAAGAAAGGGGTGTTGCTAGCACAAGCCGTACTGCAACTCTGAACAGCTCCGGAAACTGAAGATGGGACGGGAATAGCCCATATGTATAAGAATTGTAGGACATTCTGGGCTGCAGAAAGGACATGCTGAGGAATCCTCACCAATGTGTCTACATGATGTCTTTTTACCATGAAAATGGACTTCAGACAGCCTTACATACAGTGAAGAAGAAATCTAACATGAGGACTGATGAATATACATGATGGCATATACTCAGAACTCATGTACTCATGATGGCAGAACTCAAACATTATCTTCCTGATATCTGAGGATTGTTCAGCAATTGAGTATGATGTGTCATTGTCTCCAATCTGGACTCATGTAAATAAGCTGATGATGTGTGGAGTCCGTCAGACCATCTATACATTCCATCTTTGATAATGGGATCAGTTGAGATTTTTCCCAGTTTACTCTAAGCCCTAGATTGGTGAGTAGTGGGAGAGTGTAATGAATGTTCTCTCAGACTTGATGAGAGAAATCATGAATCAACCAATCATCGTGGTAAGAATAAACTCAAATATTTTGCTCTCTTAGAAATGTTGCAACAACTGCCAGTTATTTTGTAAATATTCTTGGGGTTGTTGACACTCCAGATGAATTCTACACTGAAAATGTTGAGATCTCACTATAAAACTCAAGTATTTCCTGTGGGGGACGGGGGTGAATGGAAATACATATCCTGCAGGTTGAGAGCTGTGAACCAATCTTGTGGATTTAGGGAAGGAATTATTGAGACTACAGTTACTGTGCTGAATTTTATTCTTCAAATGCATGTATGGAGTCTTCTGAGATTCAGAATAGTCCTCCAATCCCTTTTTCTTTTTTTGGAATTAGAAAGAAATGAGGAAAAAAGCCCTTTCTCCTGAACTGGGGAGGAACCTCTTCTATGTTTCTGAAAGACAACAAACAATGAATTTCTTGTAGAATCTTCTTGTGAAAGGAGTCTCTGAAAGAGGATAGGGATGGGTGGGTTGTGGGCAGGGGTAGTCTGGAACTAAACAGAGTACTCTGTCAAGATAATCTCAAGGACCGATTGGGTCTGCTGAAATATTGTTCCAGGCTTCCCAAGAATAAATGTGCTCTAAAAGGGGTAAGAAAAGAAAAAATATTCATTACAGTTAGTTCGGAGCTCTCGACCTGACCATCAAACTTGCTCCCTGTTGGCTAGCAATGGTTATGAAGAAGTAGGTATAGAGGAAACACTGTTTCTTCTTGGCAGGATCAGAAGACTTGTGTTAGGCATACTGAAAAGGTTGAGACAGCTGCCTTCAGTGAGACTGTATGCGGTGTTGTTTTTTTCCCCATCTGAGAAGGCAGACTCCCAATAATCTTAAAGTTGTATTAGAGTCTTTTAGGGTATGTAAGGTGTTTTAAAGCTCAATAGCTCTGACTCCTTCAAGAGTAAATCCTCATAGTGTTCTGAATCTCATGCAGGACACCCGAAGATTGTAGCCAAGACACTCACCTCATTGTTACAGCACTCACCACTAAACATACTGCAGTGCGTGCTGTGTGTATTGCAGCTGGTAGTATGGTTATGGAAACTAACTATCCCTCATTAATCAGAGATTGCAATTATTTTCTGGACTCCTGTGGTACCATATCAAGGAACTTAGAGACCCTATTCCAGCAGAGGTCATCATATTTTGCAAGAAAAGCTTGATAATTTGAGATTCTCATTTGAAGACTGGCTGAGTAATAGCTCTTCCTTCCTAGTAAGTCCAGCTGCTTAAACTCCTTTTCTTTTGATGTAAACATATGGAGCTGCTGTGATTACAAAAGAACCTGGTGCAGGATCCACAGAAAAGTAGTCAAACCCTGATAATGGGACCTGGTATCTCTTCTATTTTTTTTTATGATATAGCAGGTATAGTGGCCAGCGTTTGCCACAAGAGCTGAGCTGGTTCCAGGAGAGTGTCGTTAATTGGCACTGACGGTCTTTTTGGTAGCAGGGTGTAATAGGTCTAGAAGCTTGTGAGATTTTTCACTCAACACTTCCACCTGGATTTCTAGAGTCTCTACTAACTCTCAGAGGCTCCTGAGATGTCTTGTAGTCATCTGGTGGTGATGATGAAAACGGTCAGACAAAGATGATGACAGTACAGAAGAGTGATGAGACTGTCCTTCCTCAGAAGTGTGGATTTGCTGTTAATGGAGAAACTTAAGGCTGGTGTTATGCATGAGATGTAAATGACTTAGCTGGAGAAGGTGATTGTGTTCTAGACTGTGTAAACGTAAACTGAGGACAGCATGAAGCCCAATATGGCCATGAATACGAACCAGATGCAAACTTTGTAGGAGACCAAGAAGGTGACACCAGGATGAGTGTGTATCTCTGTGTTCCCTATGCTTATGATAACGAGCTTGAGCCCTAGTGTCTCTATCAGATGAAAAGCAGCCTGGAGAATGTGATTTGAGGAAGATGAGGAAAAAGTAGCCCTCTCACATAGGGTGAGCTGACTTGATAGGAATCTCCATGTTGGGATACCATTAAAAGCAACTAAATAGAGGCCCTAAAATTGAGATACTCCTCAAAATGCAACATAGGAAAATTTCTAATGAAGTTTTTTGTAATGTTTCACAAACAAAATTGGACTTTGAAGGAAAAAGGCCTTTGAAAACATGTTTAAAGAAAATAAGAAACATTGACAGAAATGGGTCATCATGTTTTCCATAACTTCCCTCCACCTCACAAAATAGATTAAGAGGGTATGTTGATATATACGTACTGAATACAACATTAAAATATAAAAATGAAGAATTGCTAATGGTAAAATTAAAAGCTTTGATAGTTACAAATCATTAAAATATAGCTAAGGATAGTGAATGAGTTTACATGAGGTAACACGTAGGCCAAGACCTTGCTGGTGTAAGTGTGATTTTGCCAGTTCTTCTTTTACACATAATTGCTGATCTGCTTAAAGTGATGTTATTTCTGACAGAACAAAGACAAAATGTTATGCTGGAAGTTTTGAGGTCAAAACACACAAACAAAAACAAGAAGCAGCATTTTACTGTGAAAACCCAGGGAAAGTGTACAAAACAACATAAAACCTGCATAGACAGCAAAGAAATACACAAGTTGGATAAACTGAAGCTTGCACATGAGTATGGGTTACATAAAAAACCAAATGCGTGATGTGCTAAAAGCTGATTGGAGAAAGGTTAAGTAGTCTGGAGTTTGGGAATGTACAGAAGACCTAAGCGAACAAGGTCCAAATTGGAGAAACACTGGACCAGAAACAGAAGGGATGGGACTGAAGGACCACACCAGAAAATCAGAGGAGGTGATGACCACCATTGCACGCAGAACTTCCTGATGTGCTGGAACGCAGTAACTTGGGCTCCTTTACATATTTCATCTCAACAGCTATTGTCGTCTAGAATAAATATATATTCACGTCCTGTGACAATTTTGTCTGAAATTGTACAATGAAGGCAAAAATTGAGTAAGCCTAAATTGCGTGCATTTGTGACACAGTTTCCCCCAACACCAGAATCCCTTACCACACTTGAAGAATCTCCCTATATTGATCCTTTAATGATAAAAGGATTTTCATTTACATTGCTAGCACAGTCATTTAAGGGAAATCTGAGACCAGCATATCCCCTAGTGTCATAAATGTTGGTGCCTCTGTAGTTGGCATTGAAGGCTCCAGTTCACAAGTCTTCAGTGCTGAATGAGGTACAGAAAATGTCAGTTCCCCAAAAGGGTGGTGCTGAGACTGCCTGTAGTATGGACAGCGCTGAGATTCTTAAGGCTAGCCTTGTTTGTGGCAAACTAGGGTGTGAAGAGGCTAGATCAAAACGCACTGTTAATGCACATAAGCAAGGTCCACATGGACAATTAGTCCACGACTGGCTAGTATGGGGTCGATTCACACACCTGTTTGCCACAAACTAACTGTTTCTGTTGACAAGCCCTTAGTGATAGTACTGTAGTCTCTGTATGGCTACTTACAGGAAGTTACTCTTTCAACAGTATTGGAGCATGTGTACTGGACAGTTTTAGAGCAACAGAGGTATCATGTTTACACTTAAGCTACCCTTAGTGGTAACTTTCTGAGGAACACGCCTCACTGCCAACTGGCAAGGGGGTTACAAAAATATCCTGATCCTCCAAAGAATATCAAGTGAGGTCTTAAATGAAAATTGGGGTCACAGTGGTCATTAATATTATTGGGAAATTTTTCTATATATACACACTAGGAGTTATATATGTATGTATGTGTGCTAAAAATATGTTCCAAAAATCTGTATTAAGGCAGAGTTGACAAAAAGGTGTCTGCCAGACGGAGGCTGTTTATTGACCCATCTCCCTTGATCCACATCTAAATTAAACATTGTAAGTTAACATATGGGGGGGTCATTTACATACAAAGTTGGAAGATCAGCAGGAAGGTAGCATACCACAGAATATACAACAGGAGCCATCCTGACTCTGAGGTACAAACAATAAACTTTGAAGAATATAAGAGACACCCCTTTATCCTGCACCTAGGAAATAATCCAGCAGTGCAATTACACTCATGAAAATGGGATCTCAGCCAGGCTTGTTTGAAATGTTGCAAAGGACATTTGGGTGAGAAACTTGTTTAGACTGGAGGTTAGCCTGTTAAGTTTAGTCTCTAGGAATCGTGTTACGATTTTATTTTATATGTAACCCTTCTGTTTCCATTATCCTAACTCACTACCTGTTAAGTCCTGATCTTTGATAAGAAACACATGATTGTTTCCACTATAAATATATCTCAGTGCTATGGTATTATATAAGGAGTTGATCCAGAGTTGAATCAACTGAACTGGTATGTACAGCAGACCTGGTATTTCTGTGAATGTTCAGTGGATAAGGGGCTGGACATTACAGGGGAATGCTTTGAAGGGACTCAGGGATTGGGATAACTTCCATGGCAAAGTAGGGGCTAGCATAGCCCAAAGATTGTTTGGGTGGCTAAAAGACTAAAGGTGTCAGGGAGCTGATACCCAGTTAATCACAGGCAAGTCTCCCTCTCGCTAGATGTAGAGGGGGTAAAATGGTGAGATTCAGTCCTGGGTCCCCGTCAGAATGAGTCCAGTCAGATGATTTCAGAACAGGAGAATTTGCTGAAGGAATAGAAGAGCCAAGCACCATATTCAGAGAAGCTTCTGGTGAACTTTTAGAGGAAAAAGATTGTTTGAAATGAGACCAATCTAAAGAACCTAGATCTCAGGTTGGTGTCAGATTTGTATAACAAGGAACAGTCTCAGCCTAGCCTCTCTTACTCTTTGAGCTTGTTTTAAAAGAAGCAAAAATAGAGTATTTGCTAGTAATATGTTCTTTGCCTATGCAAACAAATGTTTACTATGGCAATCATTAAATGATACAGCTGAAGAAATTTCTGTTCAGTCATGAAGACTGAAGAGCCAGTACCGGGTAACAGTGAAAAATATACAGAAGTTACCCAAATGAATTCTAACCTACAAAACGCATCCTAAATTAAATCCTACTACAAATACTGACTATATACAAAATTTACAATGGAAAAAAATAGCTAAAGTAAGGACACTACTAATTATTCTCTCTCTCAGACTAGGCTATGATTAGAAAGAGTGGCGATGGTTGGCCTTGCTCCACCCCTTTTATGCCCTCAAACGGGCGAACAGAGTTCAGGTATGGGCCAATGGGTACACTGTTCAAAAGATTCCAATCTCTGGTGCTGGGGGCACTTGCGTACCAAGAGAGGAATATATATAGACAATAACTTGTCGAGCTTTCAAATTTTTCTCATCTCTTGTTAATAAATTCCTTCTATTGCACTGGAAATGACTGAAAGATGGAAATCCACCAGCTAAAGAAGGTTCAAGGGTAGGGTAACACCTTTATTTTATTGTCTACAATACAGAAGCAGCTTTCTCAAGTTCTCACAGGGATTACATGAGTCAATACTGCAGGACTGGATCAATTGTTGTTTTACATTAATGGCAATGAGCTAGAAGTTTTTGTGCACATGTAAGGGGCAATTAGACAAGCTATGGGAAACAGATGTGCAAGAACAGTTTATGTATAGTTAACTTGAATAGTTTGTATAGTTTTACTGTATGGAATTCTGTCAAGTCAACACACTGCATGAATCAATGCTGTATTTTGTAAGGTTAGCTGACCAATTTCTTTGGTGGTTGAAATTGTAAGAAATTGAAAAATGACATGTCAAAAATATTCTGCATCTTTTATAATTTGAAATTTAAAAGCAGCATATTTAAGAAGACAATATACAAAACTGTTTTCAATTAAAGCAGCCTTATACAAACTGACTTCAACCTCGTTAAGTCTTACCATTGTCTACAGAAATTCCAAGCACACTTGATATCTTTCTTACACTGAAAACACAGAAAAAGTCAATTCATTATTGCGAGATCTTTCACATCCACACAAACTAAATCATGGACTTTACATTCCTCATAGAAATTCTAAAATTTATATTTTCATCAGGAGATGTCAGAACATGGAGACATGATTAACTAAGTACGTACTATAACATGTGGACTATACTTTTTATAACATGTCACAAGTGGGTGAAAATAGAACTTTTAATAAAATCAACCCATATAGTTCAAAAGTAAGATATAGATCCTTTTCAAATGAGCACGACAAAATTGAAGTGTTTGTAATTTAAATCAATCCCAGATTAAAATGATTTAGAATATTTCATAACAAATAAATTCTCAAAGTATCACTTTGAAATATGTAATGCTGTAGTTAACCATGTTCCACATTAAGTCATCACTTAGTATTGATTGCTCTACCAGAAAATGGGAACAGACCAGTGAACTAATTCCACTTAACTGTTTGATCTAGAACAATAATAAAGTCCATGAAGTGCTCTGGTGTGGGTCTGGGACCTGCCTCTGGTGTTGTGTTAGTGGATGAGGATGACAACTGTTATGGTGTAATGGAACTTACTGTGGTTAAAAGTGAGAGAGTTATCCAGGCTGCTCAGTTGCTGCAATCTGGCATGCATCATTCCTGTTCTGTTACGGGAAACAGGCAATGTCTGAGATTTTCGATCATGAACTATGGGTCCCAACCCCTCCTGGTTCCTGCAAGATGGGTGAAATGGGATAGAAGCAAAAGTTAGACATGTCAAACTGCAGCAAGACAGGGAGAGTTAGTTAAGCAGCTACAGCACAAAAAGTACTAACGAATGAATGGCAATGCAGCCTATTTATTGTTTTATGTTAGCTAAAACAAAAATAGGCATTTTTAAAAAGCATCATATCAAATTCGTAATTAGAAAACCTAATGTGGGAAAATAAAAGCACACAAACTTTAGTTCTTGGAATATTTAATTTACTTCAAAGCTTTTAGCAATGTTAGATGATGTTTTGACAACAGTCAGAACTGAAAAATGCACTAATTTCTTTTGATAATGTAAGTTTTAGGGAAAAGTTAGAAAGAGGTGTAGTGGTAAAACAGGAAAGCCCACATGCAATAAGAGCAGGAATTAATTTAGGCACTAACACCTGTATCTTACCCAGACAGGAAGGGAGAAGAGCCATACACTTTGTTAAAACTTGTCAGCAATCAAGTGAAGAAAACGGAAAAGTGATTTGTGTTAGCAATCAGTACAAACTTCCTATTGTGTACCACCACCAGAGCTGATGAGAAATTAAAACCATTGCTGGAATTACACCTCTCCCTGTTCCCTTAACTAAGAGTTCTTTCTCACTTGGTGTTATTCTGTGCAGTACATGCATTTACTGTGATGCAACATGCTTTGGTGTAACATCAATTTTACAGATTTAAAAGCTATATTTGCTTGTGAAACTGCAATAAACCCACAGACCACCAGAGACTTGTATGACTGTGATAGCGTGGTGTTTGTTAACATGCAGAACAGATCAAGTGATAATTCAACATGACAGAAGTGCAGAACAGTCTTCTCTGCTATGTCAAAATGTTATTTTTAAGACTGGAGATTCTGAAGTATGTTAAGTACAAAGCAGTATAATCATAGCTAAAGACACAATCTAAATTGAGAAACAGCTATAGATCCATTTTATCACTGATTTTTTCCATGTGTGTACAAAAATTTTTGGGGGTGGGGGTGGTAGAAAGAGACATTGACAATCTTCATTTAAGTCCGCAGAATAGCATTCATGTAATAGGATGGATGAGTATTTCATATTTAAATTAGGATGAAAGTTTATTATTTTCTTTTTATAACAAACAAATTCCCTTATCATTAAGTTTGAAAAAGTTCAGTTTAAAAGGTCACTGTGATTTGTGGTATATTCTGACTGAATTCTTTGGTATTTCAATTTTCAGCGTTAACTGCTAATGTAGTAAACTGCATTTAGGAACTGATATTGGGAAATATAGATGCCAACAATGTCTGTATAATCCTGACACCACTAAAGGTAATGGCAAAATTCCCATTGAGTTAAATATGGTCACGATTTCACCTCACAAGTTTAATGATATCGCAGTAGCTTCAACACCATGGTAGTGGAGGCAGTGTGAAATCCTGAACAGACTAGGTTAACTAACTTACTTCTTTAATATAAGAACAAGTACTCTATACTTTGTATGAGATTTATGTAAATGTGGAACAAATACTGATGTATACTGTACAGTTTATGGCCCAAATTCAGACCTCAGATACATGCATTCAACTCCTATTGACTTCCCACTGATTAACAGGCTTCAGTGTGATGTCACACATGTCTGTGCTGCCAGAACTTAAGTTTATGAGCTGAAAAATCTAAATCTAGAAAAGTTAGGAAAAAAAATTGCAAAATGGCAGCTTACGAGACACATTACAATAATCAATGTAATTACAGATCTATGCCATATCTCATTTCAGTCTCTACTCAGTCTTTGAAATGTACAACATTATAATTTAAATTAGTAAAAATACTTACTAGTAGTGCTTCCAAGAGGATTCAACCAAGACAGTTTCAATGCTTGTCATTATTCAAAACGTGTAATCACAAACCAATATTTGCTACCTTATAAGCATTATTTTAAGAAATAAACCTGTTCTTCAAAAAATATATCCTTCTCAAAAGTTAATACCAATTACATTAATTTCTTATAAGCATATTTTTGTAGATATATTTCTAATATTCTTTTACAGCAACAATATTTTCAGGTAGCACCCAAAAAGGTGTTGTGCATCCAATTACTCACCTTTAAATTGGTAGGCATCACTGCATAATAATTCCTCCATTCTTGTACAATAACTTTTTAACAAACAAGAACTCAATGGATATTGTACATACTACTATTTTAATTCTCTCATAGCATAACACCATAAATTTAAATTCTACACAGTACCTGGCTATGTATCGTTTTCCCAGGTACTGGAACTGATGCAAGCACACTCTGCAGAGAACATATTTGGAATCATTGTAACAACATTTAAAAACTGTTTAAATACAAGTTTACTGCAACTATTTATCTATTATGTCTGCTTGTCAGGCCCTCTAAGCTCTTTATTCACAGGTATTTCAGGAAAAACATCTATTTTAATTGTTCCCACCCTTAAAGTAGAGCCCTGCAACCTAACCTGAACCTGATGGGGCCTAAATACTGGTGCTGGGATCAGGTCAGGTCAGAAAACAACCTGAACCTCCTGGGCTCAGGTCAGGTTGCCTTCGTTAACCTTCTCCTGACTGTGGGGTTGGCATGGTGATAGCTGCATGTCCCACTGCTGTTAGCCACCTCATTGCACCGAGTGTGCCATGAAGTGAGTGTGCCAAGGAGTTGCAATTTCTTGCATTCTGCAGTACACACAGAGCAGCAGGGGGTGGCAGAGGCAAGAGTGGAGTATGGCGCATGCCCAGATCTTTTCACCTGGAATCAAAGCAAAGAGCTCAATACCTTGGCTGGTGCAAGTTAGAATTTCTAAAAATGACAAGTGGGAAGCATCAAGGATTGAAAACAAAAACCAAATTAGAAAATTATATTCATTGCTGCTTCTAAAACGTGGTATCCTAAATAGACTTTATTATTTAGTATTTATATGGTAGTAGAGTCTAGTTGTACCTATCATAAGCAGGGCCCCGCTGTATGAGGTGATGTGTATACGCAAGCAAAGTTACAGTCCCTTCCCCAGTGAGCTTACAGTCTAAGGCAGGGGTGCACAAACTGTGGCCTGGGGGCCGCATCTGGCCCTTCAGACATTTTAATCTAGCCCTCAAGTTTTTGCTGGGGAGCAGGGTCGGGAGCAGGGTCCGGGGCTTGCCCTGCTCTGCGCATGCTGTGGCTTCATTTAGCTCCTGGAAGCAGCAGCAGCATGTTCTCCCTCCGGCTCCTATGTGTAAGGGCAGACAGAGGCTCTGCACACTGCCGCTGCACACTGCCCCTGCCTCAAGTGCCGCCCCTGCACTTCCCATTGGCCGGGCTGCACCTCCACGTAAGAGCCAGAGGAGGGCTTCCGGGAGCTGCTTGAGGTGAGTGCCACCTGGAGCCTGCACCCCTGACCCTCTCCTGCACCCCAAGCCCCTGCTTTAATCCCCCTCCTGCTCTCTGAAGCCCTTGGTCCCAGCCCAGAGCACCCTCCTGCACCCCCAATCCCTCATCCCCAGCTCTACCCCAGAACCTGTACCCCCAGCTGGAGTCCTCACCCCCTCCTACACTCCAACCCCCAATTTTGTGAACATTCATGGCCCGCCATACAATTTCCATACCTAGATGTCGTACCCTTGGGCCAAAAAGTTTGCCTACTCCTGGTCTAAGGGATAGTCTACATTACCACACCACATAGGCACAGCTATGTTGCTGTAGTGTGTCTGGTGAAGACAAGAGGTGAAAATTATGTCAACAGGAGGTGGAAGCTCGGTGGGAGAGCAGGACACCGCTTTAAATTGATGTAATTTATGTTGCTCGGGGGTGGCTTTTTCATACCCCGAGCAACATGAGTTACATTGACTTAAGCAGAAGTGTAGACAAGCCCTAAGAAAAATGACTTTCAAAGGATACAGGAAAAATGATAACTAAATATATATAATTTTATTTTTACATTATTACTAAAAGCTAAAATAAATGTCAACAATCCCTATCTGCTCCATCACTTAGCCATCATTAATTGCTTAATTTTTTAAAGATGCTGTGGCAGTGGTGGGTCTTGAAAAGGGAAGCTGTATTTCAGGTTTGATTACAGCTAGTGATATCTACATATCTTAAAAGGCTTGGATTTTTTGTTCAAATGAGCATCTTGGTATTAAGATGTTTATTATATGCACATAGGCTTTCTTGAAGATTTGCAATACTACTTTGCTTTAGGTCAAGCAAGAAATACTGTGAAAACAGCTTGTACTTGTGAATGCTCTTGCTTTTGATTGAAACAAGGATATATGGAAACATGAGAAAAAATTGTGCAAAGGAGAATTTAAATAAAACCTTTTTCAAACCTCACGAAAATGGTTCAGGTGAATGCTTGTATTTGTTTTTATTTTACTTGACCCCGTTGGCCCACATCTAGTTTTAAGTTATGATATTATTTCCATTAATATATAGGACACTTTCAAAGCAACAGTCTCTCTCTCTCAAGACTACTTTAATTTGCTCTTTAGAAAAATTAAGAAATTTAGAAAAAAATAAAAATGTTGTGCACTACTGACTCATGTAATTCCCACTTATGATCAAAATGCCTGTTAAGGCTGTCTGCCAATGAGTTCTGGATTCCTGGAAAGTACAGCGCTAAAGGGAGATGTCTGATATGAGTACATGGTGAAACTGGATGAATGGTAGAAAGGCTTTGCAAGCTTCTCATACTGCCTGGAGTTCCAGAAGATTGATGTGTATTCTGGCTTCTTGCAGTGTCCAAGTGCCCTGGGTCGTGTGACTGTCCAGGTGGGTTCTCCAGATTATCAGGAAGACATCCGTAATGACTCCCTTGTTGAATGTGCAGGAGAGAAAGGGGACACTAACACATACTCGTTTGGGATCTTTCCACCATGTTAGTGAAGATCTCACCCTGGTGGGCATTGTTACTGCTATTCACACTGTTGGCTTGGTATATATACCATTCAAAGCCAAGCCCACATAAGCACATGAAATCATGTGTTCCTAGAGAGATAGGCAAATCCACACTGACATTCAAGGGTTGCACATAACCTGGTCTATCAGGTTGCTGAGGTTGGTTGGGAGATAAGCCTCAGCTGAATCTAGGGTCACTCCTATGAATTCTATATTTGGGTTAGGACAGACTTTTCTAAATTCACACAGACTCCTAGAGATGATAGGAACTAAAGCATCAGTTAGGTTGATATGAAGATTCTTCGTATGTCTTGGCAATAAGAAGCCAATCGTCTAGATAAGGGAAGATGGTGAAACTGCTCTGCCTGCTACTACTAGAATCACTTAGGTGAAGATCCAACATGTAGTTGCTAGGACGAATGGGAGAACCCTTTATTGAAAGTGGTCAACGCCCACCATAAACCTGAGGAACCTCTGAGGGCAGGATGAATGTTCACGTGAAAGTAAGCATCTTTCATATTTAGAGATATGAAGCACGTGTCCTTTTCCAGGGATTGTATTATTGATGTCAATGTAATCATATGGAAATATGTTTCAAATAAAGACACTGAGTTGACGGAGATCGAGAATGAGTTACTACCCTCCCTTTTTAGGGGGGCGGTACTAGGAAATATGTCAAATAGAACCCCTTTCCTTCATGTAGGAGAGAAAGCCACTCTTTCACTACCTGTTGGAGGAGGGATCCTACCTCCTGATGGAGGATCCTAACAAGAATGATCTAAGAAAAAAGAGTGGGAAGGGGTTTTGGAGGAGATGGGAGAAACTCTATTGTGTAGCTGGAATGGATGATATCCAACAACTGTGTGTCAATTACTAAGTGGTTCTCAACCTTTTCTCACCTGCGGACCCTTTTAGAAATCTTGAATGGAGGTGTGGACCTCTATGAAAATCTATTGTCTGTATGTATAGTTGAATTCTGTTTAGTCAGTTTTCATCTAAGTCTTTTGCAGACCCCCTTCAACATAGTCCACAGTCCTCCAGGGGTCCGCGGACCACATGTCAAGAACACTAGTTACTACTCTCCAGTTGTGGAGCAAGAATGATGGGAGGCCACCAAAATATATGCGGGGACTGGCTGGGGAGACATCACTGGTGGTTCACAAATCCTGAGTACCCCATCAAAATAAGCTTTTAGCCAGAGGGTGAAGTTGAGATGTTGTTGATGCTGGATGTGCAGGGTATCACGATTTTTGTACCCTCTGTATCTTATGAGGTGGTTCATACGACCGTTGATGGTAGAACTGTTGAATCATAGACTTGGTTTGCAGGGATGTTTGTGGCATTTCCTCTTTGGGGAAGGTACATATAGTCCCAAGGAATGGAGGGTTGCCCTGGAGTCCTTTTAAAAGTGCAAGGGTTCAGTCTTTTAGTAATCTTCCTCTTCTGCAGGGTCAAAAGGAAGTTCTAGATGCTCCCTTGGAGGGAAGCATGGAGAGATTCTCTAGTGGATCACACTGAACCTGTGTATTGCGCGTATGGGTCTCAGCATGGCAAGTAAGGGCAATCAAAGAAGGATTGTGGAAGTTCCCAATGCATAGTGTACCATATTCCTAAAAAAGGTGTCTTAGTGGAGGTTGGTTCCAGGAGGCTCTTGAGCTGTTATCTGGACTGTTACCATTGAAGGAGATGATGACAGTTCCTCTAGTGATTTTGATTCTCCCAATGACGAAAAAGCTGAACCTGGTTCCATTGGTGGTACTGACTGTCCCACTTGAGGAAAGCAGCAGCTAGTAGATGGGATGGGGGGACAGACTTCTATAGCTTATATCCATTGGTGGAATCATGATCTCCACGGTGAAGGAAGGTCCTGATAGCAGAGAAGATTGAGGAACAGAGAGAACAAAAATGTCCTCTGCTCTTCCTGGAGTAGGTGGGATACAGTCTGCCTTTACCATTTAAGACAATGCAGGGAGGCTCTGTTCTGATGACATATGAGATAGTGGTGGTACTCTCTGCGGTTGAGGATCTCAAAGGGTACTCTTTATCAGTACTGATGGCTTCTGTTTTTTTGGCTTATGTAATATTGCTAGCGCTGGTGATGCCACTGTGGGGCTGGTACTGACAGAGCCCATCTCTAAAGATCCTTTTATTCATGGCTCTTAGGCTTAGGATGTTCTGAGTTCATGGGGGCTGGGAGCAAAGACTTAGACAACCTGGGCAAGGTCAGATCTGTCCTCTTTGGAGTAGACTTAAATGGGGATCTGCTCTTATGCGTGGGAGAGTTCCCGGCCTTTCCGAAGAGACCCTCACAGAGAGTGTGTGAATCTGGATGTCCTCACTCCTAAGTCACACCTTGTAGTAGGAGGGGTGCTCCTGACTGATTCATGATGCTATATGGACAGGGGTCCCCTGGGTTGGGTCTGACTGGGCCTTCAACAGCCTTCTCCATGATGTGCTTTTCAATTTCTATGCTTGACAGGTGAGGCTAGGAAGAAGCAACAAATACTGCACCAGGCAGAGAAGTGCACTTCCGTCAAGAGCTGGAGGTTGTCACTCATTGAGAAGGAGCATGGACAGAAGAGACTGTTTTCAAAGCTTGATGCTCTGGGCACAGTCCCATACCTATATTGGGGTATGGGACAGTGAGGGATCTCTGGGATGAGGAATCGAACATACTTCACTGTAAACTATTAAAAACTATTTGCAAAGCTATTCTAAACCAAAAACCTTTTAAATATTTGCAGGTTGAAGACTGCACAGGAGGTACTGATTCAAGCCATGAGATGGTAAGAATGAACTGGAGAGGTGGTTGGTTCACCCCACACCTTACTCTCTCAGTTTAAAACATGAGGAGAACAGGAATGGACCTATGGACACTGCTTGAAAGAATTCTCTGACTCTGGGCACAAAGTGCATGCGTATCCACAACAGAATACACATAGGTACCGGCAGTGAAGTAGTATATATATTTAATTGAAGATGAAGATTCACGCACAGAGCACATTTTGTAACACACATTTTCATCAGTGCATTTATAACATCTGGTTATCGCTATGTTAATGGCCCTGTTCAGGCTATAGGAATGATGAAGAACAATCCTGATTGGAGCACAGCAGGAAGGCCTTTTAGAAAGGCTACTGTACTGTTCCCCTCAAAATGGCTGCTCTCAAACTTGACTTCTCTCCACCCTAGCATTCAGACCAGCTCCAGGAAGCGAGTGGAAGTAAAGACGGACACTGTTGCTTTCCTGTTCAGGAGTGGCTGACTTCTTCTCTTTCCCTTCTTGTGAGGTGGAAGAGGAAAGGGCAAAACTGGGAAGCCAGCCTACCTTTATTCAGAAATAAAGTACCTCTAAGTACCTTTCCCAGAATTAAAGAAGAGCTCTGTGTAGCTCAAAAGCTTGTCTCTCTCACCAACGGAAGTTGGTCCAATAAAAGATGTTATCTCACCCACCTTCTTTCTCTACTCTCCTGGGACTAACATGGCTACAACAACACTGCATTCAGAAAAAAAAGTCAGTTAACAGTCTTTATTTATTCTGATTTGTAACTGCATCCTTACTTTTAATGGTTCTGGCTCCATCTGGGACACAGAAGAGGTGGTGACTCTAAAGGGAGTATTAGCAGCATTTTAAGTGCCCCAGCCTATTTAAGGACTTCTCCAAGTGCCAAAGGTGAAAAGTCTCCGCCCTAACTCCCCCAAATTAGTGTGGAACTTGCAATATTCTATAATGTTGCATGTAAAATTAAGTATAGGGCTTCTAAATTTTGATTGATGGTGTCATTCTTTGAATTAATATGAAACATCTAAATCTACACTGAGTTCAACAAGCAAATTCAAATATACAATTTTTATGAAAAGCTAAGTAAACTCACTCTGTGATTGTGAAAAAATCCATAAGTTCAGATGTTGAAGCCTTGTTCCAATATGTAAACAAAGCATCTAGAAAACAAAGAATTTAAAAAATAAACAAATCAAAGGCAGTTAACAACAATATTAATAAGAACATTTTGTGCCATTGGTTCACAACTTTGAGGTTATGATAACTCATGCAGTCCAGAAAAGGGTTTTCTGGGAGCAGACAATTGTCACAATTTTCTATAAAATTTAAAATTTCCTTTGAACCTAATCTTGTAATTTCAAAAATAGCCTTCTGAATGAATATTGCTGCAGTAAATGCTTATTGAATATATACCATAGTATTGCATTAATTTGTAGAGGAGTATTTATTATATATGTGTAAAATAAAGTATGCAGACAATGGTTTATTGTGCAATTCTAAGAAAAATAGAAGATCTTTAAATAATTGAAAAAACCATGCATTTGTAGGTTTCATACAAAGTGTTTTACACAATGTATTTTACTTATATATTTTGAAATGTAAATATATAACTCAATCAGTCAGGGTTTAAGGCCAGAAGGAATCGCTAAAAGGATATTTTTGTTTTGTTTTATTTTTTGCAATTACTGCATGTAAAATCATATTCAGATAATTATATGAAGCATTGCAGGTAAAGCATGTAATACACACACATATAATTAACGTTTCTATTCTCATTCCTGACATTGCAATAAGTGAGACAATGTATAAAGACAACAAGGAGTCCGGTGGCACCTTACAGACTAAGAGATTTAATCTTTAAGGTGCCACCGGACTCCTTGTTGTTTTTGTGGATACAGACTAACATGGCTACCCCCGATACTATACAACAGGGGCCGGCAACCTTTCAGAACTGGTGTGCTAAGTCTTCATTTATTCACTCTAATTTAAGGTTTCGCGTGCCAGTAATACATTTTAACGTTTTTAGAAGGTCTCTTTCTATAAGTCTATTGTTGTAACTATAAAACTATCGTTGTATGTAAAGTAAATAAGGTTTTAAAAATGTTTAAGGAGCTTCATTTAAAATTAAAATTAAAATGCAGAGCCCTCCAGACCGGTGAGAGTGCCACTGAAAATCAGCTTGCGTGCCATCGGTTGCCTACCCCTGCTATACAATCCATGAAACTTTCAAATCACAGTGTACACATTTTAACCATTACATAAATAAATTTTGAAATTAATCATCAAAATATGTGCTGAAAGTACGTACCTACTTTTGCTATATTTGGCAGAGAGAACTGATAAAAATTAAATTTGTATGCTGCAGTTCTCAGTCCTTTTGACTTAAACAAAAGAAATCTGAGATGTATGGTCATAGAGGAAACCATGTTGGAAGTTTGGGAGTTGCAGGCAGAAAAATGTTCTGCATCGTTGTTTTATACCTCTCAGATTTTAAAGACAGCGCACATTTGTATTATAAACTAAACTTCAGCCAACTGTTAGGCATTTCTTAATTTTGAGTCACCGTTTTAAAACGCTGAATTAATGTTAGTTTTACATAATCTTTGAAAGTTACACTGTTACTCTGATTTCTGATAACCATGCTGGCCATCTCATTCACATTTTACATAATAAATATATTTAAAGTTACTATCATTCCAAAATACTTTCGTGTAGAACTAAACAAAATCATTTGGACAAATAATTTCTTTGCCAAAGAAATGCTGTTTTGGGTTCACCAAAACTATTTGCAAATTTAGGACAAATAGTTCCAACTGAAATTTAACCTACCCCTCCAAAAAAGGCTCCATTTTGTTTTAAAATTTAACTAGATTTATTTAAAACGAACAAAAGGGTAAAAAATACCCCAAAAGAAAAAGAAAAACATTTGACCTGAAACAATTTTTTTTTCTTCACATTTTTTAGTTTGGCCACTGACTTGAAAAATCAGCTATTCACTCAGCTCTACTAATATAGCCCCATCACAGAAATATCTGATTGCCTCAAAATCTTTAATGGTTTTACCCTCAGAATACTCCTGTGAAGTAGGGAAGTACTATTATTCCCATTTTACAGATGGCAACTGAGGCATAAAAAAAACTAAGTGACTTGCCCAAGGTCACACAGGAAATCTATGGCACAGCAGGGAACTGAACTCAGGCCTCACAAATCCTAAATTAGAGCTCCAAATACTGGACCATTCTTCCTCTCCAATACACAATGAAAAGTCATACATCGACGTATGCAATGACAAATATTTGTTAACTGAGACCGTCAACTAACCATATACTATTGAAGGGAATAGTATTTATGAAGTACAAGTTTTTAAGTGGGACTTAATTTTATCACTCAAGTACAACAAGAAGAAATGTAAAACCATCAACTCACACATGAAAGGCTTAACAGGATATCACAGCCATTACTGAAAATAGTTTGAAAGATTGTAGATCTATAAATCAAATCCTCCATCTCATAAATTTACAAAATTAAGAAGAATTGTTGTTTACCTACCATCAGACATGCTTTTTAAAATATGAAGGAAACACATGAGCAGACTTTTGATTTCTGTTTGGTCGAATTTGCCACTTCGAACTACAGAACTTCCTAAAGTGCTACAGTGCTGGTTCTGAGAATAAACAGGAGTAAATTTGGGTGAAACATTTTCTTAAACCGTTAAAAACTTAACAATTTTGAATTGCTTTGTTAACTCCTATGAAAAGAAGGGGATCTCAGAATGGAGACAAGATCAAAATTTATATAGAGGTATATTTTAGTAACCCATCTAACTGTGCATACAAACTATGCCAAATTAAGTGTCTCTACCTTCAATGTTCTTTTTCTTTTTTACATGCATTTCCCCCCTTCAGGGAAGAAAGGCTACTTACCAGTACCTGCAATTTACGATTATATATTGGTATCTACACTTGTGGGAAGTACATGTGCCTTTGGTGCCAAGTTAAAATCATCTAGAAAAGAGCTGTGTGATTTTTAAGACACCTATGCAGGCTCCTTTGTGGATCCTACATTTGGAGGGAAGTCACAAGGAGCTGTGGCCCTGATTCACTGATTTTTTCCCCATAAAGTCATACATGAGAACTCCAAAGAAAGGGTCGTGTGCAGGAAGTGTGTAATACCAGCATTCTTGGAGAACCAGTTATTGGTAAGTAACCTTCCTTTCTCCAGCAACTGCTTGTATAGTCTCCTTAGTTCTGGAAAATTAGCTAACAATAATAACCCTTGAAGGAAGTGTGTCTAAAAAGAACTAAACAAGCACTGATCTTCCAAACGGTGCATCAAGTTTAGTTACCAAATTAAAAGAATAGTATTGTGTATTCACATGAACAGCGTTCCTAGTAGCAGCTTTACATTTCTGCGGAAGAAGCTTTTCTTAGACATGCTCTAGAACCAGGTGGAAAGCATTATAAAACTCTTAGTTATAACAGTTTTGCATATTCCATTTTACCCTCTAGGGCAATCTGACTACAGATGGTCTTCCTTTCTAGATTTATCCCTATATGGCATAAAAAGATAATCTGAGGGCTGGTCTACCCTTACAGCGCTGCAGCTGACCAGCTGCACCAGTGCAGCAGCGCCACTGTAGTGCTTAGTGAAGATGGTACCTACACTGATGGCAGAGTTTGTCCTGTCAGCATAAGTATTCCACCTCCCTGTGAGGTGGTACCTATGTTGACGGGAGAAACTATCCCGTCAACAGAGCTCTGTCTGGAGTGGGGGTTAGGTCTGTATAATTACGTCACTCGGATTGGCATTTTCCAGACCCCTGAACAACACAGATATACTTACATAAATTTGTAGTGTAGACCAGGGTTAAGAAGTTTAAAGTAAACTTAGTCCTGTCTAAATCAGGTGGCCAAAAAAAAAAGAAGGAGGGGGAAAGCTCTGATACCAGGGCTCCTGAGTGATAAATAAAACTTACTATTTAGAAGACACAGAAGAGAATGTATTAAACCACGGCTGAACAATCAGCACTGTTTATCTAGGTTTTGATTTAAGGTGCTGGTTTTGATCTTTCACGGGTCACAGATTTGAAAAGGAAGGTAATTCCAATAAGGCAGGATGCATACTAGACAAAATTTTCAACATCAAGGCATCCCCTGTAGTATCTTCTATAGCTCTAAGCACTCTCACTATTTCAGATGCCTTTAGATCAATGGCACCTATCTGACTGAAAGAAAATATGTTGTCCATCAATTCCTAGATTCATTAAATTTATTTTTCTTTGTGAATAGTCAGGTCCTCCAAAACGTTACCATAAATCTGTTTTAAATCTTCAGGCTTCCATAAATAGGTTGGATCTTAAAGCATCTCACATTCAAGATCTCAGAGTATATTCCTAATGTTGAGGTAGCCATCCATGACAAGTAAGTAGCTGGATAAGAGCTGACATGGGAGCAGCCTCAGATAGTCAGAGCACTTGTCCCATGAAGGGAGCCTTCAGAGAGCTCTGTTGCTCGCTGAAGACTTTGTATAAATGTCTCTTAGATGAAGTGCCTTTGAGTGCTCCTGAAGACAGGCAGCAGAAATGCAGACCCATGACAGACACTGTTTCAGCATGTGAATCATGTGAACCCTAAACATTTGGGAATCTGCCATCAGAGAACCCAAAACAGAGCTGTGAAAAGCAATATTACTGTGCTGGATACGTATCTGAGACCAAATTAAATATCCAACAGGCATGGAGTAAAAGTAAAATAACTGATGTGGAACTGAATATGGAACTAGATATAATGCTAACTACGGGAAAAACAAAGATTCTGACATCACTGCTGAAGCAGTAGAAAAGGAACTGGGATGACGCTGAGGCTATGGTGCCATGTAACCATAATCTGAATCCAGGAAGCATGCATACAACATTAGCAGTCACTAGCAAGCTTGGATTCGATGCTGCAGGAACATACACTTCCTGCAAAAATGGATCTTTACAGGCAATTTTCAATGGAGAATAAAAAATGGATCTGGGTTTTTATTAATAAAATCCTTATAAAAGTGGTGAAAAATTCAAAGACACTTACAGTGTACAAGTGATCTACTGAAAAGAAAGTTAGAAAATCAGTGGATAATTGATAGGACTAAATATTATTCTGCGGAAACATTAACAGCAGCCACATCAAGCAAAACACCTAAATAACCTGAACTGGTAGACTAGGTGGAGATTTTCAAAGGAGCTTAATAGTCAGGCACCCAAATCCCATTTAAATTCAATGTTCGCCACTTAACTCCCCTAAATTCCGTTGAAAATTCCAGCCCAAAGATCAACTAATTAGCAGAACACTGCAAATTAAGACATTAACAAAACATTAACTAAATGTTGGGTGACAGTTTTGCCATTTAGCAGCAGAATACACCCACAGAACATGCTTTCAGTTAAAAAAAATTTCTTACTTAGTTCATATTTTATATCTATTTTCCCCAATCATATATCTTGGAAAAAAGGAAAACAAAATAATGTTTAGTCTACTTAAAATAGGCACACCATAGGCTAAGGTCCCAAACCTACCAACACTTATACCCATGCTTAAATTTAAGCATGTGAGTAGCTCCATTGACTTCAATGGCTCTACTTGTGTGTTTAAAGTGAAGGACATGCATATGCATTTGCAGGATTGGGACCTACATGCTATTTTAATGAAACTTTTTAGTTGTTTTGGTATTTGATCCATCATATTTACAGCAGGTATAAAATGCTGCAAAGCTGTGGCAAGATTTTACTGACCACACTCTTCACCCAGAGTCTTAACTATATCAAGCACAAAAAACAAAATACTTCTTGTAACTGAAGAGAGAGTGCAACATGCAACATTTTCTCTGGTAAAGCTGGAACTGTCAGAAGTGAAAAGTCCACTGTAACATGATTGTTCTTTGCTAAGTGGGAATTTTCTTCTTCCTCTTCACTAAAGCGCATAGCATGAGCAGAATACCTTCTGCGAAGTTTCTCCCTCTGCCACACAAAGGCATGTTAGGGTCAAGTGAAAAAAAGTAAACATATTTTGTGAAATGCACAACAAGGTCTAAGAAAACTAAGTGTTAACATCAGCAATAAACAAATATGACTGAATATCTCACGGTTACTGCAGTTTCTTGCTTTGGAATTGGCTTTAAGTACTCCTACGTCACTTAAGCACTTTTGAAAAATCCCAACATAAATTTTCAGTTCTGATGTACTGAATGCAAAACTTAAGATGTTTCTTTTAGTAGATCAGAGTGCCCATACCCAGCATAGGAAATAATAACTATTTGCTAAAAATGTATCTTTACATAAAAATATCTGTCCACATATTCGATAAATTATTTTGATGATGTATACAGTGCAAAATAGCAAATCCACATAACTACTTCTTTATTTCCAATAAACAATTTTATGTATACTAACACTATCAAATGAAGTTATTTCATGTTTTAATCAATGCTGACATTGAGAATGCAATTCAACTCCTAATGCAGTTAGTTCAAAAAGACTTCGATTGACTCCAGTGGGAGCTGGATTGATTTCTTACTCTGTAGTAGACAGTTTCCTAATGATATTAAATTACATTTGTTAACATGAAGACTTCAACACTTATTTTTTACCTTGTCAAGAGAATTGTTCTTGTCACTATGTCTTTCTGGGAAGCTGTTTCCTGAATCTGTACTTATAAGGGAGCCTCTTGAGTCAGCATGTCTTACACAATTAACATTTGGAGTTGATGAGGTATATGGGGAAGCTAAATAAAAAAACGAAAGACACAGATGAGAGAGAAAATACTATAGAGATTACTAATGAAGAACTATTTTCACAAAATTCAGTGCAAATTATTAAAAAGTAAAGTCTGCCTTCTTTCAGTAAAATTGATAAAATCTTAATTGCAATGCCTTTAAAAGAGAGGTTTACTTACTTTACAGTAACACTTTTTTTAAAGATGCTTTTGTCCATAGAGATCCCACTGTAGGTGTGTATACCCATGTGTCTGAGTCTGGAATCATTTAGCCAGCAGCATCTGTGAGTGGCTGCACATTTGGCCTGCATACCCTCCTGCCCCCGCACCCCATGGGCATAAAGAGTGGAGTACCCCAAATGCCTCTTGGTTCCTTCACCAATACTGAAATCCAGAAGGAGGACTCCAGTGGGGAAGAAGAGTCATAATATGATCCATGTGGACAAAGGAATCTCAAAGAACTCCAGTTACCATGAACTAAGTAATCTCTTTCTTCTCTGAGCATTCGTCCACACAGACTGACTACCAGTTACTTCTCAGGTAAGTGGTTGACAAGGGTCCTATCTAAAAAATGACTGCAAGACAGCCCTGCCAAACTGAGCATCTGATCTAGAAGCTGTGTTAGTAAAATATATAAGTAGAATGCCATGTAGGCGCTCTACAGAGCTCCAAGACAGGAGCACTTCTAACACATCCTGAGAGAGGTTGTTTGAGCCCTGCAGATTGCACCCTAACTCAAAAGGGAAGGGGAAACTGTTTCACAATATAAGAAACCTTAACACAGAAATTTTGGATGTGACCTAAGCATAATTCTGTCCTTATAGACAACCATATACGGAGACCCAGCCATCAAAACTTGTGGACTTGTCTTCATGTACAGCACTACAGGGACGTAGCTGCATCGGAGTAGCTGCACTGCTGTTTTTAAGTGAGGATGCTCCTATGCCAATGAGAAAGCTTCTCCCACTGGCACAGTTAATCCATCTCTCCGAAAGGTAGTAGCTATGTTCACAGGAGAAGCTTCCCTGTGGACATAGCGCTGTCTACATGGAGGGTTAAGCTCAGTGTACCTGTGTTACTCAGGAGGTGTGGATTTTTCACTTCCCTGAGCGATGCAGTTATACTGATATAGATGTGTAATGTAGACCTGGTCTGCAACTCCAACAGGCTACACGCTGAAGTGACAGCCACTAAAAATTCCATCTTTATAGAAAAGTGTTACAAAGAACATGTTAAAGGTTAGAAAGAAGGCTCTATTGAAGACAATACCATATTCAAGCACAAGGAAGGAAAGGAATCTTTAACAGTGTAAATTCCTTTAAGAGCTTGGAAACTGTAGAGTTAACTGTAGAGTTAACAGTTAAAAAGAACAAAAACAAAAAATACACCTGATTAGCCACTTAACCGAGCAATGAAAAAACCCATAAACAGCTGCTAAATGCACCTTAACAGAACTGAGAAAACACAATGTTTCAAGGATAATAGATTGTCTAAAATAGTTCAGACAGAAGAGTTCTCTGACTGGATAGTTGTCTGACTAGATCATACTAAAAAATGCCTCCACTTTATATATACAGATATACACACCTGTCTTGTAGAGGCTTTCCTAGTAGGAATACAAACTTGAATAGCCAGTGAGCAGTTCTCCTCAAGCAGAGTCAGCCAGCTAGCCTCCATGCTGTCAAGTGCAGAGTTTTTGGGTCTGGGTCCAGTACTAGGTTGTGATTTTATGAAAGGATATTTGGAAGGATGGGGAACCAAAGATGGACAAATTGAAAGCTGAATCAGATCGGGAAACCAAAACTGATGGGCCCAAGTAGAAGCTTGTCCTGAGCCTTGTCCTGACAAACTTTGCTGAGTACTCTGAGGATTAACAGGATGAGGAGAAATGAGGAAGGCATATAGCACGTTTTGATCCCACAGAATCAGATTTGCATCTGCAACGGACTTTGGACTCATTCCTCCTGGTGAGCAATATATGGGATATTTCTTATCATATGTGGCAAATACGTCCATTGAGGGAACTCCCTAATCCTGAAACACTGAATTCAGAATAGAGTTTTTTAGCTCCCGTTCATTGGAGATGGGGTCTTTCCTGCTCCAGTAATCTGCTAAATTGTCCTGGACACCTGCTCGACAAAATGCAAACAGGTTGATATGACGATTACACCATTCCACATGAAAATTTATTCCCAATAGAGGGGAAGATCTTGCAACCTCCAAATGTGTATATAATACATTGCTGTCCTATTATCTGTTAGGATCTGAAGAGCGGTGTTCTGGAACACAGACAGACACACTTTGCAAGCTAGAAGAATGGCTCTTAAGTGCAATATGTTTAAGTGAAATTCCTCCTGCGGGCCTGAAATTTGCCTACGTTTGAACTCCATCATTGCTTGGATGCATCCTTTAGAGTAGTCTGATGGAGAAACTGGATGAAAAAACTCACTGGCACACACAAAGATGAGTCCACCCACCAATAAAGAGATGCCAGCACCTCTGCAAGTATCACTACAGGAAGGCATAGTGTGTATCTGACTGGGTAATAAACTGGTCTTAACCACCCCTAAAGGGGGCAAAGGTGCAGTCTTGCATACAAAGTCACAACATCAACACTTCTGGGAGAAGGAATCAGAGCAGATCTGTATTAGATTTCTTTTGTAGAGCAACTGAGATGTTAACAAAGCTAAAATGTATCATAAATATCTTGCAAGCTGGCAGGAGGTGAATTAAAACAATTGTTTTCAGGAGCAGCAAACTTTGATAGTCTGGGACCAAGTGAACAGAGAGATTTTTCAATCCCTGAGTTAAGTTAGAAAAAGTATGGTTAAACCACAAAGGATATCTGTAAGAAGAGCCACTTCAGGAAGACCAAGTTTATATTAGATTGTGGGGAATCTTGAGGTATGATAAGGGAAGTGTCAAAAACAGATCTAGTTTTCTAAATTAGATTATTTTTTTTTTTGGCCAACAGATTGAAAGAAATACAACTTTAAAAAACTACTAAAACTAACACTAACTAAAAATCTAATACTACTTATGATACATCAGGGAAGCAGATGGACACAGTGTTGCTCCATCTCACTGCATCTGGCAGTAAGGAGGAACAGCCCCAACCACCATACAGTTCTGTCCTTTATTACCCCTCTCCCCAGAAAGTGGGACAAGGAGATGCAGGTAGGGTGACCAGACAGCAAATGGGAAAAATCAGGCTACGGGATGGCGGGTAATAGGAACCTATATAAGAAAAAGACCCAAAAAACAGGACTGTCCCTATAAAATCGGGACATCTGGTCACCCTAGATGCAGGGTGCATATGCAGCCTCCAATGGACACTGCTGGCTGAAAGACTCTGCATGGGGCATGTAGAAAAATGATCAAAGTAGTATTTAAGAGATGAATAATTTAGCAGTTTAGCCATGTCACCCATTACTTGAGTGCATAGTTACCAATAAATAAAAACAAATTATTATTTTTACATAGCAATTTTTATCGTGAAGGATCCATCTCACTTAACAGACATTCTTTTTTCTCTTTCCACACACAATCTCTTCATTCACCAGTGACATGCAACAGCTGTTTAATAGCAACACAACAAGTCAGTTTAGTGCAGAAGTTGAGGAAGAGTATATCCAGTTGCAGGAGGAATTCAGGTAAGTAAAACATGATTTTCCAAGTCAGAATTTAGAAAGGACACTATCTAAATTGGAGGCCACCAGACAACTCTCCAATACCAAATTCTACAGGCCACTTCCCTCAAATCCCACTGAGAAATACACTAAGAAACTGCACCATCTACTCAGGACACTCCCTACACTAACACCGGAACAAATCAACATACCCTTAGAGCCCCGACCAGGGTTATTCTATCTACTACCCAAGATCCACAAACCCGGAAATCCTGGACGCCCCATCATCTTGGGCATTGGCAATCTCACTGAAGGACTGTCTGGATATGTGGACTCTCTACTCAGACCCTATGCCACCAGCACTCCCAGCTATCTCCGTGACACCACTGATTTCCTGAGGAAACTACAACGCATTGGTCACCTCCCAGAAAACACCATCCTAGCCACCATGGATGTAGAGGCTCTCTACACAAACATCCCACACACAGATGGAATACAAGCTGTTAGGAACAGTATCCCTGATGATGCCACAGCACAACTGGCTGCTGAGCTCTGTGCCTTTATACTCACACACAACTATTTCAAGTTTGATGACAATATATACCTCCAGATCAGTGGCACTGCTATGGGCACCCGCATGGCCCCACAATACGCCAATATTTTTATGGCTGACCTGGAACAACGCTTCCTCAGCTCTCGTCCACTCACGCCCCTTCTCTACCTACGCTACATTGATGACATCTTCATCATCTGGACCCATGGGAAGGAGACTCTAGAAAAATTCCACCACGATTTCAACAACTTCCACCCCACCATCAACCTCAGCCTGGACCAATCTACACGGGAGGTCCACTTTCTAGACACCACGGTGCAAATAAGTGATGGTCACATTAACACCACCCTATATCGAAAACCTACCGACCGCTATGCCTACCTTCATGCCTCCAGCTTCCATCCCGGGCACATCACACGATCCATTGTCTACAGCCAAGCACTGAGGTACAACCGCATCTGCTCTAACCCCTCAGACAGAGACCAACACCTACAAAATCTCCACCAAGCATTCTCAAAACTACAATACCCGCACAAGGAATTAAGGAAACAGATCAACAGAGCCAGACGTGTACCCAGAAGCCTCCTACTGCAAGACAAACCCAAGAAAGAAACCAACAGGACTCCACTGGCCATCACATACAGCCCCCAGCTAAAACCCCTCCAACGCATCATCAGGGATCTACAACCCATCCTGGACAATGATCCCACACTTTCACAGGTCTTGGGTGGCAGGCCAATCCTTGCCCACAGACAACCTGCCAACCTGAAACGTATTCTCACCAGCAACTGCACACCGTACCATAGTAACTCTAGCTCAGGAACCAATCCATGCAACAAACCTCGATGCCAACTCTGCCCACATATCTACACCAGCGACACCATCACAGGACCTAACCAGATCAGCCATACCATCACTGGTTCATTCACCTGCACGTCCACCAATGTAATATACGCCATCATATGCCAGCAATGCCCCTCTGCTATGTACATCGGCCAAACTGGACAGTCACTACGGAAAAGGATAAATGGACACAAATCAGATATCAGGAATGGCAATATACAAAAACCTGTAGGAGAGCACTTCAACCTCCCTGGCCACATTATAGCAGACCTTAAGGTGGCCATCCTGCAGCAAAAAAACTTCAGGACCAGACTTCAAAGAGAAACTGCTGAGCTTCAGTTCATCTGCAAATTTGACACCATCAGCTCAGGATTAAACAAAGACTGTGAATGGTTTGCCAACCACAAAACCAGTTTCTCCTCCCTTGGGTTTTCCCACCTCAAGAGGGCCTCATCCTCCCTGATTGAACTAACCTCGTTATCTCTAGCTTGCTTGCTAGCATATATATACCTGCCCCTGGAAATTTCCACTACATGCATCCGACCAAGTGGGTATTCACCCACGAAAGCTCATGCTCCAAAACGTCTTGTTAGTCTATAAGGTTCCACAGGTTTCTTTGCTGCTTTTAGAGAAAGGACACTGTGATTAATGCTGACTTTCTTCTTTACTTCACTTTTAGGGATAGAAGAGGCAGTGCTTGTTGCTAAAGATAGGGGTGATCTACTATAATTAGGTTATTTTAAGCAGCAAAAGCATGGGAAGGTATGTCATCAGCATTGGGGAAAGCACCTATGATCTCAGAACAGCAAAACGAGGACACTGGACTTCAGAAAGGCAGATTTTAATTGACTCAGAGAAATACTAGGCAAGGTCCCATGGAAAGGCCAATTAGGGGAAAAAAGTAGTCAAAGGAAGCTGGCAGTTTTTCAAAGATGTAATACTTACTCATGAGGGCATTCTGTGCCAAAAAAAATAAAATTCTGTACACAATATTTTTAGAAGCTGCAAAATTCTGCAAGTTTTATTTGTCAATAAATAAATGCAGAGGCTACAGCATGGCAGTGGGGAGCACAGGCCACTGGATGCCTGAAGGTGGGAGATCACCCTGCAGCCTCCCAACCCCTCACCCTGGGGACATGGACTCAATGGTGAGGCTGCACCCAACCCTGACCCAGCACAAGGCCTGGGCCTGCCCCAGAAACACCTGGGGCCCTACCTCTCTGTGCCAGGTCTACCAGGTGTGGGGCAGGATCCAAGTGTGGAGGAGCTCAGTGTGGAGGTGGGGAGGAGGATCCAGGTGTAGGGTGAGAGATTCTGTGTGGGATAATCTGGATACAGCAGCTCAGTGGGGGGTCTGGTGTGGGGGGATCCAAGTGCAGGGGCAATGGGACCCTGCAGAGGCTTCCAGGTGAAAGTGATTGGGGCTCAGCAGAAGGGTCTAAGTTTGGGGGTCTCAGCGCTGGAGGAATGGGGCTTGGTGGGATGGGGATCTGGGTGCAGCTAATTGGGGGTCAGTGGCATGGGGGTCTTGATGTGGGGGCTCAGCGTGATGCAGGGGATGGGGCTCATAAAGGTGGGGATTTGAGTGCAGGGAGCTCAGTGGGAGGTGGTCTGGGTACAGACGTGGGAGTCTGGAGACAGGGCGTCTGGGTGCAAAGGGGCTCCAGATGCATGGATTGAGGGTCAGTGGGGTGGGGTTTGGGTATGGGGTGTCTGGGTATGGGAAGTTCAGATGCATGGGGGTTGGGCGGATGGGGGAGCAGCTCCCTGTATAGTGACCCCTCTCCCTGCAGCTGAGGAGCAACGGGGGCATGAATCAGGGGAGGATGCTGAACTTCCTGCAGCAGGGGGAGGTTTCTAGGGGTGGGTCTGACACAGCCCCAGCCACTCCTTGCAGGGGAAGAGAAAGCCCAGATGGAAAGCCAACTGCTGCAGGGGAGTATGTGGAACAGACACAGGCTTCTCTTAGGGGAGAGTCTGATGATAGGTTATAGTCAGGAACAGAGGACGGAAGAGGATAATGTAAGGGCCGGATCAGATGATAAACAGTCACATAAAAAAGAATCTGGCACATCAGAAAAGGACAGACAAATAAACAGGGACAAGTTTTTAAAGTGCTTGTACACAAATGCTTGAAGTCTAAATAATAAGATGGGTGAACTAGTAGAGTGCCTTGTAATAAAGGAGGATATTGATATAAATAGGCATCACAGAAACCTGGTGACTGAGAGCAATCAATGGACACAATCAGGGAGGGAGTGGCACTATATGTGAAAGAAAATGTAGATTCAAATGAAGTAAAAAATCTTAAGCGAATCCACATGTTCCATAGAATTGCTATGGATAGAATTTCATGCTCTAATAAAAATATAACATTAGGGGATCTATTATCGACCACCTGACCAGGACAGTAATAGTGATGATGAAATGCTAAGGGAAATTAGAGAGGCTATCAAAATTAAGAACCCAATAATAGTGGGGATTTCAATTATCCCCATATTGACTGGGAACATTTCACTTCAGGACGAAATGCAGAGATAAAATTTCTCGATACTTTAAATGACTGCTTCATGGAGCAGCTGGTACGGAACCCACAAGGGGAGAGGCAACTCTAGATTTAATCCTGAGTGGAGCGCAGGAGCTGGTCCAAGAGGTAACTATAGCAGGACCGCTTGGAAATAGTGACCATAATACAATAGCATTCAACATCCCTGTGGGGGAAGAACATCTCAACAGCCCAACACTGTGGCATTTAATTTCAAAAGGGGAACTATACAAAAATGAGGGGGTTAGTTAAACAAAAGTTAAAAGGTACAGTGACTAAAGTGAAATCCCTGCAAGTTGCATGGGCTTTTTTTAAAGACACCATAATAGAGGCCCAACTTCAATGTATACCCCAAATTAAGAAACACAGTAAAAGAACTAAAAAAGAGCCACCGTGGCTTAACAACCATGTAAAAGAAGCAGTGAGAGATAAAAAGACTTCCTTTAAAAAGTGGAAGTCAAATCCTAGTGAGGCAAATAGAAAGGAGCACAAACACTGCCAGCTTAAGTGCAAGAGTGTAATAAGAAAAGCCAAAGAGGAGTTTGAAGAACGGCTAGCCAAAAACTCCAAAGGTAATAACAAAATGTTTTTTAAGTACATCAGAAGCAGGAAGCCTGCTAAACAACCAGTGGGGCCCCTTGACGATCGAAATACAAAAGGAGTGCTTAAAGACGATAAAGTCATTGCGGAGAAACTAAATGGATTCTTTGCTTCAGTCTTCACGGCTGAGGATGTTAGGGAGATTCCCAAACCTGAGCCTGGCTTTTGTAGGTGACAAATCTGAGGAACTGTCACAGATTGAAGTGTCACTAGAGGAGGTTTTGGAATTAATTGATAAACTCAACATTAACAAGTCACCGGGACCAGATGGCATTCACCCAAGAGTTCTGAAAGAACTCAAATGTGAAGTTGCGGAACTATTAACTAAGGTTTGTAACCTGTCCTTTAAATCGCTTCGGTACCCATGACTGGAAGTTAGCTAATGTAACGCCAATATTTAAAAAGGGCTCTAGAGGTGATCCCGCAATTACAGACCGTAAGTCTAACGTCGGTACCGGCAAATTAGTCGAAACAATAGTTAAGAATAAAATTGTCAGACACATAGAAAAACATAAACTGTTGAGCAATAGTCAACATGGTTTCTGTAAAGGGAAATCGTGTCTTACTAATCTATTAGAGTTCTTTGAAGGGGTCAACAAACATGTGGACAAGGGGGATCCAGTGGACATAGTGTACTTAGATTTCCAGAAAGCCTTTGACAAGGTCCCTCACCAAAGGCTCTTACGTAAATTAAGCTGTCATGGGATAAAAGGGAAGGTCCTTTCATGGATTGAGAACTGGTTAAAAGACAGGGAACAAAGGGTAGGAATTAATGGTAAATTCTCAGAATGGAGAGGGGTAACTAGTGGTGTTCCCCAAGGGTCAGTCCTAGGACCAATCCTATTCAATTTATTCATAAATGATCTGGAGAAAGGGGTAAACAGTGAGGTGGCAAAGTTTGCAGATGATACTAAACTACTCAAGATAGTTAAGACCAAAGCAGATTGTGAAGAACTTCAAAAAGATCTCACAAAACTAAGTGATTGGGCAACAAAATGGCAAATGAAATTTAATGTGGATAAATGTAAAGTAATGCACATTGGAAAAAATAACCCCAACTATACATACAATATGATGGGGGCTAATTTAGCTACAACGAGTCAGGAAAAAGATCTTGGCGTCATCGTGGATAGTTCTCTGAAGATGTCCACGCAGTGTGCAGAGGCGGTCAAAAAAGCAAACAGGATGTTAGGAATCATTAAAAAGGGGATAGAGAATAAGACTGAGAATATATTATTGCCCTTATATAAATCCATGGTACGCCCACATCTCGAATACTGTGTACAGATGTGGTCTCCTCACCTCAAAAAAGATATCTAGCACTAGAAAAGGTTCAGAAAAGGGCAACTAAAATGATTAGGGGTTTGGAGAGGGTCCCATATGAGGAAAGATTAAAGAGGCTAGGCCTCTTCAGCTTGGAGAGGAGACTAAGGGAGGATATGATAGAGGTATATAAAATAATGAGTGATGTGGAGAAAGTGGATAAGGAAAAGTTATTTACTTAATCCCATAATACAAGAACTAGAGGTCACCAAATGAAATTAATAGGTAGCAGGTTTAAAACAAATAAAAGGAAGTGCTTCTTCACACAGCGCACAGTCAACTTGTGGAACTCCTTACCTGAGGAGGTTGTGAAGGCTGGGACTATAACAATGTTTAAAAGAGAACTGGATAAATTCATGGTGGCTAAGTCCATAAATGGCTATTAGCCAGGAATGGTAAAGAATGGTGTCCCTAGCCTCTGTTCGTCAGAGGATGGAGATGGATGGCAGGAGAGAGATCGCCTGATCATTGCCTGTAGCTGCACTCCCTCTGGGGCACCTGGCATTGGCCATTGTTGGTAGACAGATACTGGGCTAGATGGACCTTTGGTCTGACCCGGTACGACCGTTCTTATATTCTTATGACTAGCAGCTGATACCGGCTTAGGGTACGTCTACCCGGATCGGCGGGTAGTAATGGATCTATCAGGGATTGATTTATCGCATCTAGTGTAGATGCAATAGATCGATCCCCGATCGCTCTACTATCGACTCCAGAACTCCACCACGGTGAAAGGCAGAAGCGGAGTCGACAGGGGAGTGGTGGCTGTGAGGATGTAAAGTAAGTGATTCTAAGTCAATCTAAGATACGTCAACTTCAGCTACACTATTCTCAGAGCTGAAGTTGCGTATCTTAGATCGACGCCCCCCAGTGTAAACCAGGCCTTAGGGTAGGAGCTACTGGCTGGGGTGTCCCCAGCCCTGCAGTGAGTTTCCTTTCCACCAGCTGCTCTGGGTACCTAAAACGATGTACCTGCACAGCTAGGGAGTGGCGCATGACTGCTCTTGCAGTTTGTCTTTGCTTCCCTGTCAAAGTCATTTTTCTGTGGGGAAGCAAAGAAATCTGCGCATGCAAAGTGGTGCAGAATTCCCCCAGGAGAATACCAGAGGCTCAACATCAAGCTATTCTGATGCAGAGGAAAGATAAAAAGAGCCACAGGAGGCCAAAGTGGCCGCACAAGGAGCTTTTTAGCTATCTAAAAATCAAAAGGAATACATAAAAACAAATGGAAGGAGGGGCATGTCATCAAGGAAGTATACATGGGAATAGCAGCAGTGTGTAGGGACAAAATCAGGAAAGCTAAGGCATAGAATGAGTTATAGCTGAGACAACGAAATGGGGTTCTTCAAATATGTCAGACCAAAAAGAAAACTTAAGGACAGTGTGGGTCTGCTGCTCATTGGAGAATGTGGCCTGGTAATGGCAGATGATCGGAAGGCAGAGCTGCCCAATGCCTACTTTGCTTCAGTCTTCTCACAAAAAATGTGACCAGATGACTATTGAAGTTACCATAGACAATAACGGGGAAGGGATGCAGATCAGGATAAGTAAACATGTCAGAGATCTTCTGACTAATTTGCATGAATTCAAATCAGTGGGGTTGGATACCAGTGATCCAAGGGTACTGAAGGAATTAGCTGAAGAAATATCGGAGCCACCGAGATATTTACAAACTCATGGATGACAGGAAAAATCCCAGAAGTCTGGAGAGGGTCTAACATAGTGCCTGTCTTTTAAAAGGGGGAAAAGGAGAAGCTGGGAAACTATAGACCAGTCAACCTGACTTCGATATCTGGGAAGCCAGTACACAATGTATAGAACATTAAATTTGCAAATACCTGGAAGATGAAGGCGTCACTAGCAGCCAGCATGGATTTACCAAGAATAAATCATGCCAAAATCAGCTTGATTTCCTTCTTTGACAGGGTAACTAATCTTGTAGATAGGGGGACTGCGGAGGACATAATATACCTGGACTTCAGCAAGGCTTTGACGCAGTCCCACATAACATTCTGATAAGTAATCTGGAGAAATGTGGGTTCGACAGGACTACCATTAAGAGGATACATAATTGGTTAAACAACCACAAAGGAAGAGTAGCTATTAATGGAATAAGGTTGGATTGGAAGGAAGTCTCAAGTGGGGTTCCACAGGGATCTGTTCTGGGTCTGGTGTTATTTAAAATCTTTATTAATGACCTGGATGTAGGTGTAGAGAGCATACTGATCAAGTCTGCAGATGACACAAAGCTAGTGGGGTAGCCAATACTTCGGAGGATAGACCTAAAATTCAGAAGGATCTTGATAAATTGGAGAAACGGGATACAGACAACAACATGAAATTCAAGACAATGTAAAGTGCTATACTTAGGGAAGAAAAACCAAAGTAACAAATGTAGAATGGGGATAACTGGCTTGGCAGCAGTACTGCTGAGATGGATCTAGGAGTTGTAGTGGACCACAAGCTAAATATGAGTCAACAGTGTGATACTGTTGCAAGAAAAGCAAATGCAATGTTAGGTTGCATTAACAGTGGACTAGCATGCAAGTCACAGTAGGTGACAGAACCACTCTACTTGGCGCTGGTTAGGCCTGTGTCCAGTTTTGGTCAACAATGTATAGAAAGGATATAGAGAAACTGGAAAGGATCCAGAGGTGAGCAACAAATACAATCTAAGGGATGGAATGCAAGTCATATCAGGAACTGGGCATGTTGAGTTTGGAAAAGAGGAGATTAAGTGGGGGGATATGATAGCAGTCTTCAGATTTTGACAGGCTGCCTGTAGCGGGGTGGACCCCCACTCCTTCTCTGAAGGGGAAAAAACAGCCCTGGGAGGGTGCTGTGGCTGAAGAAAGCAGCTTTTAGGCTGGGCTGGTTGGGGGAAGTGGCTGCAGCTGAGGCCATGTCCCAAACAGACTCAGCTGGCCCTATAAAGGCAGAGAAGCCAGGGGCAGACAACACTCTCTCTCTAGCTGCAGGGAGCTGGAGATAAGGTACCTAGAGTGGAGCAGGGCTGGGGATAGGCTGAGGAGCTGGGGAGCTCTAGCCTGGAAAGCCCCAGGCTGTGGCCTAGCAGAAGGCCAAGGGGTACTGGGGGTTGCAGAGGGCAGCCCAGGGGTAGGTCAAGGCAGCAGGTTCAAACCCTCCTTGCCAGTGATGAGTAGGGCTGATACTGCAGTCTGCCCCAAGGCACAGGGGCTAGGCAATGACTGACAGTAGCCATATACTGAGGCAAGGTGGGGATAGTGGGTGAGGGGTCCCCCAGGAAGGGGAGACCCTAAGACTGAGGGGATTACTGCTAGAGAGCTGCACCCCAGGTAAAAGGGCACTGGGTCCTGGGAGGGACACGGGGCCAGAGGACAGGCGGATCATCAGCCTGCAGAGGATGCTCTGGAGCTGAATCGAGCTAATTCCCAGAAGTCACCAGCAGGAGGGGCGGCAGGGGTGAGTCCACTCGTCTACACTGCCATAAAAAAGATGGATAAAAGTTGTTCTCTTCTTCCACAGAGGGCAAGACAAGATCCAATGGATTCAAACTGCAGCATAGCAGATTAAGAACAGCAGGAGAATGGAACAGACTCCCTTGGGAGGTTGTGGTAGCTTCTTCACTGAAGATTTCAGAAGGAGGCTGGATAGTCATATCTTGGATGGCTTAGATACAGTAAATCCTGCATCTTGGCAGCGGATTAGACTAGATGATCATGGTGGTCCCTTTTAACAATTTGATTCTATGATTCCCAAAATAATCTGTAACTAGCTGTGGGGAGCCAGAAAATACACCTACAGCACATAGAATAGGAAAAAATTGTGGGCGCTAACCAGTAGCAATTCATCTAAATGCATCCGACTAAGTGGATATTCACCCACAAAAGCTCATGCTCCAATACAACTGTTAGTCTATCAGGTGCCACAGGACTCTTTGCTGCTTTCATCTAAATTATTGTTTTCTATCATTATCTCCCAAAAGTGGGGATTTGGTACCCCATCCCCAGGAAGGGGCAAGACTCAGTGTTGCTTTCTCTTTAATCTTTAGCAGCATAAAAAAAGAGATGCACACAAGAACTGATGGTTTAGGTGCCAAAAATTCCAAATCCATTTAGGCACATTTGATAAAAGGCAAAGAAAGTACTAATGTGAGATTTCTAAATATAGCTACAGCACATGACCCAAGGTTTAAGAACCTGAAGTGCCTTCTAAAATCTGAGAGGGATGAGGTGTAGAGCATGCTTTCTGAAGTCTTAAAAGAGCAAAACTCTGATAAGGAAACTACAAAACTCGAACCACCAAACAAGAAAATCAACCTTCTGCTGGTGGCATCTGACTCAGATGATGAAAATGAACATGCTTCGGACCACACTGCTTTGGATTGTTATTAAGCAGAACCTGTCATCAGCATGGACGCACGTCCCCTGGAATAGTGGACATATTAATCTTTAGCACATCTGGCATGTAAATATCTTGCGATGCCAGCACCATGCGAATGCCTGTTCTCACTTTCAGGTGACATTGTGAACAAGACGCAGGCAGCATTATCTCCTGAAAATGTAAACAAGCTTGTTTGTCTGAATGATTGCCTGAACAAGAAATAGGACTGAGTGGACTTGCAGGCTCTAAAGTTTTACATTGTTTTATGTTTGAATGCAGCTATTTTTTGTACATAATTCTATATTTGTAAGTTCAACTTTCATCATAAAGAGATTGCACTACAGTACTTGTATTAGGTGAATTGAAAAATACTATTTCTTTTGTTTTTTTACAGTGCAAATATTTGTAAAAACAATAAATATAAAGTGAGCAGTGTACACTTAGTATTCTGTGTTGCAATTGAAATCGTATTTGAAAATGTAGAAAATATTCAAAAATATTTAAATAAATAGTATTCTGTTGTTGTTTAACAGTGCAATTAAGGACGATTAATTTTTTTAATCGCTTGACAGCCCTGCTATAAATATAAATAAGCTACACTGAATTGGCAGAGATATGGCTATACCAGAATGGATCTATATTCATACATTTTTGCCTGCCCTCCAGGCTCAGAAACATCCCCAAAGGACAACAGGTTGAAGTGATGTCCTTCACATTGTCACTTTCATGACTGGCAGTTCATCTGAGTTTCATCCAAGAAAGGAACTCTCACTTGACTCGAATGATTAAATGTTTTCATAGTACATGTTTTCAAAATGTGATGACACTAAGACTTAACGGGTTTTTAGTAAAGAAACAAGAGAAAACGAGTCAGAATTTTAAAAAAGAATGTATTACCAATGCCGGAGATAACACCAAACAGATCTTTGTGGAGGCTGTTATCCAAAGTGTTTCCTGACTTCTGTGGTGTTACTAAAGGATTTGCAGCTGGCATACTAAGTGGTTCATCTTTTGCACTCTGTTTAGAAAAGAAATAAATAAATGATTATAATGTACATTTTGTGACATTTCAAAATTAGTGTGCGCGCATATTACATCTCTTTCTCTCTCTCTATGCAGGAATGTGATATCTGATGTTTTTAAAATCAAGGGTGACATCAAAGTATTTGCTGCAACTCACTGAAACAAACACAGGATACCTAAGGTTACCTCTAACATGTCAATATGTTTAGTTCAATATTGCCCACAATTGGGCATATACTTTTTAACATGGACTTTATTTAGACTTGCCTTACTTCTGTTTACAACATCCAGAAATTTCTCCTTCTGAAAACATACTGTGAACTTCTTTTTTGTTTTACTTGGTAATTTTTATGTCATTTGACTGAATTAGATAATAAAAGATTCCACTGACATCAGCTGTCTGCTGAGTACCAACAAAGACTCCTGTCTTTGTCTCCATTTTAAAAACTAAAGCCCTAGTACTCCTAATATTTAGGTATGTGATTAACTTTATGTAGTTGAGTAGCCCCATTGATTTCAAGCATGTTAAGTACATATGTTAATGCTAGGAAGATCAGAGTCAATAACAGCAAAAATACAAGCTATTGATATAGTTAGCAGGACAGCTCAAACAGTAATGCCCAATTTCTGAAAAAAAAAGTAGAGAAGGTAATTTTTTTTTGTATTAAAGACTTTGTTGTAAATACTTTTTTAAAAAAGGAAAATGTCTAAATGATCACGATTTGGGGTCATTTTCATGATTTCCATGCTTTCTGTGAAATTGACATTTATATAGGATCCTAATCATAATGCACATGCAAAAGAGGGCCTAATTAAGACAGCACAGACAACCATAATTCTGGCATTACCTAATTTCAAAGTCTGACTTTGTACCTTAATGTTCTTTTAATGTTTTTTTGTGTGCACCTGTAAACAGGCAATTGATTTTTTTTTTTTTTTTTTAAAGAAATGAACATATATATGCCGCATTTCCTGTGCACCTAAAAGTCTAATAAATTTTTATGGAAATTTGGAGTGAGCAAAATACAGAACATGACCAATACGGTCTATAAAAAGCAAATATTAACATATATAGATAGATATAGATATATGGGCACACACAAACCATTACTACTACTTTGTACTTTGACATAAATGGCACTTTGTCATTCTGACATAAATGAGGTGGGGATGTAGCTTGAGGTCTCTTCTGCTCTGGCTATCCTTGGTGTAATAAGAGTCCGCATGGGGTCATTACAAGCTTATTTTAGATAGAGTAGCCATAAGGCTGGTCTAATTTATGCTCCAGACTGAGTCAGCCTGCTCCTGATCCCAGAATATATGAAATACAATGGTGATTTAAGTGCACCTTGGTTGGACCCAAGGATCAGGTCCACAGCATTCAGCATGCTATATGCACATTATTGAATATATTCTGCCAAAAATGACTCTGAATGTCAAATAATAAACAGGCTCACTTACGCTGCTGGAAGGATTAACAGGAAAAGGTGACACGTCCTTGACATTGATTCGTTGGACATTTTCTAGCAGTAGTCCGAAAACTGGCAGATACAAAGTGGCTATTCTTGCTTGATGGCTCTGAACAAAGATTCACGGTTCTTGTTAACAAACAAATAACGAAACCAGTGATTTAAGAAATAAACAAACAGTCCCATTAATGCAAATGTTTCTTCCACCATTCTTCCCCAAACTACAGAACCCAATGTTCAGCAATGGGAAAGATATGCTAAATCAGGGTCTAGAACAGAGGTCCCCAAACTGTGGGGCACACACCCAAGAAGGGCGTGGAGGAACTTCTGGGGGCCATGGAATGGCCTGGGCCAGTCCCCACGGGGGGCAAGGAAGGGGTGCCACCCAGCTCCTCCCTGTCCCCAGTTCTGCTCCAGTCCCACCCCCAGCCATGTCCCTGGCTCCTGGCCTTGGGCTTGGCCCTGTCCTCAGCCTCAGTGCGCTCCAATCTGGGTCCTACTCCTGCCCCTACCCCTAAGCCTTGGCTGCTGCTCCATTCCAGGGCTGGGGCTGAGACTGGGGACAGGGCTAGGAGGAGAGAGCTACTCTTGGCTGAAGACCTGGCTGGTGGCCCCCACCGCAGGCTCGCTAGAGCTCTGCTCCCATCCCTGCCCTCAGCCGTGGCCCTGCTCCTATCCCCAGCTCCCTGTCCACAACCTTCAAAAGCTTGGGGACTGCTGGTCTAGAACATGTATTCATTAGTATACAGATATACAATGTTGACCACTAAATATTTATTATTCAACAATGAATGCTGCAATTAAAATTTATAGGTCAAGGAATTTGTTTCCTTACTATTTCAACATGCCACTGGAGAACAAAATGATACATACTTGAAACTAAATACACGGGAAGGGTCAAACTAAAAACTATGCAAAGTTAAGAAGTCCATCAGAACTGCAATTACAAAATCATGGAGGCTTCACTGCAACACAAGACCCTCAAAATTTAGAAAAACCAGGAAACTCCAAAGTCATATTTGGCAATTCTACTTATATTAACTAGTTGTCCTTCTAATAGATCATAGAAGGACTAGTCAAAAATAGTTGAATATTAATAATGGTTAATAATCACTACAAATAAATAAGTTAAAAAGCAATTATTTTGAGTAAATAAGAAAATCTGACTACATTTGTCTACATTTATAATTTGTTTAAATGTAACACGCAGTTCTTTTAGTAAGTATATTTTTTCATAGTTAAAAATGAAAACACAAATCAGTTTTCAGAACCCTATGTTTAAATCAATATCTATCAGCTATATACTAACTTTATCACTGTAGATATACTTATTTTTTGTTGATACTTCATATGCAAATTAACAGTATTTTCCCATCCATAAAACCTGAAAAAGTACATACCTAAACTTTTTAACTTCCTAATTGTTGAAGTAGCAGTAAACTTACCCTGGAAGCATATCTGTCATCAAAAGAATGCTTTATCATCAAATTCTTGAGCACACTAATTGCAATCTGCCGGATGTCTCTGAATTCTTGTAATGCATTTCCTACCTCCCGTAGGAGCAGTCCCACTAAGAAGTGATTCTTGCAAAACTCATCTGTTAATGAATAGTCGAGCTGGAGGTCTGAAAGTAGAGTATAAGCTGTAGTTTAGGAAGGGTGCAATTAATATTAATTTACCAATTAACACAAGCATGGGCTTCCCCCTATGTTCGTGCTTAGTTATAAAAACAGTTTAGATATGGCTTGTTCAAAAACCCACTTAGCCTCAAAACTGTATGGCGTTGTCAGGCAGACATTTGTCATATATACTATGTGTTCATTCAAGATGTAGACGTTAGACAGTTAGCGAAATACAAAACAACCATAGCTTTAAGTATAATTTTACGAAAACTAGTAACAACGAATATTAAGAGTAAAAAATGGTTACCTACCTTCTCGTTAACTATTGTTCTTCGAGATGTGTTGCTCATGTCCATTGTAAGTAAGTGTGTGCACACCGCATGCATGGTCATTGGAAGCTTTTTCCCCTAGTGGTAACCGTTGGGTCAGCTGAGGAGCCTCCTGGAGTTGTGCCTTCATGGTGGTATACATAGCCCCTGACAACCCGCCACTACCTCAATTCCTTCTTACTGGAATACTCCAACAGAGGGGTAGGCGGATGAGGCTTGGAATGGACATGAGCAACACATCTTGAAAAACAAGTTTGAGAAGGTAGGTAACTGTTTTTACTTCTGGAGTGCTTGCTGATGTTGATTCCAAGTACATGATGATTCCAAGTACATGATTCCCAAGCATTTCCCTTGAGGTAGGGTCAGAGTTCATGGATTTGTTGATTGGAGCAGTGCTCTGCCAAAAGCTGCATTGTCCCTGGCCTGCTGAGTGATGGCATAACGGGAGGTGAATGTGTGGACTGATGACCAAGTTGTGGCCCTGCAAATCTCCTGAATAGGGACCTGCACCAGATATGCAGCAGAGGTGTGCTCGTCCTCATGGAATGTACAGTCAGAGCCGGGGCTGGCACCTTTGCCAAGTCATAGCAAGTTCAAATGCAGGATGTGATCCACGATGAAATTCTCTGAGATAAGACAGGGAGACCCTTCATCCTATCTGCTATTGCAATAAAAAGCTGGCTTGATTTGTGAAAAAACCAATGCCCACCTAAAATCTAGGGAGTGGAGATTTTGCTTCCAGATCTTGGCATGTGGCTTACAGTAGAACACCAGAAGGAAAATGTCTTGGCTTGTGTGAAAATGAATATCACTTTTGGAAGAAAGGCTGTATGAGGCCATAACTGAACCTTGTTCTTATCGAATACCATGTACGGAAGTACCGGATGTCAAGGTCTTAAGCTCAGACATACTCCTGGTCACAGTTATAGCAACCAGGAATGCTCGCTCCTCTACCTCTCATGGAAGGTGGCAACTTGCTAAGGGCTCGAAGAGGGTCCCCATCAGCCTGGAGAGCACTAGGTTAAAGTCCCATGCCGTGGTGGTGAATTTGAGGGTATAATCTGTCAAGTCCTTTGAGAAAGCAGCCCAGCATCAGGCTAGCAAAGACTGATCGGCTGTCAATCCCAGGATGGAATACCAAGATCACTGCCAAGTGAACCTTTAAGAACACGACCACCAGACCTAACTACTTCAGGTGCAACAGGTAGTCCAGAATGAAGGGTATTGATGCCTGCATCAAAGACACACCCTTCTGTACTGACCACATCGAAAATCTCTTCCATTTGACTAAGTAAGTAGCTCTAGTGATGGCTTCTGGCTACCAAGGAGGACCTCTCTGACAGGCTCCGAGCATCCCAACTCCATGGGGTTTAGCCATGAAGCTTCCACGCTGTGAGGTGGAGAGATCTGAGGCTGGGATTCTGGAGGCAGCTGTGATCCTGAGTGATTAGGTCCAGCACCAATGGCAGGGTGACCGGAGTGGCTACTGACAGTTCCGGAAGCGTTGTATACCGAGGTTGGCTGGCCCAAGCTGGTACTGTTAGAATGACTGACATTCTGTCCCTTCTGGCCTTGAGCTGGACCTTGTGAATGAGTAGTAAAAGTGGGAACGCATAAAACAGACGGTCCCTCCAGGGGAGGAAAAATGAATCCGCGACCGAGCCCAGGTTGTGATTTTGGAAGGAGCAAAATTGTTGACACTTCCTGTTGAGTCTCAACATGAATAGGTCTATTTGGGGAACTCCTCTAACTGCTGGAAGATGCTGTTGAACAGTGGTTCTTAAACTTTTGTACTGATGGCCCCTTTCAGATAGCAAGCCTCTGAGTGCGACCCTCCCCTTAAATATATAAAAAAGTGTTTTTAATTTATAAATGCTGGAGGCAAAGCGGGGTTTCGGGTGGAGGCTGACAGCTTGCGACTCCCCAGGTAATAACCTTGCCACCCCCTGATAGGTCCTGACCCCCAGTTTGAGAACCCCTGCTGTTGATGATGTCTGGGCAAATGGACCACTTGTGACTGTGGAAAGGTCTGCTTAGATGGTCCGCCAGCTTGTTCTGGGACCTCGGAAGATTAAGAAGTCTCTAGGTGTATTGAGTGGGCTATGAAGAAGTCCCAGAGCTTGAGGGCTTCCTAGCATAGGGGAGAAGAGCGTGCTCCACCTTGTCTATTTATATAAAACATCGCTGTTGTACTGTCTATCATGACTGATATACATCTGCCTTCCAGATGGGTTTGGAAGGTTTGGGAGGCTAGGCAAACCGCTCTCAGCTCCCTCACATTGATGTGAAGCAAAAGCTCCACCTGGGACCAAAGGCCTTGAGTTCTGAGATGTGCTCCCCACCCTGACGCTGATGCATCTGTGACTAGAGACAGCAAGGTCTAGGGCCTGGAGAAGGGGACTGCTGTACATGCTGTTTGGAGATTGAGCCACCATAGTAGGGACTGAATAACCTGGGGAGGAAGCAAAACTATCTTGTCCAAGTTCTCTCTGTTTGCTCTGTATACTGATGGCAACCATGCCTGCAGAGGTCTGAGTTGCAGCCATGCATGTTGCATCACATATGTGCATGTGGCCATGTGACCAAGCAACTTCAAGCAGTTCTGTGCCGTTGTGGTTGGTAAACCTTTGAAGCTGTCTATGATGGAGCAAATGGCTCAGAAGTGAGACTCCGGTAGGAACACCCTGGCTTGAGTGGAGTCTAGGACTGCTCCTATAAACTCTATCCTCTAGGTAAGGGTTAGAGTTGACTTGGGCACGTTCAACAGACCAGGTCCATTGAAAAAGTCATCCACATCAGATTTACAGGTGCTTCTACCTGCGCCTGGAGCAGCCCTTGACCAGCCAGTCATCAAGATATGGGAACACCTGCACCTGCCATTTCCTCAGGAACATGGCAATGACTGCCATGCACTTGGTAAATATGCCAAGAGGGGGGAAGGGGGTTGCTGACAGGCTGAAGAGGAGAGTTGTAAACTGATAACGAGTGTGGTTCACCATGAAGCAGAGGAATCTTCTGTGGGCCAGGACTATCGATATATGAAAGTATGTGTCCTTCAAGTCAAGGGTGGCGTACCAGTCATAAGAACATAACAATGACCATACTGGATCAGACAGAAGGTCCATCTAGCTAAGTAGCCAGTCTTCCTAAACTGGCCAATGCCAGCTGCCCCAGAGGGAATGAACAGAACAGGTAATCATCAAATAATCCATCCCCTGTTGCCCATTCCCAGCTTATGGCAAACAGAGGCTAGGGACATCATCCCTGCTTATCCTGGCTAACAGACATTGATGGATCTATCCATGGACTTATCTAGTTCTTTTTTGAACCCTGTTATAATCTTGGTCTTCATATCATCCTCTGGCAAGGAGTTCCACAGGCTGACTGTACATTGTGTGAAAAAATACTTTTGTTTGTTTTAAACCTGCTGCCTATTAAGTTCATTTGGTGACCCCTAGTTCTTATGTTATGAGAAGGAGTAAATAACACTTCCTTATTTACTTTCTCCACACCAGTCATGATTTTATAGACCTCAGTTATATCCCCCCTTAGTTGTCCCTTTTCCAAGCCGAAAAGTTCCAGATTTATTACCCTCTCCTCATACGGAAGCTGTTTCATACCCTGTATTCATTTTTGTGGCCTTTTCTGAACCTTTTCCACACAGTATTCAAGATGTGGGGTACCTTGGATTTATATAGAGGTAATATGATATTTTCTGTCTTATTATCTATCCCTTTCTTAATGATTCCCAGCATTCTGTTAGCTTTTTTGACTGCTGCTGCACATTGAGTGGATGTTTTCAGAGAACCATCCACAATGATTCCAAGATCTCTTTCTTGAGTGGTAACAGCTAATTTAGACCCCATCAATTTATATGTACATGAGTTTATATGTATAGTTGGGATTATGTTTTCCAATGTACATTAATTTGCATTGCTTTCCCCGGATTCAGGGAGAGAATGACAGTGGCCAAAGATACCATGCGAAACTTCAGCTTCTTCATGAATCTGTTAAGATTTTGCAGGTCAAGAATGGATCTGAGATCCCCTTCGGCTTTCAGGATTAGGAAGTATCAGGAATAGAATCTCTTTCCTTTTAGCTCCTAAGGAACCTTCTCTACTACTTCTATGCATAGGAGCGACTGCACCTCCTGTAAAATAAAAGCTGCTGGTGAGAGGGGTCCCTGAAGAGGGACGGGGAAAGGAGGAACAGAATTGGAGAGAATATCCCACTTCTAACGTGAACCGCACCCAGCAGTCTGAGGTTACCTGGGCCTGCACACAACAGAAATGGGAAAGATGGTTCAGGAAGCAGGGAGAAGGATCCGGGCTGGTGTGTCACCACTCTGACACATCTTCAAAAGGCCTGCTTCGAGCTGGAGGACTGCCTTGCTGAGCTCTGGCCCTGTCAGATGGGGGCTGAAAAGGTCTTAATCTGTTGTTCCTCCCTGCTTCCTAGAGTCCTACCTATGTTGGGCAAGGTAGAAGTGAGGAGGAGGTGGCTGGGGTCTGAAGTGCTTCCTCTGAGGAACTGGTGTATGTAGCTCCAAAGATTTCAAAGTTGCCCTTGAATCTTTAAGGCTACAGAGCTTGGAGCCAGTCTGTTCCGAAAACAGTCCTAAGCCCTCAAAGGGCAAGTCTTGGATGGTCTGCTGGACCTCTGGGGCGAGGCCTGATGCTTGTAGCCATAATGACCTTCTCATGCCAATGGCAGAGGACATGGTGCAAATACACAAGTCCACCACATGCAGGGCAGCCTGCAAGATGGTTCTTACCACCTTGATTTGTTCCACGACCGCTATGAACTCCAACCTGTCCTTTTTAAAATTTTAACATTTATATAGTTAAAAATGTGGATTTACCTTGATATCTCTGAATTCTGCCTTTTCCAAATGGCATAGGTAGATTCAAAGGGATGTAGTGTTCATGGTTACACACCACTCGAAGAAATTCAAATTTGAATTCAAAAAGGGTCTGCAAAAATATTTCAGATGTAAATTATACAATTTAATAATTAAGTGATTTTCTGGTAGCATAGCTAAAAAGGAAACAGATTTCTTAACACTAGTGATTTCTCTCTCCTTTACAAATCTACAATCCTAGGGACTATATGTGTCATGCTATGCAGACTCAGGAGAGCTCTTTAGCACAATACAGCATTTGAAAGCCAGGTCGAATTCTGTGTTACATTTCTTACTTTTAGCAAGTCTATGTAGCGTGGCATGCAAGATTTGAGAGCTGTTTGAGATCCTGGAGGAGATCATATGCATCTCTTTAAAAAAAAGTGAGTGTCTGGATTGCATGGCACATGCAGTTAGAAGGATCATAGATTTGTAGAAACATCTTAGATATCAGAGGGCTCGCTTTCAATTACTGTCAATTTGTTCCTTGAGACTTTCATTGTCTTGCATAAGGTACTCATTGATGTTGTTTCATTCATTTTCCAGCTAGGGATGCTAAAGAATTGTACCTTCACACACTTCCTCTTTGAAGATGTCTCAGCCAATCGCACTATTCTGAGAGGCAAAAATACCAAAGGTGTCTTGAAAGCAAAAAGTAACACACTGACTATACAGGAATGGGAGACTAATCTTAAAATAGGCCTGAACGTAACTGAAGAACATTCTGGGATCTCAACACATAATTTGTTACATAGGTGTACAAAAAGAGAAACACATTTTTAAGTTATTAAAGGAGTGGAGTACCTTTGGATCCCCTGGAGCAAAGCAGCTGATGTAGTTATTGATTTGCTTGAACACAAAACCCCTGTCCATAAAGGTGAAACATCTCTGAAAAAGATAAAATATAAACCATTCTAAAGCAGTTCCAGATGCAGTGTTCAGTAAATTAGGTATCCATGTTTTAAAAGTTTATCTTCCAAGAATATTTTTAACTTATAATTTAGTTTGAATATAAATGCTATTAAAAGCAAGCATTGTATAGTACAAAGTTATTTCATTTTAAAAGGAAAATTTTATAGAGCAACCATTGATACTCAAAAAATGAAAAACACAATCAGTCCAGTTTTGAAATCTTGCCTGTAGTAAGAGGAAGCCCTAAGATATAAACCTTGGTATCAGTGGACCGGTATGAGGCCTGAGGCCTGAGGCCTGAACTAAAGTAATGGTCAAGACTTTGCTAACATAAAGCAAAGTTGAGCTGTGAGTCAGAGGCAGGCCCTGCTCACAGAAGCTAGCAAGGAAAGGGCTGATGCTGCAAGAAGATACGTACCTAAAAGGTACTGAACACTAGATATCAGAACATTCACATACTTGCACATTCCACACAGATAACAAGGAACAGGCTGACCGATCCCAATGACAGGGCCAAAAGGGTAATATGATGGATAGAGTTGTTTTGTTCCAACTACATATACACGGTGAGAGGCAGCACCTTACTACGTAGAGGGGTTGTACCTGGCTACGTAGAAGGGTTGCATCTCATACGTCAGGAGTGACGTGTAACTTGTTTGTACCTGTGTATAAGAATGTATCCCTGGGGCGGTGTCTTTGTCCGGCCGAGGGGGCAGTGGAAAGTCCTGCCACTGACTGAGCAGAGTCCATTGACCGTGGGCACATATTAGTAGTATGCCCTGTAGAGTAACAATCTAGGGGGAACTATCGTTGTGTCCAATACGGCAATAAACCTGGCCGATGTGCCTTTGTACCTTATTAGACTCTGTGGTCACTGGGGGTTCTCTTCAGGTCTGCTGTGTCAGCTATCTGCGCAGAGCTGGGATAGCACACAGAGGAAACACATGTACGCAGCCGAGTGATATCAACATTGAACAGAGCAGAGCACCACACCGGTAGCATCTGACAACACTGCCCATACAGTAGAGTTAGGAAAAGCTTTTAACTATAGAATTACCCTTTTCACACTAAAATGTGTAAAGTTGTTACTTAATGAACAAAATAAAATTTTTTTTTTTTTACAGTAATGAATCATAAGCTCTATGGATAGGGTCCAACGTCTTCGTGTATGTTTGTGTAGTGCATAAAATGGGGCCAAATCTTGACAGGGGACTGTAGCTGCTACATAGCTAAATAGTACATAATTTAGATGATCCTGGATTAATATGGCATGACAATTAACAGTAAAACTATTAACAGAATGCAAAACACCAAATTTTCAAAGAGATTATTTGGTGTTGCATCCCTAAAACTGACATTAATATGCCTAACTGGGCACACCAATTTTCCTAACATACATGTTAATATTTTCAACAAGAGAAATGGGAGAGACAGAACTATAATTCATCTAAATGAGAGCATGAAAATAAGCAGGCAGGGTTTGGAATATGATAATTTGTTTAGTCATGCACATGCATACTCAATATCATTAGGTGTGCGACTGGGCACTTGAATTGTAGGCAGGTAAATTAAATAAATTATATAAAATCTCTATGCACTTATTTGGTCCCCATCACTGTAGTATGTGAGGGACTCTATCTGTTCTCCACCTCCTCCAAACCAAACCTGAGGTTATGTCTGATTTTGAAGACCCTTTGAAAAGGATTCAAAAACATTTAAAATTTCCTTTTCCAAAGTTAAAAAAAAAAGAGAGAGAGACCACAAATGAGATTCCTACCAATTGTGACCGAATACGTACCAGAACAATGATAAAATAGACACAACGGAAGTTTTTTAATATAGTAAAATCATACTTAAACAAGTTAGGATTCAAACAACACTGAGGGAGAAAGACCTTCTGAAAATCACATACAAGTGAATCCCATGCAGCTAAGGACAATCCAACCAGATAAAAGGCTAGGTGTACAGAGCTTTATGGAAGCTCATCCACACTTTTTTAGTGCTCATAGTTTTAAGGTAACAAATCTTAGTTACACCACTGATGATATTCCCATAAAATTAATGGAATGCTGTTCTTATTGAAATAGCCCCAAATTGAAGTAAATTGTGAGTAGGAAAGGGATTCGGAAAAGAACAAAGGCTCTTTTCAAATAAACACGATATTGACCTTAGCAGCATTAGTTCTGTCTGTCTTTTTTGTTTTGTCTTTTGTGAGAGCTTACTCACTGCAAAAAAGAAAAAGAGCTTTTGGGATCCTGACTATATAGTGCAAATGCAGGTGCATTACTTCCAGTGCATAACGTTAAGCTTATGCTTAAATCTTTGTAGCACTGGGGAAATAATTGGATGGCACAACCATAAAGGAACACAAATCATAATAAGCAAGGAAGTATGCAACTGCTACCATAAAACTAAAACCTGCATTTTTTATAATATATTCTACACACTGTTTTGCTTAGACAATCTTATTTCTAATTGCAATGAGTATTTAACCTGTTCTTTTATACATCTCTATTTGCACATACAAAAGTATGCTTAAAATGCCTGTGACAGAGTGCAGGCCATGGGTGAAAGTAACTAAAAGGACGTACCAGTGCTCTGGAGTCCTGAGGAGGGGGGCGGGGCCTTACCCAGAAGAGGTGTGGCCTCTGCCAGAAGAGGTGGGGCCTTTAAATCCCCAGGCCTTTAAAAATCAGCCAATTAGCCCATTAGTCCAAAACTGATAAAGAGGCAAGAAGGAAGTACCAAGTGGAGAAAGAGGGGACTAGCACTAGTTGAACTCACTTACATGGAGGCCTCGGGGAGGGAGACCTCTGTTCTCCTCAGGTTCTGGGTAGAGTGCTAAAATGGCACAATGGTGCTGTAAATAGATGGTTGCATGGGGATTGTTGTGGAAATGGTGGATGGAACTTAAAATAAAAGGGCTAGGTGAAGGCACATCCACTGGAGTCCATGCAGTTTCTGAGAGGAAGAAGGCGGGAGAAGAGCCATGCCCATTACAATGCCTTATACCATACATGCTGCTCTGAGAGACCTTGCTAAGTGAAAATCCAAGAAAAATAGAATTACTGAAAATAAGCCTAGAGCCCATATTATTGTGGGTACCTACCTTTATAAAGACAGCAAGACTATGATTTGCATTTTTTGAAGCCTCTGGATTGTCTCTGTACTTCTGAGTGATGTGTGGCATTAGCATATTAACAAATGTTTCTACCGCATGGTGAAAAGAAGCAGGAAATCTCTGGTTTCGTAACAACTGGAAGATTAATTTAAAATACACAATTAGAATTTTAAATTTCCAAAGTAACCTTGCATATGGCAGAGAAGGTAAAGCTATTTCTCAAGTTCATTTAGGAAAGAAGAAAAGGGATAAAACAACAGCTAACATTAAAATGATGAAATACTCTGGTTCTGATGAAAAAACAGAAGTTATGAAAAATTCAGAAGCTTTTTGTGAACTTTTCTGGATTATGAAAAAGGCCAATTTTGGCTGAGAAAAGTTTTGAATACAGAATTTTAACCAGCTCTAATTTCTATCTGCATAATTATTTAGAACCCAACGTAGAAAACAATTTTCTTTTAAGATAACAAAGCACGTATATGTAAGCATGGAACTTGAAATAATTAGGTGTTTCACCATAGAAGCATATTGAAATTGCTTTCATGGCAAAACCTAAAACAGATTTCCAATTTTAAAGGCATACTTAAGGGCAGTAATCTAGAAATCAGTTATTCTAATTCTTACTTAAGTTACCTAGCTACACATACCTTAGTTATCCAGACATTCCCAATAACTCCCTTGACCAAATACATATGTTGCTGTTTCGTCAGCTAGTTTTCTCAGGTGAAAATGTGGCTATTGTGAAAAAGAATATCCTCCAATATTGCACCATTTTTAATACCATCCTTTTCAACTCAGGCCTCACCCATTTGGCTCAACTGTACCTAAGGTGTCATCACTGATCATGCACTCTCCTCCCACATCTTCTATTAGCTGTATACTTGGGTTATTTCATCTCCAAAATATTTCTACTTTAATACACTATTTAGACTCTACCTCTGATGAAATTCTCACCTCGCACAGCACAGCCCAAATGTCAGGCGGACCACGTCCACATGGGCGCAGCTTGTGCATGTCCATTGACTGTTCCGCCCTGGGACCAGGAATTCCTGTCAGCGGGCCTGCATCCCAGAATGTTTGCTTTTTTTGCAACAGTGTTACACTGTTGACTCATATTTAGCTTGTGATCCAGTATGACTTCCAGTGTTACAGTGTTGACTCATATTCAGTTTTTGATCCACTATGACTTCCTTTCTGCAGTACTCCTTCCTAGTCATTTCCCATTTTGTATGTGTGCAACTGATTGTTCCTTCCAAATTGGAGTATTTTGCATTCATCCTTCTTGAATTTCATCCTCTTTACTTCAGACCATTTTTTCAGTTTGTCCAGATCATTTTGAATTTGAATCCTATCCTCCAAAGCACTTCAATTCCCCCTCTCCCCCCATTACAAAGCTTGGTATCATCTGCAAACTTTATAAGTGTACTCTCTATGCCATTATCTAAATCATTGATGCTAAATCTTAATTTCTGTCTTCCTCTGTCATTGGTATTATCACTAGCTGCTTTAATATAATCATATGACATCATTATGCTTTTGTTTTCTGTAATTTATAGATTACATACCCAAAGTGTTAGTATAAAAATATTATCATAGGGTTGAAAGCTATCTATGACTCACAGGACCTGAATAGCTCAAGAGGGAATGTTACAGTCACTGAACCTGAGCAACATCAACACGAGGCAGAAATCTGAAGTTTAAAAAAGGAGGCATGTTGCTCAAATCTGATTTTGTCAAAGGGTGTTTCCTCTTTGGGGGAAATATAATCTGAGTACAGCAGATTATACTAATTATAGTCATTAGTTAAGCCAATGAAACTATTTTAAAAACAAAATAATTCACACATGCACATTCTTGCTGGGATGAGAGGGTGATTAATGGTGATTAACAATAGGTGACAATAGGGTTAGAAGGGTCAGGGCTACAGCAAGGGAAGGGGTGATTATGGGTAGGGGATGGGTGACCAAGAGTGGGAGGCGGCCAGGTGACGGGAATGGATGGGAGCTTGGTGAAGCGGGAGGAGAGGGTAGACACTGGGAAGGGGGACATGGAGGAGAGTGACAGGAGGTGAATAGGGGCAGGGGCTCCTGTCAGCCCCACAATGTCCCCTCCTGTGTGTGCGCTAGGATCAGGGGAGATGTGGGCAACTCTTCCTACCTTCATCTGTGTGTCCAAGAATTTTGTTGGGAGGTGGGGTGCTGCCCATCTACTGCGGTCTGACCGCCTTCCCCCCACCCTATCCCCCTCTTGTGTATAAGGTTCTGTGGTGTCCCTTGCTCTTCGGGGGTTACCTGAGCCCCTCTCCCTATTCTACCATGTGAGCTGGGACCTGGGGGCACTTGCCCTTTCCCTGCCCCTCATGTGAGCCAGGATCTGGGAAAGCCCTTCCCACTGTGTGGAAAAATGAGAGCATGCATACTGGGATCCTGAGCCAAAAACATGTTTCTGACACTGGAGTAAGCAGTTGAGAATTGGCATGCTTAATGGATCTCTCAGACTATCCAGCACTGGACTGGGGAGGTTGGAGGGGGAAGGGAACAACTACTGACATGAATGGAGGCATTCACACATCTCAGAGCTATTGTTCTGGGCTGTATTTATCTCCATGGGGTGTTCTCATTCAGCTGAGACCATCACATTCACACCTCTCAGAATCTCCTATCAGCATCTGATGATGATTAATTTAATAAATAGCATAGCAGAGCTCTGCTGAAGTTAAGACTCAGAAGATGTTTTCTGTTTAAAGAATGATTCTTCTACGTGTTCTACCATCCACATGTGTACCTGAACTGTCTTGATACTTACTGTGTCACTATGGGGCCACAAGGTACGGTTAGTGATTCAAATTTAGGGTAATTTATGTAAGAAGTATCTGAGATACAGCCTCCCTCCTTCCTTCCAAAACAAACACTTTTCTTCAAAGTTCACAGATTCCACCTTTCTGTGTGCATTTTGTATGTGTTGTGCATCTGGCTTATAAAATATAAATTGCTTAATCGGACCGGAAGGGGAAGGTGAGCTGAGTATCTGGGAGAGTACATATTGTGGGGAATAATGGTGGAGGGAGGGAGGCATAAGGGTCATCAATCACAAGCTTAAAATTTACTGTAACCAGCATGTAATACAACTGTCAAGCTCTTGGGACACAGACCATGTCTAAGATTTCTCTCAATAGCTTATTAGCAACTACACACTTTAAACATTTCAAAGCACATCCATTATCCCCCTTCTACTGCAACAAACTGTACGAGAGGAGAGGAGACTCATGCAGCAAGTGTGTGAGCTAGCGGGTACAACAGTGGACTGGGACTTGGAAAACCTGGGTTCTGTTCCTGGCTCTGCCACTAGCCCACTAGAGGACTTTAGCCAAGTCACTTCACCTCTTTGTGCCGCACTATGTACAAGGGGAATAATGATGTTTCCCTCCTTGCGATCTACTGATGAAAAGTGCTTTGTAAGAATTAGGTATTATTAACATTATCTGTTCATGTGTCTGTTCATGTGTCTGACATGCACATCAATAGGATAATTAAAAACTGCCTAACTCCCACCAACAGCATTTCTTTCTCTGTTCACAAAACCAGAAAATTAAATGGCAAAAAAACTTACTTAATCCAGAGTTAAGTTTGCCTGGCAATAGCTTGTGCCCTTCCAGAACACAGATTCAGAAAAACTTGTGAAAACTAGGCAATACAGAGTTAAGGCATGCATCCACACAACCCTAACTCTGTCCTCTTTGAGTGATGCCCCAACACACCTGTAACACACACTCACACTCTGCCTTTGCCCTGTACAGAACAAGAACTACTTACACTTCTACACTTAGCCTACTCCACAGAAAGAACACATCTGCTAAATTTTACGAGTCCTTCAATCCCTTTTACAATACCTTTACCCTTATGTACACAACAACATCTAAGGGCTTGGCTACACAAGGCAATGCTGAAATGAGGCATACTGGATCTCTCACAGTAGCATGCACCTTTCCTTTGATCACACACGCAGGGGTCAGGGAGAGGGCCTCACACACATCCCCAGAGAGACACGGTCCCCTCAATTGTCTCTATCACAATTACAACTCTTCCAAACTGCTCTATTTCCCTAACATTCACTACACCTACACCTAACAGTGAATGCAGCTGGAGTGCGTGCACATAATCATCAGTGGCTCTTACCAGCTTCAGGGAGCCAGAGTTAAGGTTGCACAGATGTGTACCTTTAACTCTATTTCCTGGTTTTCACAAATTTGTATTTTGCTGAACTCAGTGCTCTGGAAGGGCACAAACTATTGCCAGGCATCCTTAACTCTGGGTTAACAAAGTGTTTAGCTATTTAATTAAACTCTAGTTAGTGTTCTTATATACAGCAAAAACATATAATAAAAACTGATGAAGGCGGAAACTGTGCTATAAAAGGCTCTTAATGGTCTAAATATAAGTATACATACCTTTATTTTAGCATTTTCTATCAAATGCTGAGCCATTGATTTTATCAGAACTTCAAAGAAAAACCACGAATACTGAAAAGAAAACCAAATTAGTGCATTATATAAAACTGCAAAACTAGTCTACAATTTCCAACCTAAATTAGTCTTTTTACAGCCAACGAAAACCTGGATACAATTAGCTATTTACAACATCTGCTAGGAAAGATGACATTGTTTTTTAACAGTTCAGTTCTGAGGATTAGGCTCTGCTTTATTAGAAACAAGAAGGAAAAAGTAAAAGTTTTTCAACAAATACCTTAAGCAGCTTGTTGCTTGTAAGAAAGTCAGCAGATGGTTTAAGAATTGTTGTCATGGACTTGGTCAGTTCTTCATGTACAGTCTTATATTCAGAAGCAATATAAGGCTCAGCTTTATAAGCATACTTGCAGGAAAAAGGAAACAGAATGTAACATGGAATTTAAATAAATGCAACTGACTATTTTTAACGTGATTATTTTTAAAGAAGCAAACAAATTGTTTTATTTTGTATACCTTCACGTATGATCTCAAGTAGCTATCCAATCCTTCTTCATGGCACTGTGCAACAATATGTATAATAACCCTAAAAAAAGATAGAAACCAACAACAAACATAAAACTGCAGAAAAAAAATTATGTTTTGCTGTCACAAAAATGTGTACTTTGATTACAGATCAGTTCATTTCTGCAACTTACTACCACATGGAGAAATCTGGGGCACAAACCATTAATCATTTAAACACACTGGACCACTTAAATTCTTTACCTTGTCACATTGACTGTAACTTCCTCTTGAGTAGTTCTAGTGAGAACTCTAAACAATTGGTTTAGAATTGTAGGCAGGAAAGCTATCATCACATGGCCCTCCATAGCATGAAGACTCTAAGAGAAAGAAATAGAGTAGTAATATTACTTCCTTGTAGTCAAGCCATTTAAAGTTATTTTCAAAACTCCTCTACAATCTACTTAGAAAAAGAACTTTCCCCTTCACGAAAGGGGGAAAAGGAGGATCTGGGAAATTATAGACCAGTCAGCCTAACTTCGATACCTGGAAAGATACTGGATGAAAATTATTAAACAATCAATTTGTTCAAATCTGGAGAATAAGGTTATAAGTAACAGCAATCATAGATCCAACTTAATTCCCTTCTTTGATAGGATTACTGGCCCAGTGGAAAAGGGGGAAGCAGTAGGAATCATATAATTGGACTATAGTAAGGCTTTTGACACAGGACCACATGGCAATCTCATAAGCAAACTAAGGAAATGTGGTCTACTTTAAAGTGGATTCAAAACTGATTAAAAGACTGAACTCAAAGAGTAATTAACAATGGTTTGCTGTCAAAGTGGGAGGACATATCAAGTGGAGTTACACTGTGGTCTTTCCTGGGTCCAGTACTATTAAATATTTTCACTCACAACTTGGATGATGGAGTGGAAGGTATGCTTATAAAGCTTACGGATTACACTACGACAGGAAGTGTTGCAAGGACAGGATTAGAATTGAAAATGATCTTGATAAATTGGAAAATTAGTCTTAAATCATTAATATAAATTTCAATAAAGACAAGTGAAAAGTACTACACTTAAGGAAAAAATCAAATGCACAAATACGAAGTGGAGAATATCTGGTTAGGCAGCAATACTACAGAAAGGATGGGATTATGGTGGATCACAAATTGAATATGACCCAACAGTATGATGCTGTTACTAAAAAGGTAAATGTCATTCTGAGATGCATTAAACAGGAGTGTTGTATGTAAGACATGGGGTGGGGGATTAATTGTTCCACTTAATCAGCACTGGTGAAGCCTCAGCTGAAGTACTGTGTCCAGGTTTTGGACACCACAATAAAGAACAAATTGGAAAGAGTCCACAAGAGAGCAACAACAACGATAAGAGGTTTAGAAAATGAGCCCTATAAGGAAAGATTGAAGGAACTAGGCAAGTTTAGTCTAGAGAACAGAAGGCTTGGGACCGTGTTCCTGTCGTCTAATAAACCTTCTGTTTTATTGGCTGGCTGGGAGTCATGGTGAATTGCAGGAAGTGGGGGGTGCAGGGCCCTGACTCCCCCACACTCCATGACACCATGGATTTATATAGAGGCAATATGATATTTTTCTGTCTTATTATCTATCCCTTTCTTAATGATTCCCAACATTCTGTTCGCTTTTTTGACTGGCATGGATGTTTTCAGAGAACTATCCACAATCACTCCAAGATCTCTTTCTTGAGTGGTAACAGCTAATTAGGCCCCATCATTTTATACGTATAGTAGGGATTATATTTTTCAATATGCATTACTTCGCATTAATCAACATTGAATTTCATCTGCCATTTTGCTACCTAGTCACCCAGTTTTGAGAGCTCCTCTTGCAGTTCTTCACAGTCTGTCTGGGACTTAACTATCTTGAGTTCTTTTGTATCACCTGCAAATTTCACCACCTCACTGTTTACCCCTTTTTCCAGATCATTTATGAATATGTTGAATAGGACTGGTCTAAGTATAGACCCCTGAGGGACACCACTAATTACCTCTCTCTATTCTGAAAACTGATGACTTATTCCTACCTTCTGCTTTCTATCTTTTAACCAGTTACCAATCCATGAAAGGACCTTCCCTCTTATCCCATGATTGCTTACTTTGCTTAAGAGCCTTTGGTGAGGGACCTTGTCAAAGGCTTTTTGAAAATCTAAATACACTATATCCATTGGATCCCCTTTGTCCACGTGCTTGTTGACCCCCTCAAAGAATTCTAGTGTTGACTATTCCCCAACAAATTATGTTCATTTATGTGTCTGACAATTTTGATCTTTACTATAGCTTCAACCAGTTTGCCCGGTCCTGAAGTCAGACTTACGGGCCTGTGATTGCCGGGGTTACCTTTTCAACATTTGGCATCACATTAGCTATCCTCCAGTCATTTGTTACATAAGCTGATTTAAATGATAGGTTACAGACTAGTTAGTATTCCTGCAATTTCCCATATGAATTCCTTCAGAACTCTTGGGTGAATACCATCTAGTCCTAGTGACTTATTACTGTTTATCAATTTGTTTCAAACCCTCCTCTAATGACACCTCAATCTGGAACCGTTCCTCAGATTTGTCACCTAGAAAGAATGGCTCAGGTTTGGGATTCTCCCTCACATCCTCAACTGTGAAGACCAATGCAAAGAATTCATTTAGTTTCTCCGCAATGGCCTTATCATCCTTGAGTGCTCCTTTAGCATCTCAATTGTCCAGTGGCCCCACTGGTTGTTTAGCAAGCTCCCTGTTTCTGATTAACTTAAATTTTTTGCTATTACTTTTTGAGTCTTTGGCTACCTGTTCTTCAAATTCTTTTTTGGCCTTCCTAATTATATTTTTACACTTCATTTGCTAGAGTTTATGCTCCTTTCTGTTTTCCTCACTAGGATTTAACTTAATTTTTAAAGGATGCTTTTTTGCCTCTCACTGATTCTTTTACTTTGTTGTTTAGCTATGGTGGTTCTTTTTTGGTCCTCTCACTATGTTTTTTAATTTGGAGTATACATTTAAGTTGAGCCTCTATTATGGTGTCTTTAAAAAGTTTCCATGCAGCTTTGCAGGGATTTTACTTTTGGTGATGTACCTTTTAATTTGTTTAACTAACCTCCTCATTTTTGTGTAGTTCCCCTTTCTGAAATTAAATGTTATAATGTTGGGCTGCTGTGGTGTTTTCCCTGCTACAGGGAGGTTAAATTTAATTATATTATGGTCACTATTACCAAGCGGTCCAACTACATGCACCTCTTGGCCCTGATCTTGTGCTCCACTTAGGAGTAAATCAAAAATTTCCTCTCCTCTTGTGGGTTCCAGGACTATCTGCTCCAAGCAGCAGTGATTTAAGGTGTCAGAAACTTTATCTCTGCATCCCATCCTCAGGTGACATGTACCTAGTCAATATGGGGATAGTTGAATCCCCCATTATTATTGAGTTTTTTATTTTAATAGTCTCTCTAATCTCCTTCAGCATTTCACAGTCACTATCACCATCTCAATTAGGTGGTCGGTAATGTATCCCTACTGCTATATTCTTAATATTCAAGCATGGATTTTCTTATCTATAGAGATTCTAGAGTACAGTTTGGTTCATTTAATATTTTTTCTTCTTCATTTGATTCTATGCTTTCTTTCACATATAGTGCCATTCTGCCACTCAGCACAATCTGTTCTGTCCTTCTGATATATTTTGTCCCCTAGTATTACTGTGCCCCGTAGCTTATCCTCATTCTGCCAAGTTTCTGTGATGCCCATTATATCAATAGCCTCATTTAATACAAGGCACTCCAGTTCACTCATCTTATTATTTAGACTTCTAACATTCATATATAAGCATTTTAAAAGCTTGTCACTTTTTAGCTGTCTCCCATTACATGATGTAATTGAATAAGACTTTTTTCATTTGACTGTTTCTCATCAGATTCTAACTGTATTTCATCTTCCATACTCTTCTCCTTAGTAGGACATAGAGCAGGGGTCGGCAAACTTCAGCACGCAGCCCATCAGGGTAGTCCGCTGGGAGGCCACAAGACGTGTTTATGTCGACTGCCTGCAGGCATGGCCCCACGCAGTTCCCAGTGGCCGCAGCTCGCTGTTCCTGGACAATGGGAGCTGTGGGAAGCCCCATGCCACAGGGTTGTGCTGGCCACCGCACATTTCCCTCTGCTCCAGTTGGATGTTGTTCTTATCTGAGGCTTTCATCTTCCTCAATTGACCAGGGATGGGACCGTTCTACTGTGTCCTGGAAACTCATCTATCGGGGCAGCTCCAGGCACCAGCACGCCAAGCGCATGCCTGGGGCAGCAAGCCCCGGGGGGCGTTCTGCCGGTCACCACTAGGGCGGCAGGCAGGTTGCCTTTGGTGGCTTGCCTGCGGAAGGTCCGCTGGTCCCACGGCTCCAATGGACCTCCTGCAGACGTGCCGCCAAATCCGTGGGACCAGGGACCTCCCGCAGTCAAGCCGCCGAAGGCAGCCTGCCTGCCATGCTTGGGGCAGCAAAATACCTACAGCCACCCCTGCATCTATGTACCTCTGTCTCCCTGAGCTTCTCCAGCTCAGCCACCCTGGTCTCCAAAGCCCGTACATGATCTCTGAAGGCCAGGAGCTCCTTGCACCGAACGCACACATACGCCACCTTCCCATAGGGCAGGTAATCATGCATGCTGCACTGAGAGGAATAAACTATGATAAAGTGCACTAGGGAACCTCCAGCAAGGTCTCCATGGACCAGTCAATGCAGCGATACTCGAACCTCAGTGGTTCAGGAGCCAAATTAGCCATCAACATTACTCAAAAGAGCCTCAGTAGTGTGAGTTCGTTGTTTCATTTAGCATAGTATTATATATTCATATTTAAATAGTATGACAAGGAAAATACATATATATATATAATTTTCACAGCAAAATGACTGAACAAGTATTATTTTATCAACTGCAATTGGTTAATAACATGGTAAAAGCATCCTGACTGGTTAATACTTAGATTGGTTAATAATTAAGTCATACAGTATTTTAACAACATATGCTGCAAAGAACCAAAGGAGATACATTAAAGAGCATCTTGCGGCTTAAGAGCCACGTTCTGAGTATCACTAAGTTAATGCATACATGTTACTGGAATTCAGAAATCACGCCCCTGTAGTCTGCATTACTGCTCCATGTAGACAAGCCCTTAGATACAAGAAACTACCTCTGTTTTTCTCCCCCCATCAGCGTTTACTGACTGGATAAACACTGATTTCATTTATTTTGTATCTGAGTGTTTTATTGGTGATTATTGGTTAAAACTGAAACTTGGAAGCCCTGTATACTAAACATAATAATATTGCTGTGTATTTATTTGGCATTTGACATTTTATGATTTAAAAATAATTTCAGGAAAGAACGATGGTTTTGTGGTTAATGCACTTCACTGGGACACACAAGAGCTGGCTTCAATTCTCAGCTTTTCCAGACTTTCTGCATGACATTGGGCAAGTCACATCATCTGTGTGTCTCAGCTCCATATTTAAAATGTACATAATACTATTTCCTTTCTTCCACCCTTTCTAAGCCTTGCTTATTTAGACTGTAAATTCTTTAGAACAGGGATAATGTCTTACTGTGTGTATGCACAGTGTCCAGGCACACTGAAGACCTAATCTCAGTTGTACCTTTGAGGGTAAAGTAACAGATGATAAATACCTCACAAACATCCATTACTTTAGCCTTACTATATTTCTGTGATGCAGTCATCCTCTGTGAAGCACAAGGAGATTAAGGTGACTTGTACAAGTCACACAGAAAATTGATGGAAAAGCCAGGAATAGTACTAGGTCTCTGGACTTCAAGTCCTGTGCCTTAACCACAATACTATTTTTCTGCTCTCCAGGGGCAACACACTGAAGCTGATGTTTTGTTAACCTTAATGTAGTCATGCTGGCTAAAATGCAGATGCATAAAGTTTGGCCCCTAAATCCATATTTCAGCCTCTTAAAAAGTGGCTTGATTTTCTGAGGGGCTAACTACCCATAATTAAGTCAACAAGAGCTGCATATGCTTACAAAAATAAATAGATTTAGGTGCCGGGCCTTCAACATCTATTTTAAAATTCTGGCCAATTTGGCTAAATTAACATTCCTGTGGGAAGCTTACTTTTTTGTTCAAGCTGTATCAATCTTGAGAGAAGGTGGCTGAGGTGACCAGGGGCTAAACTTAGCCAAACTCCATCATTATCACACCCTGATTTGCAGCCCCACCCTCAACAGATAGGACCACAGTCCTCTCCCCGATTTTCCAATTTTATTAAATCTGTTATATCACTGCTGTTTTGTACCTTAAGATACTTTACAAGATCAGTTCCTAAGGCCTGGGCTCCAGACTCCGTTTTCTGACAGTACTCAAAAAAATTGTGTAAGTGCTGGTCCTATCAAAACCAAGAGAACCAAAATTAATCAGCAACAACAGAAGTTTACTTCCATAATCAAAAGAAGAACAAATATATACACATTATGTGTACATATTTTATATATATATATATATATATATATATATATATATATAAATAAATAAATAAATTAGTTTCCAGTTAGCACTTCTAAGTGCCAATATAAAATAGGTGCATAACAAACAGACAAAAATTTCAACCACATTAAATGGATCCATTACTGAACAATCATTGCACAAAATGGCATGTATATTTGCTTAAAAATAATTGACAGGGAGAAAAAAAATACTACAATTGCCCTGATTAACAGTAATAAGCATGTGCTGTCTAAGTGCTATATTTGATTCTACCAGTACAGAACCCAAAATACTAATCCAAAATACAGTAATCTACAGATACAAGTATATGTGAAGACAGTCACATCCAGCAGTGCAAAAGTAAGTACAGTTTTTGTTTTGTTTTTAAATTTTAAGTAAATGTTTTTAGTATTTGTCAAAGATGTCAAGTGAGTAGCTGAGATTAAAATCATATTTATCTTCAGATCAATACAGTAAAGCTATTGTCCATGTAGCTTTCTCACACTGTCATGCTTTTATATCTCAAGATGACCTGAAAGAACCACTTTTAGCTGTCAGATGGGAGATCACTCTTCATGACCATTCAGTCCTTTAGCTCTCTACTTACACTGCCAATAAGCATGTCAGTTAACACTGTGATGGTTTTAATGTGAATAACTGGAATTGGATTGAGACTGGCACTTTTCACTTTAGTTAAAAAAGGGACTGGACTCAAATGTGAACAGATGACTTAGATAAAAGGCTTTGTATTCTGGATAATCATTTTAAAATCCACTGCAGCATACAGTATGTTTTATATATTAACTGTGGGGAAGATTTTCAGAGGCACAAAATGGGAGTTGGAAGCCTTTTGTGTGTTTCTTTTGTATCTTTTGTGTGTCTGAAAATCTCCTTTATATATTGTATTCATGCTACAAAGACAAATTAATCATAAAATATTTGTTTTGGTTTTAAACTTACCTGTGTGTAGACAGTAGAAACTAGATGCGTAGAAATTTTTAACAAGGGTTTGCCTCCATCTACCCATTTAATTTCAGGACCAGAATGCTGTTTGCACACAAAGAGGAAAATAATACATTATGTCAGCATAACAACCCAAAACAGGACAGTGGTTTGCATACCATATATACAGACTTTTCAAACTATTTTATAAACTGGAAACTTGTACATATCAAGTAAAATTGTGCAATGAATAATTGGATGGCAATGCCACTAAAAATCATTATGAAGTATATATGTAGTTACTCAGTCAGAAATGGTTCTTTTTAAAGACCAACCGTCCCATAGTATTGACATCACATGAAAAACTTGCAGATGGATGAACTTTATGGGTTATATAGACTAATTAACTCAGTGGACTTTTCATGTAAGATATGGGATTTCTGACTCTCCTTTAAGTGTATGGGGAAACCTCCCGGACTACAAGATATCCTCATTTGATTGGCTGTTCTTGAGAAGGACAGTCAATTAAAGCTGCTGCTTGCACAAAGATAAACTGGTGTCTTAGAATGTGCAGCAGTCAGTGCTCCCTTTCCCTCTCATTTGGGAATGTCAGAACAGTACTCAGCTAAATAGATAACCTGCTGGGGAGCTGTTGTTTCCCGTTTGCCCTGCGCACAGGTGCTAGAACTAAGCATGCTAGGAGTGCTGCCACACCTCCTGACTTGAAGTGGTTTCCATCATATAGGGCTGGTCTACACTATGGGGGGAAATTGATCTAAGATACGCAACTTCAGCTACGTGAATAACGTAGCTGAAGTGGAAGTATCTTAGATCGAATTACCTACCGTCCTCACGGCGTGGGATCGATGTCTGCGGCTCCCCATGTCGACTCTGCTACCGCCATTTGGGTTGGTGGTGTTCCAGGATTGATAGGAGCTTGTTCGGGGATCAATATATCGCGTCTAGATGAGACGCGATATATCGATCCCCGAGAAATCGATTGCTACCCACCGATACGGTGGGTAGTGAAGACATAGCCATAGAGGGTTTAGTTTGGTTCAGTGGCTCTCAGCACTCCCACTAATCAAACTGTTCTAGCATCCCTGATCCTGCATCTAAACATTCTAGTCCTCTGGATGCTAAGACCTGGGAGGAGAGGGTGAAGAGCTAAGTGCTTCCCTAAAATTAAGGGGAGGGTGGGATAGACATAGCTGGATTATGAAAAGCAAGGAGATGGGGAGGAAGTTGGAGAGTGAAAAGGTGGTGGTGGAGAGGACTGGACACAGAAGGGGGAGAAACAATTCTCCCAATTAATTCCCTCTTCTCAGTTGAGTTCCGCCACCCCTCCCCACCCCTTGCCTCATTCCCCCTTCAATGAATTCCACTTTTACTTTCTGCATCTCTTCCCCTGACCCTTCTGCACTGGCATCTTTTTATGATTTTATGTGCTGGCAGGTAGGATTTTAACAGCTCCAAGATTCAGTTTGTGGAACAAAGGCTACTCTTGGGTGAGAGGTTTATTGAAAGAGAAGTGCATGGATAAGGTGACATTCTAATAAAAGTTAAGGAAAGAACTTCAGATGAATTTGCAAAAGTTTTTTTCTTATTTAAATTTAATTTAAAGTATGTCATGATCTAATTTGGAAGTTTTTCATTGGATGAGATGAAGTGGACAGACCTTGGAAGTAGTATGCATGGACCATCAGTTAGGCACTCTCTTCCCTGAACAAAATCTTGGCCAACGAATCATCAACTTAATGACGCACATATATTCCCAGTTCATGAGTGTGTGGAGCAACCACAACTGAACATTTGCATCACTTGTTGAACAAACACCAATATTAAAGAGTGTCTTAGTCTGTCTATTCTCGATTATAAAACTCCAACGGAATATTTAGGGTGTAAATGGAATACTCTTGAAATGCTTAATATCTTCCCGAATATTATTCTGCTACACAAATGCTTATTTCCAGCACACACAGAGCCACTAAAGAAGCTCTAAATAAAAAGACCAAAACTATGGTCATAAAAAAGTTACGATAGTTCATTTTTAAGTAACATATACTAAAGGTACACAAATGGCAACAATTTTATCACTGGATTTTGAAACAAATGGATTTTGAAACAAATCAGTGTAGCAAGAGAGAAAGAACAGATTTGGTAGATAGGGAATACTCCTTATATCAGGCACAGGAATCAATACAGAATAACTGCTTGCACAAATCTTGTTTTTTAAATTCTTTATGTTATTAGTCTATTTTTCTTTCCACACAGACAACATCCAATTTGTCACTATTAAAAAAAACCCCTATCACAATATTTAAAAGCTCCTCAGACACCACACACGAGGGATAACAGAAAAAAACACTGATTACATAAAAATCTATATGGGAGCAGGTTGATTCAAATCCATGTGAAGCAAAATTACAGGATTTGCTCATATGATTTCTCTAATTTATTTATTTCAGAACTCCACATCAGTTACATCTCTTCTGCAACACATTTTAAGTCACACAATCTATCTTGGAAGAGTCATAAAATAAATGTTTTGACTGGAAAATGGCAACTTAAAATTATTATAAAGCTTAGAACTAAACATTAGCCCATTTTATTTCTTGTATTCTCTTTTCTAAAACACAGAGAAAAAAATATACTTCTATACCTATCTAGATACTATACCTTGCCAATCCCAAGTTCCTGATAGCTAAGATAGCCTGATGGAAGATTAGCTGACACAGGAATGTGCTGCTCATTTGTTACCACTCTCCCATCTTTTAATAGTGGAAGCCAAGAATAGCCAACTACAAGAAACAAAAGGGAATTAATATTTTACATATATTATGTATTTTTTAATTAAAGGCCTATATGAGAGGTTCAGTGTCCTGCTCTCTATTTAGAACATACACACGGTTACATGATTTCTGGTTTACAAAGACCCAACTTGGACAAGGAATATAAACATAGCTAAAAATGTTAAAAAAAGAAATAATACATTGTCATCATCAGGTAAGCAAATTAAAATATTTTACATTTTCTTGACACGCAAAAGAATTCATAATTCTTTAAAAAATTGAAATTAAGGATAAACATTTCACATGGCAAATCTATTTTTTCACTATGATTAATATTACAGAATTAACTGCATCAATGCAACAGGTATACCAGCTAAATGCACTTTTTGAGATCTGCTAAACCATTATTAAAAGTAAAAAGGGTCAACAACCCAAACCTTGTGTTTCAATGACATCTTTCTTCTTGGTACTGCCTTTGCTTGAATTATCACAGCTGACATGGTAGAATGTGAAAAACAAATGATGTTTTCCATGTAGCTGTGTGGGCAATTCTATTTTAATCTGAAAGGCAGATAAACATCAGCTTCAGTGATTTTTTGTGAAGAAAGTCTTCAATCATGCAGAGGCACATCATACCAGTTAATGTACAACAAGCATGCAGCTGTCCACTCTTACCTGAGAACACCACTTGGTTTCAATGAGATTTGAAGAAAAATTTAAGAATGCAGTCATACAATGTGTAAGGTTTACGTTAATTATGTAGAAGTAATCATTTGAAAGATAATAGCAGGGTCTGATTTTTATGTTTTTGTAAAGCCAGCATAAAATAAATAAATAAATCAAGGACCAAAAAAGTTTAAATTAATTTTCATAATGTAAAAGTGAATGAAGCAATAAGCATAATTAATAATACTACAGACAACACTGTATTTTCAATTACAATTAGAGCTTGAGTTCAATTTAAATTAAATAACAAGTTATGAAGAAACTTCTAAAGTTAAGAAATTAAATACATGATACACTTTACCTCTCCCACCAAATGGGCACACTATCTCCACATTAGTCTGTTTTGCTATCTGTGAAACTTGTAAAAATGCATACTGAAAGCCAGTAAAAGTGAAGTCACAATCAGAATTGCTTACCTCATCATAAAACTCTGGATTTTGGTGGTGATGTAAAACATTGGCAAATGCATTTCTTGTAAACACTGGTCCACCTGGTCTACCATAGATACACTAAGAATCAGGAGAGGGGAAAAGATGGTCCTTTATCAGTCTTAACTTATATTCCTCCTTGCTGTCAAAAGTATTTTATTTTTTCTTACATTATCTCCTTTAAAAATAAAGTTTTGCAATGCAATTTTTTATAGCTCATGGCACATATTAATGACATTTTAGACTCTTTTTACTATCGGGAAATATGGCGGATGGTGAGCTAAAACTCAAAGTGTTAAAAAAATTAATCTTGCATTAATATCCTTTGGACTGTGGGATGCGGACAAGTGCACTGTATTAAAATAAGCTTGAACGATTATATTAAAATTGAATATTTTAAAAACAAATTGGAGAAATTTAAAACAAAGAATGGAAAGTGAAGAAATGTTCATTTGCTCAAAGATTAGGCTCAGTTAAAAAGAGGCCACTTTACCAGTAACTGCTGTTCTTCAAGAGTACCTCTGTGCATTCACACTTATGGGATTTGGTGTCCCTTGCTGATGGGCAGATGGAAGGCCAGAGCACTAAATTTAAATCCCAATAATGAGGTGGTTCTCTCACTGAGGTAAAAACTTTAGTGAGTCCTTTTAGGAATCTGGCTATTGTAGGAGGAGAAAGTATTGTTTCCCCCGTTCAGACTGGTAATGTGCTGAGATAGCAAATGCATATTTTAGAAAGACTAATGAGAATTCCTGAACTTGAGAGGCATACTGCTCTTGTGTAGTGTAGCTAGCATTGTGTGTTTTCCCTCAAGAGAATGAATTTCCCCTGTTCCTGAGTATGGAGGTGGCTAGTTAATTACTGAACCAGCCAATTTTGCAGCAGTGTCATATGTAGGCAGGCATATATATATATATAAAATTCCCCTCTCACCCCTATGGGTGGTATGGTGTCTTCCTCAACCTCGGGTCCTCTACCAGAGGCCTGGGAGTTTGAGGGTTCTGCGCAGTATCTTAGCTGTTCCTAGCACTGCACTCTTCTGGACAAAAAAAATTCAAAAACTTTTGGGGCCCCCCCCCCCCCCAACTCTCATTATTAAATCTATCACCACCGCCGTCTTCTGCTGCTTGACTATTACACAAATGCTGGTGATTGGCCAGTACCTGCCTGTCCGTCTGGATCTGGAAAGTCCTCACAGAATTCTTAGCCTGCTATTCATCCCACAACCTTCGTTGGAATCTACCCATTCGGTCTTGGGGAGGTCTAAGCCATACGCTGTGCGATGTTCACTGTACACACATGCAGCCACTTGATTGTGGCCGTCAGGCTGTATGCTGTTTCCTGCCTGCATCTCATCCTGCCCTGATGTGTTGGACTGTCTCTGGACCTCTCTGCACAGTCTGCACCTTGAGTCTTCTAGTGTGGCTAGGACCCTGCTTCATGGATCTGGTGCTCGTGCCTGTTCCTGTGCTGCTATGATCAGTGCCTCGTGCTGTCTTTTTAGTCCAGCCCTTTCCAGCCACTGGTAGGATTTCCCAATGTCAGCCACTTCAGCTATTGTCAATGTACATCCCATGCAGGTCTTGTCTTGCCATAGCACTTCTTCTGCTTGGTCTTTCCTCCATGTCTGCTGCTGCCTCAGGCACTCTCTCAGCAGCTCATCTTTGGGGCCATCTTACTGATGTACTCCTGGATGTTCCGGGTTTCGTCAGACAGTGGCTTTGCGCTCACCAAGCCCCGCCGCGCCTTCTTTCGGCTGGTATACAGTCTCTGGTGTTGGACTGTGGGTGGAAACCTCCGTGCCTTGTGAGGAGCTTCCAGGTTTCATATCGGCGCCTCCATGTCCCCTTTGGCGCAGCTCATATACGGCAGGGTATCTGATGACTGCAGGGCGATATCCGTTGATGCGTGGATCTTGTTCTTCCCACTGGAGCGGCTCTTCAGGACCTGTCTTATCCTTGGTGTATACTTGGATGTGCTGTCTTCCTTGCCTCCTCACCATGGTTTCCATGTGACTGTGGGACGCCAAGTACTTGTAGCTGTCTGTATGTCTGCTATGTGGCTGCTGGTGTTTCCACCCCATCAGTCTCGACTGCCTTCCCTCTCTTCACTACCATCCGCGCCACACTTCTCCGTGCCGAATGACATCCCGATATCCTCACTGTAAGATCCGCGTCAGGTGGATTAGCGGAGTCGATGTCTCGTTCATTCTTAGCATACAGCTTGATGTCATCCATGTAGAGAAGGTGGCTATGGTAGTTCACACCTGAACTGTACCTGTATCCAGTCCTTGTGGATTATCTGGCTGAGGGGTTTAAGCCTAGCAGAACAGCAGCGGGGACAGTGCATCACCTTTGGTATATGCCACACTTGATGGCCACTTGTGTAAGCTGCCTTGAGTTGACTTCTAGTGTTGTCTTCATAGTCCCATTGAGGTTCTTGAGGAAGGTCCTTAGTGTCCTGTTGACTTTGTATAGCGCCATTCACAGATCCACGTGTGCGGCATTGAGTCGTAGGCTTTCTTGTAGTCAATCCAGCTGCGCTCAGATTGGTCTGTCTAGACCTGAGTCTTGGGCAACTGCTCTATCTATGAGCAACTGGTGTTTTGAGCCTCTGGTGTTGTTCCCAATGCCTTCTGAGCTGTGCTCATGTACTGGCCCATGTGGTCCTGTAGCTTGGCAGCTTATGATGCCTGATAGGACTTTCCATGTTGTTGGGAGCAGGTTATGCCGTAGTTGGACGGTTCTGTCCCTTGCAGGGTCTTTCATGATCAGCACTGTCCTTCTTGTGTTAGCCATTTGGTGGGAGCCTGCTGCTAGCACTGTCATCTGTGCTGCTAGGCGTTCATGCACTGCTGTTAGTTCTTTAGCCAGTAGGTGTGATCATGTGGTCCAGGTGCTGTCCAGCTCTTCATGTTCTGACCCGCTGCTGGATGTCTTCGACTGTGATGGTGATAGTTTCTGTTCTGGTAGATTGCTGTGCTCTGTTCTCAGGTCCTGCAGCCACTTTGCATGGTGTTATGAGTTCTCTTTCCCATATGTTCTTCCAGTACTGTTCAGTTTCTGCTCCTGGTGGCTCTGCTGTATTGTGTTGTTTGCACTGCAGTTGGGAGTACACCTTGGATGGTTCTTTTGAGAACAGGGGCATTTACTTTTTTGGCTCTCTGCTTCTCTAGTGTCTTCTTAGCCTGGTAGCCAGTGCTGTGAGCCTTTGTTTTAGCAGTCTCTAGAGCTTCAGATGGAGTCAGGTCCTTGTATTTTTCAGTAGCCGGTCTTATCCTTAACTCTACACCCTTCTGTGTTCCACCAGCTGACTAACTTCTCTCCGAGTCACCTTGATCTTATCACCACCTCATTTTCCAGGGTGGGTACATACTATGGTTCTTCTTGATCGTGTAGCCAAGCATCTCCAGGGATTACAGAGGCTGTAGCGTATACCAGTTCATGGTAGTAGTAGGGTTGTCATGAGGGGCTCTATTGGCATCTTCTAACATACTATCTGATGGACTGTCTTCCACTGAGCCTTGGTAATCGGTCTTCGAGGATTGACTGTAGCTAGTTTCTCATGATCTTATGCCTCATATCAGCTGCTGTGCTTGCAATGGAGGGGTGGGATGAAGTTTCAGCTTCAGATGTGGGCTGCACATCCACTTGTTCTTCCAGGTCTTCTTGAGTCTGGGATGTAACGTGGAGTTGGTCTATCTCAAGCTGTGAGAGCAGCTTCCTCTTTACTATGTTGAAGCGTTGGTAACTAGCTTTTTGTTTCTCAGTAAGTGTGGATGTAGGTCTTTTGTCCATCCACAGTCCCCTCATACGTTCATATATCCCCTCATTAGGTCTACTGTTGTAGTAACATTCCATCAATTCCAGGTTCTCTTGTCTCGTCCATGAATGGTTGTTCAGTAGCCCACTATCATCAGATTGTCCTGGTTCCTCACATCTGGCGGCGGACCTTGTTAATCCGGGCGACGTCTGAGCCAGCATGACTCTCCTAGTTCGTGTCACTCTCATATTTGAGGAGGCAGGTGAAGCGTTAGGGTCTTTTGCCCAAGGACCCCTACTGGAAAGTTGGGTACCAACCGGGATTTGAACCCCGGTCTCTCATATCAAAGGGCGGTCTCCCGTACCAAAGGGCGGCGCTCTTAACCACTACGCTATCCAGTCGCTTATATGCCACGTCACATGTCATGATTGCCATGACACCCATTAGCCTAAGGAATAACTTTGTAGGTTGATTCAGGTAGGCTCTTAGGCTGGTGTTTTCTGGATGCCGAGGAATCTCTCCTTTCCTTTGCTTGGACTAAATCCACCACTGTCCATTAAACATGATTCTTTGAAAAGGAGACAGAGTAGACTTTTCCCAGTTTAACTGCAGGCCTTTGGTGATGAATGGATTGCATGTTTTAAATATGATTCTGTCATTCCCTGTTGTGATGTGTCTCTTATTAGAGCAGGAGAATAGCTGGCCCAGTACTAAGTGTCCTAGCCTGAGACTTGGAGACCTGGATTCAATTATAATTTTCACCACAGACTTCTTGTGTGACCTTGGGCAAGTCTCTCTCTGCCTCAGTTCTATTTCTTTAAAATAGGCATAATACTCTTTCCCTAACTCAGGGGGACATGATGAGGATAAATAATTATAAGATTGTGAGGTGCCTAAATATTACAGTAATGAGGCCACAATGTACCTAGTCATAGATAAAGAAAGACATGTGACCCCTGGCATTTCAAGTGGGCAGCTACCACAGCCAGGCACTTTGTGATGAAATTTAGACCTATGTACAAGCTAAAAAATGTATTGAAATATTTGTTTCCAGTGCTGAAACTCAGGTATCTGAACTGCTTTTTTCTGATGGTCATACGTAAATAAGCATCGATCAAGTGAGACTCACATACCAATCTCCTTGATAGGAGGGAATGGTTGGAGCCCAACGTCAGCATTTTAAACAGAAGTCTTGATGCATCCGTTCAGGTTTCTGGGATTCAGACAAGGTCTAAGACCATTCACTGTCTTAGGTTTTGTCTACACTATATAGCTTTGTTATCAAAAGGCAGCTTTTGCTGACAAAACAGTGGAGTTGTGCACACTACAATGCTCCTCCTGTAAATAAAACCACCTCGAGAAGAGGCATAGAGCTTTTTGCAGGAAAGTTAGATTGACGAAGTGTCAGTGTAGACACTGTGTTGGTCATCACTGGCCTCCAGGATGTATCCTGCAATGCCCACCATGACCAGTGCTGTTTTGAACACTGCTGCCCTGCATCCAGTTACACAGGTATGCACCCCTCCCTTTTCAAAGCTTCAGGAAGTGTTGAAATTCCTCAGCATGCAGAGTCACAGGGCTACTGCCCAGCTGAGCATGCAGCTCTGGGCAGCAAGCATACACCTTCCTGGACTACAGAGGAGGGGGTGGGAAAACTCAGACGGAATCACAGAATCAGAACATTAACACAGAATCCTGCTCTCCCAGGCAATAGAACTGCAGTGGCAGACGGGCAGGCAGGGCAGGCTGCTGCTGGGAGGGCGGGGGGAGGGAGACTCATGCTGTGCTGTACAGAGCCAGGGAGGAAGACGGAGGCTGATGTCAGCATGTCCCTCTTCCCCCACCCGTCCCCGCCAGTGTACTGGTCTCCACTGAGCGGGGGGGTTGCGGGACAGGGGCACAATAGCTGTCTGTGCACCAGTTCCTGCCTCAGGATTGGCTGCTTCCAGCTGCTGTCTGAATTCAAAGAGCCAGCATGCCAACACATTCACTCTTCCCCAAAACACACACTTCCCCAACAATCACTCTGTCTCTGTCTCTCTCTCACACACACACACACACACACACACACACACACACACTCCCTGTCACACATGCTGCCGTCTCCTCACATTTCTGTGGGCGTCTTGTGTTAGTGTTCAGCAATGTCAGTTTGGTCATATTACCGAGCACTACTTTAAAAAGTGATTTAAAATGTGTTACTTTTCGGACACACAGAGCAATCATTACAAGGCTCATAGTACAGTGCAAACAAACAATGCCAGGCTCAGCACACTACAACACCATACATGACTGTGACTCAGTGTTAATATGTTCCTTCAAGGCATCCCTCAGCCAAATAGCCCCACACTGAGCTCCTCTTATAGACTTGTGTTCATAACGCACAGCACAATACTGAACAGCAGTGCAGGATCCATGCTTTCTGACAGAGATGGCTGGGTTGCAGATTACCAGGGCAGTTGAAAAGTGGCTGGCAATCCAGTAGGATGCCCATGGAACAATGGGTTTGAGAAACCTTCATCATGAGATGCTGTACCTGCCCCATGAGGCACTGCAAACCCTTCCAAAGGCACCCTGAGGCCAGTTGCACAGCGGCATAGCTACCCACAGTACACTGTTCTCTGTGTCAATGCAAGAGCTGCTATTGTGGATGTGCTCCACCAACACAAAGAGTATAGTGTGGACATGCAACAGCAGTTTAATTACAGCAGTGACTATATGCCAGTGTAACTTGCGCTGACAAAACTCTGTAGTGCAGACAAGGAATTTGGAACCAGGAAATACCTAGAATAGAAGCCCTTCCCCTGATGTTCATAGAAGGACTTCCTCTATGGGTCCTTTTGAGAAGAGGGAGTCCACTTCATCCCACAGGACTTCCTTGTGAGAAGTGTCCCCAAAGAGGTTCAGCGAAGGTGGGCTGGTAGAGAACTGGATGGCATATCTGCTGTGAATGTTCTCTAAAACCCAGTAATTGCAAGTAGGACAGACAGAACTCAAAAGGAGGGGATGGAAGGAAACGGACTCAGGAAGACTAACTCTGCTCTCAACTGCAACATTAAACCTGCTTTCTGATGACAGAGAAGGTGGACTGTAAAGAAACACATTTGGTTTTTTTGTTTCGGTTTCCTTTGGGGGGGAGGGGGGTCAAGTTAGAGGCTCAGGGAGGGGAAGTTCTGGGATGTGGCCACTCCCTGCCTTTGATATCTGAAGGAGGAATATGCTGGTGGTTTCCTAAGAGGAACAAGGGTTGAATGAGGCCAAAGGAACAAGCTCTAGCCCTGGCAACTTTCATCCTTTTGATTAATTAATCTACTTTTTTGCTGAAAAGACCTTGTCCTTCAAACTGAAGGTCTTTGATCTTACTCTGTGCCTCCAAAGTGATTCCCAATGAATGCATCCAGGAATACCTATGTAGGGAAGTTTCTGTGGCATGGCTCTGGAACAGACATTGAGTTGTCATAGGCTGTCCTAACAGTGCATCAAACCAGTACGTGACCCTCTGACCAGATCTCGCTGCTTCCTTTTACTTGTCTGGTAGAGCTTCCAACATGGGGTTAATGGCAACCTGGAAGGCATAATGGTAGTTGGCCACCAAACTTGGAAACTTTCATGCAAAGAGAACCTGACTAGTAGGTCTTACATCCAAAGGCATCTCTGTTGGTAGAAATGGAATAGGAGGTTCAAAACTAAAACAACTAGGGAGTTTGGGGTTGGGTAACTTTTCAAGAAATGGAAACATCAGATGCAACGGGATACATCTTGTGTGCTTTCCTGGAGACTGCCAGAGAAGACTGGAGGTGTAAGCCCTGGGTAAGAGAGACTAACTTGCATTCAGACTTGGAGGATATAAAAGAGGGGATGAGGAGGCTCTGCCACTGTTGTCTCTGTAGGTAACTGGACACTATTTCCCTTCCTCCTGAGATACTTCTGGAACTGTTTGTAGTCCATCAGGTGGAGATATAGCAGAGGCGTCAATACGACGATGAGGAAAATTGTGGCATTGTTTGTGTCCCCAATAAGGGATTTTCCATCATCTAGGGGACCCCATCAGGTAGGACCAAATCAACCTCCACATCAGCCACTGGTGGGGCATGTCAGGTGGAGGTAGGAGAGAGTGTTGGCGAGGGATCAGCTTCCTCAATTCTGAGACTGGTACAGAAGGCTGTGACAATGTTGTGAGCACTAATGGCAGGACTGATGGGGCACCTCCCGCAGCATGAGGTTCAGATAGCTTGGATATTTCAGATTCAATAAGGACCTGACTACACTCTTGAATATAATCTCATATTATTAACTGGAGAGGACCCTCCAAAGATCTGGTATCTGTGGGAAGGCTGCAGGGGCCAAATCCCTTGGAGTCCCCCAGGTGCTGAAATCAGCATGCCTCTCAAATCCACCCCAAAATGGCACTAAGGGTGTCTCTGTACCAATCCTGCAGTGAGGTGACCCTATGGGGAGGATTGGGTGATGGTTCCAGACAAAATGAGGAGTAATCTGCACTAATAGAGTTATTATTTGGACTGAAGCATGTAGACAGGGAAAAGGTCGTAGGGATTTCCAGTGAAGTGAACCCTTCTGAGATCCACAGTGATTGCATCTGCACTGGCAGCTCTGATATCAAGAGCTATTGATGCTGCTGCTCCAGCACAGTCACCATAAAAAGGACCTGCACTGGGGAGCTGATCAGGAGGAAAGAATGTGCTTCTTTTTCCCTTCCTTCACACTACCTCAGTGCCAGAATGATGCTTCTTTTCCTTACTTTTCAAGTAGGATTCTCTGGAGGTAGTATTTATGTTGGGCCCTGAAGAGAGGGTCTGTGCTGGAGACATTTTAAGAACCATATTTTAAGGCCTAAATTTTAAAAAGGAACTAGTGGCTTTGGGTGCCTCAATTTCTTGATGCCCAACTTTTAGTCACCTTGAATTTTCAGACGACAGGTGCTCTACACTTACTTAAAATCAGGTCTCCTAAAGGCTTCTTAAGTTGGGCACTCAAAAATGGAGACACCCAAATTCATTAGTCACTTTTAAAAAATTAGGTCTAATGAATTTCTGGAATTGTATGTAGCTGCTCTCCCATTTTATTTAGCAACAGAAACAATTCTTTATTACTACAGTTTATTGTACATCAAAATATGTACTGCTAAATGATTTAAAATATAGAGTGAAAGCCCCATTCAGAAAGCCTATTGTTAGTGAGAAGCAGTTAAGGCAGGATTATAATTTTTTCCCCTTTATAGAACTGCAGCAATTATCATTCACTCTTAGCCCGGCCTAACACCAGAAAACCAGCATTAGGCTCTCAGGCAACTTTCTCCCCATTCCACTGTGGCAATCAGTCAGGCAGGCCTAGTCAGGAAGCCAAATGCACTTGAGTCAGTCAATGTTCTAAAGCTTTGCCTCTCGAGTAGGAGCAAACCATCCCACACCGCAACACGCTTCTTCTGTGGAAGTTTCATTCAGGTGAGGATAGAAATAAAAAGACCAGTGGGAATATTCTCACCAAGACTAGCCAATAGTAGGGGTTAATGGCTCTGCCCATTACCTTTCAGAGATTAGCAAGTCACCTCCAGGACAATCCAACTGCCACAGAGAAGGAAGAACAAAGATCCCTACTCTAATCCTTGTGTAGGCCCATAACGTGTTACTTCTAAACCAGTAAATCTTAATGTTTTTCTTCTATTAGAAACCAAAATCACAGACAAACCTTTAAAGGCTGAGAATCTTCTTCATCCGAATCTTTGAACTCAATGCACACTGCAATATTTCTAGCCTAAAACATATTTAAAAAAAAACAACATTTATTGAGAACCATCATCATAGAAACAGAATATATATTTGGTCATTAGTATCTGAATAGAACTGCAGTCCACAACAAGAGTTTAGTATTTTCCTTACACTCACCTTTGCAAATGACTTTTGACTGTCATATTTCAAGTGCTTTGGATAAACATAAAGGTGATTGTTGTAGATGGTGAAAGGCTGAGAATGTTTTGGAATACAGGGAACAAATTCCTCTACTTCAAACGTTACTACTGTTTTGGTACTGTTTTCAAACTGTTTCATGGGAATGTATGATGGGTTAACATAATCTGAAAACAGATTAAAAACAATAAAAAATTTGAAGTAAAAAAGCTTATTCAGTTATTTAATAATGCTTATCAATACTTACTAGAAAAATCTGGAGAAACATTATCAATTGTTATGTCTAGATTTCCTAAAATAACTGGCAGCTTGGCCATCTTTTCAGGTCTGTAAACAGAAACAACAAAAACGGTCAGGTCAGTTGCCAAAATCTATCAGAAATGCAGAAGAAAAAAGATCAGATAGAAAAAAAAAAACAGGAAATGCAATGTTAAAATATCTTGAAGGGTCCGACTTAACTAAACCAAACAAAAAAAACGTTGACACATCATCGAAATATTCAACATCCAGTTTAGGCCAAATTCAATTAACACATAAATTACTAACAGAAATACCTGCAGAAAAATAGTTGCTTTTTTAAAAGAATCAGTATAATTGTGCTTCTTTTTCTTGCTGGGAATAATACTTTTGTTCCCCAATCACAATTAAGCAGAATCTCAATGGAAAATTGTGACATAAGTGAACAACAAATATATAAAGAGAGAGAGAGAGAGAGAGAGAGAGAGCAGAATGTACGAAAGAGCTCTTCTTTGAGGAGTTTTAATTTGGTTTAATTTATATTAAATACAAAAAAAAATTTCATTAACACAGAATTAAGGTTGCCTGATGGTGATTCATGCCCCTCCATAATGTGGTCACTATATTTAAGGTGTTCAGCTGTTGTGCATCCATAACTGTTGCTCTTCAAGATGTGTCGCTCATGTCCATTCCATTCTAGGTGTGCGCGCGCCCACGTGCACAGTCAGACACTTTTGCCTTAGCGGTATCCTTAGGGTCAGCAGCAGTGCCACCTTGAGTCCTGCACTCATGCATCGGAATATTAGGCGCTGCTGACCCTACGCCCTCTCAGTTCCTTCTTGCTGGTAACTCCAACAGAGGGGCAGGAGGGTGGGTAATGGAATGGACATGAGCAACGCATCTTGAAGAACACTTACGAAAGATAGGTAACTGTTTTCTTTGGAGTGCTTGCTCATATCGATTCCATTCTAGGTGGCTCACAAGAAGTATACTCAGAGATGGGCTCCGAGTTCATGGTCTTGTGGCTTGCAACACTGCTCTACTAAAACCAGCATCATCCCAAGCCTCCTGGATAAGCACGTAATAGGATGTGAACGTGTGGATGGACAACCAGGTGGAAGCCTTACATATGTCCTGGATAGGCACTTGGGTTGAAAAGCTGTATAAGAGGTTGAATGGGTGGTCATGATCGCTGGAGGTGGCACCCTTGCCTGTTCATAGCAGCAGCAAATGCAGACAGTGATCCAAGAAGAAATTCTCTGAGTAGACAATGTGACCTTTCATCCTGTCGGCCACCGCGACGACAACTGCGTTGACTTCCGGATAGCTTGGTCCTTTCAGTGTAAAGACTAGAGCCCTCCTGATGTCTAGGGAATGCAACCTATGCTCCTCCTCCAATTTATGTGGCTTTGGAAAAAAGACAGACAGGTAAGTAAATGTCCGGGCCTGTAAGAAGCCAAGACCATCTTGGGCAGGAAAGCTGGGAGTGGCCACAGCTGGACCTTGTCTTTGTAAAAGACTGTATAGGGAAGTTCCGAGGTAAGCGCTCTAATCTCAGAGACCCAGCAGGCAGATGTTATTGCAACCAAAAACGCAATCTTCCAGGAAAGGAGAATGAGAGCAGGAAGCCAGAGGCTTGAGAGGGGGTGGGGGTCCTGTGAGCCATGACAGCACAAGATTCAGGTCCCATGGAGAGATGGGATCCCTAACGTATGGATAAAGGTGTTCAAGGCCCTTGAGGAACCTGGCAGTCATGTCCTGGGTGAAAACCGACTTACCTTTGAGCAGCAGACACAAGGCCGAGATAGTGGACAAGTGGACTTGCAGCTTGAGATACAAAAGGTAGTCCAGCATTAACTGCAGAGAGGCCCACTTGGGCTGAATGCCTTTATCCAGGTCCAACAAGCGAACCACTTCCAATGTGGCCAGGTAGGTAGCTCTGGTGGAGGTCTTTCTGCAGCTCAACAGGACCTGTTGGACACCCACCAGCCACCTTTGCATTTAACCATGCAGCAGCCAAGCCATCAGGTGCGGTGTTGGCAGGTTCAGATGCAGAACCCCCTGACGACTGGAAAAAGACAGAGTGTCCACATTTAAAAAAGGGAAGAAAGAGAACCCAGGGAACTACAGACCGGTTGGCCTCCCTTCAGTCCCTGACAAAATCATGGAGCAGGTCCTCAAGGAATCTATTTTGAAGCACTTGGAGGAGAGGAAAGTGATCAGGAACAGTCGGCATGGATTCACCAAGGGCAGGTGGTGCCTGACCAACCTGATTGCCTTCTATGATGAGATAACTGGCTCTGTGGATATGAGAAAAGCAGTGGATGCGATATATCTTGACTTTAGCAAAGCTTTTGATATGGTCTCCCACAGTATTCTTGCCAGCAAGTTAAAGAAGTATGGATTGGATGAATGGACTACAAGCTGGATAAAAAGCTGGCTAGATTGTTGCGATCAACAGGTAGTGATCAACAGCTCAATGTCTAGTTGGCAGCCAGTATCAAGCAGAGTGCCCCAGGGGTTGGTCCTGGGGCTGGTTTTGTTCAACATCTTTATTAATGATCTGGATGATGGGATGAATTGCACCCTCAGCAAATCTGCAGATGATACTCAGCTGCGGGGAGAGCAGGGACAGGGTCCAGAGTGACCTAGACAAATTGGAGGATTGGGCCAAAAGAAATCTAATGAGGTTCAACAAGGACAAGTGCAGAGTCCTGCACTTAGGAAGGAAGAATCCCATGTACCGCTACAGGCTGGGGACTGACGGGCTAAGCAGCAGTTCTGAAGAAAAGAACCTGGGGATTACAGTGGACAAGAAGCTGGATATGAGTCGGCAGTCTGCCCTTGTTGCCAAGAAGGCTAATGGCCTATTGGGCTGCATTAATAGGAGTATTGCCAGCAGATAGAGAGAAGTGATTATTCCCTTCTATTCGGCACTGGTGAGACCACACCTGGAGTACCTGTGTCCAGTTTTGGTCCTCCCCACTACAGAAGGGATGTGGACAAATTAGGGAGAATCCAGCAGAGGGCAATGAAAATGATTAGCAGCTGAGGCACATGATTTACGAGGAGAGGCTGCAGGAACTGGGGTTATTTAATCTGCAGAAAAGAAGAGCGAGGCGGGATTTGATAGCAGTCTTCACCTACCTGAAGTGGGGTTCCAAAGGGGATGGAGCTAGGCTGTTCTCAGTGGTGGAAGATGACAGAACAAGGAGTAATGGTCTCAAGTTGCAGTGGGGGAGGTCTAGGTTGGATATTAGGAAACAGTATTTCACTAGGAGGATGGTGAATGGGACTGGAATGGGTTACATAGGGAGGTGGTGGAATCTCCATCCTTAGAGGTTTTTAAGGCCCGGCTTGACAAAGCCCTGGCTGGGATGATTTAGTTGGCGTTGGTCCTGCTTTGAGCAGGACGTTGGACTTGATGACCTCCTGAGGCCTTTTCCAACCCTAATATTTTATGATTCTAAGACTGCCATGGTTTTGTGACAGCAAATCCAACCAGAGCTGTATCTGTAATGGACCTGCCACCGAGAAGTCCAGCAGCATCCCAAACCAGCTTTGGTGCGGCCAAGCCAGAGCTATAAGGATCACCTTTGCCCTGTCCTGCTTGATCTTCATAAGAACTCTGTGGATCAATGGGGGAGGGGAGAGGCGTACATTAGAGCCCCTGACCATGGGAGCAGGAAAGCATCCAACAGGGATCCTCTGTGGAACCCCTGAAAGAAGCAGAAAACGTGGCATTTTCTGTTCTATCTGGACACAAACAAGTCCACACAGGGAGTACTTCTCTTCTGGAATATGATACAGACCACCTTTGGTTGGAGAGACCACTCATGACGAGACGGGAAGGTCCTGCTGAGGAGATCTGCCAAGGTGTTCCCAGCCCCAGGGAAGGTGTATGCCTATGAGATGGATGTCGTGCTGTACACGGAAGTCCCATAGCCTGAGGGCTTCTTGGCAAAGGGCAGGGAACCTGGCTCCACCTTGCAGGATGCAGCCGTGTAACCAGGCGGGACTCACCCCTGCAGCACCTCCTGCTGGTCACTTCGGGAATTAGCTCAAATTGCAGCTCGGAGCGCCCTCAGCAGGCCGGTGATCCACCTTGGTTCCTGCTACGGGCCCCGTGTCCCTCCCTGGACCCCGGTGCCCCTTTTACGTGGGGTTCTGCCCCCCTGGCAGTAAACCCTTTCTCCTTAGGGTTTCCCCTCCCTGGGAACCCCCCACTCTATCCCCACTTTGCCTCAGGATCTTGGCAATTGCCCAGTCATTAGCTAGCCCCACGCCCTGGGGCAGACTGCAGTATTAGCCTCTCATCATCGGCAAAGGGGTTTGGACCTGCTGCCTTGGCCTATCCCTGCAACCCCACTACCTCTTAGCCTACTCCTAGGCCGCAGCCTGGGGCTTTCCAGGTAGGAGCTCCCCGCCTCCGCTGCCTTCCCCAGCCCTGCTTCACCCTATGTACCTTGTCTGGTCCCTTGCAGCAGCCAGGCCCTTCTCCCTCTGAACGCAGAGAGAGACTTCCTTGGCTCCTGGCTTCTCTGCCCTTTTATAAGGGCCTGTGGCTCAGTTTGGGGCGTGGCCCCAGCTGCTGCCATTTCCCCCAATCAGCCCAGCCTAAAAGGCTGCTTTCTCCAGCCCCAGCCCCTTTCCCAGGTTGTTTTTAGCCCCTTCAGGGCCGGAGCAGGGATCCACCCTGCTACAAGCCCAAAGATATTATGTCGAGTACCCAACAGTCCGCTGTCAGCTGCGACCAGGTCGACCACAAGGAGCGCAGGTGATTGAGAAAAGAGCAGGTGGGGAGGATCCTGGGAAGTGACTGGGGCGCCACCCTCAGGCACATCCTCAAAATGCCCATTTCTGGCTTCCTTTGCCTCTGGAGAACCAAGCTGGGCAGAGGAATGGGAAGATGAAGGGTTCTGCCATTTAAACCATTGTCACTGTCCTCCTTCCTGTAGCAGCTGGATCAGGGGACACCCCAGGACCTCGACGGAGGCAGAGGACACCGGGGACGGAATGGTTTTCTAGCCTGCTGAAGGATGTGTAGGCCCAAGGAATGGAGGGTGACATGGAAGTCTTTACAGCCATGGAGCCGTGCATCAGTCAGCTCTGAAAAGAGCCCTGCTCCCTCAAATGGGAGGTCCTGACGGGTAGCCTGCACCTCCTGGGACAGCCTGGAGGACTGCAGTCGGGAGCTGCCCGTCATGACCATGGCAGAGGCGACTACCCTGGCCACCAAGTCTGTAGTGTCCCAGGCCATCTGGAAGACGACTCTCGCCCTCTTCCATTAAGGCGGCGAACTCCTGGGCTTAGTCCATTGGGAGGCCCTCCTTGAACTTGTGATGGAGTTCCACAGGTTGAAGTTGTACCTGCCTAGCAGGGTGTGATGGTGAACTTGCAGGCTGGTTTTCTTGCCAAACAAATGCAGCCTCTTGGCATATTTATTTTTTGGTGTGCCGCTCGCCTGTCCCTGCCTGTCCCATTCGTAGACGGTGGACATGACCAGGTATCCTGCTGGAGGGTGGGTATACAGGTATTCAAAATCCTTTGCCGGAACATACTACTTCTTTTCTGCCTTCTTGGAGGTAGGTGGAATGGAAGAAGGAGTCAGCCACAAAGACTCAGCAATTTTTAGGACCCCAGGTGGACGGGCAATGCAACTCGGAGCAGGGTGGAAAAGGGTACAACACTGAAGAAATCATTGGACTCCTCCGTTAGCTCCTTGACCTCCAAGTCCAGGTTGGCAGCCACCTTTTTGAGCAAGGCCTGGTGCTCCTTGAAGTCATTGGGGCAGCTGCTTGTTTGCCAGAGGCCCACCACCAGGGACGACAAAGACTACTGCACTGCAGGGGAAGCGTCGGCTTCCCCTTGCTTGTCTGGGGATGGCTCCTTGGGCATTGGAGCCCACTGCACTGCTCCCACATCGTATTTGGCACCGTGCTCCGACTCTGGTGCCAGGGGCAGTTTGTCCAATGTGGCCTCGGAGGAATGGTGGGAGTATAACAGGTACACCCCACAGGTTTCTGTACTGTCACTGAGTGGGCCACTGCCCCTGCCTCCACACCGTCGCAGCGGCGCCGGTCTCATGGACCAGTAGTGATTCACCTTTTACAGGAGAGAGGCTGAACCCGTCAACGGCTTGGACGCACGTCCCCTGGAATAGTGGTTGAAACATGAAGGGACATATGAATCTTTAGCACATCTGGCACATAAATATCTTGCGACGCCAGCTACAACAGTGCTATGAGAACATCTGTTCTCACTTTCAGGTGACATTGTAAACAAGAAGAAGGCAGCATAATCTCCTGCAAATGAAAACAAACTTCTTTGTCTGAGTGATTGGCTGAACAAGAAGTAGGACTGAGTGGACTTGTACATAATTCTACATTTGTAAGTTCAATTTTCACGATAAAGAGATTGCACTACAGTACTTGTATTAGGTGAATTGAAAACTACTATTTTTGTTTTTTTACAGTGCAAATACTTGTAAACAAATAATAAATATAAGTTGAGCACCATACACTTTGTATTCTGTGCTGTAATTAAAATCAATATATTTTAAAATATAGAAAACATCCAAAAATATTTAAATAAATGGTATTCTATTATTATTTAATTGCTTGACAACCCTAATTTAAATGTATCATAAGAAAGGAACAATGAAGAAAGATATTAAACTTTTGTAATATTAAGAAATTATATACTCACTTCCTGAAATCTGCTAGCAACTTAAGCATGTCTTCATTTGAGAGTTTATTACTGTCTTGTCTGTAGAGAGCAGAAAATCTTGCATTTTTGTCCAGGGTTCCTGATGCATCTTTAAACAATGTCCTGAAAGTCAAATTCTCTCTTTAAATTTTGGTAACAAGAGGATACGGTAAAGAAACTACTTAGACTGTATCACATTCTATTAAGAATTTAATATTCTTAAAATTGTACCCAGGTGAGTTTCACCATATTCACAACTAATATTTTAATAAACAGAACAAGGACAAATTTTACTTTTCAGAAAAGCAAGAAAAAAAATGTCAGTGAAAAAAAGTTGGTAGAATTAAATTATTCATATGGTTAGGTGTTACAATCATCTACAATACCCGTCCCACCAAAAAACAGAAATTTAAGTCTCATTTGCCAAAAATCTATGACTGGGAGAAAGGGCCATACTGAAATAACCAAGAAAGAATGGATCCCACAAATAGGAAGTTGAATTTTGAGAAATGAGACTTACACTGCTATTTTGTAGGAAATTGTGTTAAATAATCAGCTAGAATAGTATAGTGAGTGACAAGAATTGCATCCCTTACCTAGCTGCCCAGGCAAATGGCATTCTATATTGTCCTAGTCTCTGACATGCCTGCTTAGCATTCTTCAACACTTTCTGTGCAACCTACAAATGATAATATATGTATATATATAAGAAGTTTAAAGTTCCTAAAATACAATGTAATCAATAAGATGAGGAGTTGAAGGTGCATAAAAAATTAACAAGTCTATGCTCAGACCAAGTAAAAAACAATTCTTAAAAGATTTGAACTTTTATCAGTATTATTAAATTCATGAGAAGTGGTAACAAAAATAATTAAACAAAACACAAATTATTTAATAGTTCCTTAAGGTATTAGCAGGACCTGCCATTCTCTGTGATTCCACCGGTGAAAAAGACCTAATCTGCTGACTCTTTGAAGGCACCTGTTTCATTCTGTAAGAAAATACTACCACTTCAGGCCCACTTGATCTTTGCCTTCTCTCTCCATCCATTGTATTGATTGCATCTCTGTAGTACCTTTAATAGTGCCTTCTACTGGATACGCTACAGAGATGCAATCAAAGGTCTAGATGAGGGAGGCAGAGAACAAGTCGGCTTGTAGTTCACCTTAGACTGGAGAAGAGGTCTTGGGGCTATGCCTCTCTCCTTCCACCTCTTACTTACAGAAAGCAAATGCTGCTTCTCTCTGCTCTGTGTCAAAATACTCAGCAGTATGTTTTGTCTGATTCTGTTGCAAGGAAATATATTTTGTGATTTGGATACCTTTTTTCTTTTAGAGCTATATTGTTGACATCTTTGCAGTATCTGCCATACAGAGGAAGGAGTTTTTGGTTATTGTTTGTTAATTTGTACGTGACCAAATGTTTATAGTCATCACTAGACTGCAAGAAAATGACAAGTGAAACAGAATGAAATAGAATTTTATGCAAAGCAGAAATGGGCCTTAAGACCCCACCAAATTCTATAAGGCCTTGAGTGTAACATACTAAATGAGGACACATTGACTAGATAAATATGCACTGGAGAGCCCCAGGTTTCATATGGTGTATATCCCTACACATACAAAGTTAACAGAAGGTTGGATTTGCAAAGTCAAGCACCCAAAAGTTAGATGATGACAGCAGACAACCGACAGACTGCCTGTGCAATTTAATTTGGCCTTTTTTCCCTTAAATAGAAGTCTCACCTATCATTACGTATGAAGTCTGTGGAAGAACCAGCAACAGAACCCAACTCTACTGCATCCCAGTCCAATTTCTTTTAGAAACCCTCACTGCTGTATTTATTTTCCATTCTATATGCTGAAAAATATTATAATTTACATTATAGTAGTCCCTAGGAATCTTGGGCATGGACCAGAACCACATTGTGCTAAACATTGTAAAAACAATAAAAAAGGAAGAAAAAAATGGACCCTGCCCCAGAGAGTGTATAAGACAAGAGGCAACAGATGGAAAGAGACAGATCAAAGGGAAAGTACAAGGAAACAACAAAAAAACATTGGCCAGCATGACAGGCAGTGTTCTCACCACACCAGCAGACAAGTTTTTTGAAGGCCTAAAGGCAAAGTAGAATTTTAAGGAGGGTTTTGAAGGAGGATAATGAATTAGGTTTGTGGATGTTTACAGGGAGCAAATCTCAAGCATGCGGGGCAGCGTTGAAAAAAGCACAAAGGTGTTTGTTTGAAAATGTATCCAGTGGGTGATTGAGATGTCGGTTTCCTTTCCCCTTCCTGATCCCTTTCCCTCCCTTCCCATTCATTTACTTTTGTCTCTTGTTCTGTTCTCTCCTTAATTTGGGACAAAAAAAGTCAGCAAAATATAAATTTTAAAAAGTGGGTGATGGAAGCTGACTTCATGGGCCTGTTGGAGGCAGGAGTCAACCTTCTGAAAGAGGTAAAAGGTAAGGTGGGGATAGGCCAGGAAGGGCCTTGAAAGTGAAGACAAGCTGCTTATATTTGATATAACAGAGAAGAGGGAACCAGTGAAGGGGTACATCAACAGGGCTGATGTGGTCAAAGCTATGGACTTGGAAAATTTGCTTTTATGCAGTATTCTGAGTGGTTATGAGTGGGACAAGACTGCATATGTCACGGCCAAAAATAAGGATATTGAAGTAATCAAGATATGAGATGATGAGAGCTTGGACGAGAGTGTGGATGGTCACACAAGGCTATGTCTACACAACACACCACTTTTGGTGACGTGTACTGTAGATGCAGCTATACATGTCAGTGAAAAGCTTCAGCTGCTACCCACTTGCCTTTTACTGTGGCAAGGAGCCTTTTCCCCACTGCCTCCACCTGCCATCCTTTCCTCGATGCTGGAGTCTTTCCTTGAGTAGAAAAGGGCTGCAAAAGGGAGCTAACAGCCTTTTCACACTCCCCCTGCAGCTGGAGCTTTTCCCTGCTGCCTCCCCCACCCTAGCCAGAGCCTTTTCCCATGGCATGGGAGGGCTCTAGCAGCAGGGAACTAGCAGAGTCTTTCCCTTTAGCAGGGAAGGACTCCAGAGGCAGAGAGTTGCCAAGCCTTTCCCCATGGTGGAGGAAGAGCTCCAGCAGTGGAGAGCTGCCTGAGCCTTTCTCCTCTGAATCCCCACTGCCGTGACTTTCCCCACTGCTGGAGTCTTACCATGTGGCGGAGAAGGGCTCTAGCACAGGGGAGATGCCAGAGTCTTCCCCTTCCGCCAAAGTCCTTACCTGCAGCAAGGAAGGGCTCCAGCAACAGGGGGAGGTTCAGGAAAAATCCCATAAACTGGTGGGCATTCTAACATCTGAGGCTCCACCTAGAATAGCGCTGTCAATAAATAAGGCTCTTTTAGAACCTACTAAGGTCCTCGGGCACAGTGGTTCTCAGCTGGGGATACATAAAATTCTTCCAGAGGGTTCCATCAATTTAGATATTTGCCTACCCCCACCCCCTTTTGTTTTAAAAAAAAAAGGCTACATATAAACCACTAGTGATGTCAGTACAAACAAATGTGCAGCTAAGGAGTCAGATGGGTCACCTTCATGGAAGCTGAAGTTACTGAGGAGGGATGTGGGCAATTCTGATGAGTGGAGAGAAAGTGAGCCAGGAGCTGAAATCAGAAAGGAAGGCTGATAGGGAGGTGTTGGATAGATGGTAGATGACAGCACTAAGGAGATGAGAATCAGATGCAGTGCTGTTCAGAAGAGGAGAAACAGCAGGGAGGGGAGGTGGAGGGTGGGAAGCAGCAGGAACAGGAGAAGAAAAGCCCAACATCCAAGGCAGGGAGTGAGAGAAAAGGCGTGGCCTCCATAAGAGAGGCTTACTAGAGGGGCAGCATCAGAGGAAGGGAACTGGGTCTCTGTGAAAGCCAGGAGTTGGAGGAAGCGATATATGAAGATGTCTTGGATGATTAGACTTTTTAGAGATGGAGTGGGTGAATGAATGAGGCAGGGATCCTGTAAAATAAATAGCATGAGACCACATAATTCAAGCTTGTATTATTATGAACACACACAGGGAGCAAGGTGAAATAAAAGTTGCACAGGTAACTTTAATTATGAAATTTCCTAATTTCTGAGTGTTTGACTTGGAACCATAGCTTTCTTTTAACTGAGTTTTGAGAGTGCAATTTCCTAAATTTGTTTGTTTAATGAAGACAACAAATCCTATCACATGGCCCCCACATGGATCATCAGCAAGGCTGGAATCCAGTACCTTTAGATGTGTAGCAGACCTCTACCACTTGAACTACAATAGTAGCTGGTAGCAGTAGTAAGCTGCTATCTTCTGTGGATCAGCAACTAGAGAGGGTTACAACATCCAGTTTGCCAGTGGATTATAAAGTTATTTGCTAGACAGCAAAGGAATGTTGACTGATGCATCCTGAATTCTAGTGGTTACACATAGATCAGTCAAGCAAATAGATTGGCAACATTCATTGTGATAGGCAGTGTGCCTTGGATAAGACTTGCATACCTCATATTAGAGAAAACTCTTTTCCCAGCTCTGCCACCATGATCTTATGCAACTTCTCAGTTACCCCATCCGTAAATATGGGCAATTACATTTGTATCTTAGGAGACTGACAAATGTGAGGCTTTCATCAATAGTAAGACTATGCAATTCACAACCCTTTACACTAGTTGGGAAGAACTGAGACAAGAACTAATGATTTTGCTCCAGGCCAACACACCTTCTCCTAGGCCAAAGAGTCTGCTGGTTCTGTTTTCCCTATCAGAAGCACTAACTCTGTGGGGCATGGACGCATACTCAATGAAGCTGATGTGTAAAAAGGTCTGTGAGAGATGGAAAAATTGATTTTGTTTAATTTTGCTGAAAAAATTTAACCTGGGACAGAGAGCAAGAATAGAAAAATTTCAGCCCAAACAGTTAAACTTAGATAGTCTTACATAAGCAACTGAAAATGGGGTTATAATGAAACACATGGTAGGCAACCCTAACAAGTGTTGCTACCAGTTCCATCTATAATAAAGGACATGATTTTGCTCTAGTGCTGGGTACCAAATCAAGAGAAAGAATACTGCAGGCCAAATTAAGTCTACTCACGGCTAAGGGCCTTGTAAATAAAGGCCACCAAAAATAAGTCTGATTTTTTTGTTTAAATCTTTCTTTGACTACTAGTCAGAATATGTTTTAGAAATTATTTTGAAGAATTATTTATTTTTATTATTTTGGGGAAGTTCTATGGCCTGTGTTATACAGAAGGTCAGACTAGATAATTGCAATGGTACATTTTCTGGATTTGGAATCTATGAATTAATGGCTTCCTAGATTGTAAAACTGCTTGTTACTAGTGACAACGATAAAAATGCTGCTTACAAAACACAGATAATTTAGTTTGATATATGCTAAGATGGACTGAAACATATAATGCTCATTAAGATGAATGCAAGAATCTTTATATTAACTGGTAACAGGGATCATTATTTGTCTGTTGAATACTATACTCTGAAGCTTCCCTCTTCCCTGTTATATTTTGCACTGTGGAAAATAGGAAAAAATAGTTCAACAGTAGCTGACTGGAGCTGTAACAGATATGTTTATGTCTTGCAACCTTTGGGCCTGTGACAAAGTACCAGACATTTTTTAGTTACTGCAGTTGAAACTCTTGTTTTATTACTTCAATTTCAGTTGCTATTGCTTGTCAGAAAAGACAAATAGCAAAAATAGCTTCTTAAATGGTGCATTTCAGAAGACAAACGAATGCATACTATTGTCTGCCTGATGGAATCTAATTGGACAAAAAATGTTTAACATGTAAATATATATAGAGGATTTAAGCCACTATAGTGATTCTAAAATGGAATAACCGAAAAATCTAAGTAAGTCACAAAGCAGCAAAGAATTTGAGTAGGTATATAACAAGTTAAATATAGGGGAACAGATTTGTTCATGTGTATGTAAAAACACATTTAGGCTTGTGAAACCCTGGAGTTTTCCTATACTTCTGAAAGTCTGTCCCATTCTATATATTCTAAATGCTCAAAAAATATCAAAACTTTTAGTTTTGAAGTTCTATGACTATTATTTTGTAAAATCTCTTTAATGACCATGTAAAAGACTATAAAAAGCACTGTATACAAACAAATTTTACAGTACACAAGCTAATCTTAACATTTTAAAAGCAATATGAACAAATTTATCTATGACACTTTAATTAAAGCCATCAGATAGCTAAATAAGAAACTGTGCCATACAAAATTAATCTAAACATTTTGGCTATCCAAACCATGGAATCCAACTTTTTGAGATTTTTAGCGATAACACCACAGAGTAATTTTGTCTAAGCATTTTACCAACACGATTTTTAAAAGATACAGTACCTTAGAAGAGTCTGAACTTTTCATATATGGCTCAGCACAGTGCGTAACACTTCCCTGCAGTACTTTTTCTATTCTTGCCACAAGAAATATATCAGGATGTGGACATGTAACTGAGAATATTACCTAAAATAAATATATATATACACAGATATTATATATTCACAGTTTCCTTTTTTTAAATCTACAACCAGTGGAAAAGCTATTTGAAATGTGTCAGATAACCCACTGCTCTTGTTCTGAATCAGAACTTTATATTGTTTCTCCTTACCTGTTTAGGATATTGCAAGATAGACTCATGGACAACATCTTGAGTCCTGTGTAAGTAATCACCACTGGCATTCATCAGTTGCTGTGTTGCATTAGATATCATGTGCCTCACCGAGACGTGGTTCAAGTCAACATGGAAATCTGCTGAAATCTTCTGATTGTTTTTAATATCAAACAATGACAATGTGACAAAAAAAGGTTCTACCTAGACATTAAAAAGTGTGAAAAAGGTTATCACCAGCATACCCAAAAGATTATCTGCAAATACAGATGCGTATTGACATACAAATGCAAAAGAAATGTGTCTACTGTACCGCTGTACATTAGTTACAAAGATGAGCCACCATTCTTTGACTATTATACCCATGATATAAAATACAGTGAAGAAATAACACTTTCATTAACAGCACAGAAGCAGCAGCTACAAAAGCTTTACAAGGGATTCATGCTTTTTTTCATTTTAATGGATTAATCAGCAGCAAAAAAAAAAAACAACCTTATTCCTAACAGTATCTGAGATTTATTGGTCTAAAGTGTATTGTCAACTAATGCCAATATTAAGAGGTTAACTAATATATATCTGATACATAAAGGCAAAGTATTTACATAAAGAATTTACATTTGTTGTTGGTCCTTCTTCATTTTCAGCAACACAGCTTTGCAGATTGAAAGATAAGTCATTACACTTCACTAGAATCCTTCTCCCAAATTTCTCTTCAAATGGCTTCACTTCTGGTTCAATACCCGAAAAGTCAAGTTTCTTTAAAAGGAAACAAAAATGACAACTGTTCATATGTTGTACCTTGTACAACGAGAAACATTTATTATTTTAAAATGTCAAACCTGTGCATCTGGATCCAAGACAAAAAGTTTAACTCTGTTTTCACTTTTGAATTTGATTTCTGCATCTCTGGAACTCTGCCAAAAATAAAGTCACAATTTTATATTTATAATTTAAACATTATGATCAAATAAACATTGTCTTAAAAGTTGTTAATATTCTACAATTTTGGTTGTAAACTATTTAGTTTTAATCCATGGGGTTTTTTTCCCCATTAAACTGAGCTTTAAAGTTTACCCATATCTGCTTTAAGCATTATATAATAAAGTGTGAACTTGTGGCCACTTATGGTCCCCCAGCCCTCTTACTACAGAACAATACATATGTCACAAAGAAAGATGCTTTGTATAATTTTATGCCTTGTATAAGTTTTGACAAAAATTATTGGTGCTATGTAGCTCTCATATACTGTAGTACTTTTAAATCTTAAATCACTGTAACAAAGGTGCTTTACACAAACAAAAATTATCTTTGCATGGAGGTTAAAGTTCAGAACTATACTAAGTCCACTAGATCACTCAGGAAGCCACAGGTTAACTATGTTAGGAATCACAATCACAGCAAATTCCGAAACCTCCAACTGCCAAAGAAGTGGTTTTCCTGTGGGTGGCAGGAAAAATAAGAACACCTATAGATGACTGTGTATAGCTGAGTACTGACATCACTCCTTTGAGTGTCCCATCACTTGTACGGAATTTATGGATTCCTACTCATCAACCCCAAAACTAGAGCAAGTCAGAATAAAATATCGTGACAAAAAATGATAAATATAGTTTACTTTCATTGTAAGAGAGTTCATTTAAATGGATATTTTACCATTTTTTAAAGTCAGTTGGCAAACATGTACCTCAGGTAGTGGGCAAGTGGCTGAATATAGCAGCCAAATTACCTTTGCAGTACAGCTAGTACTTTAGAATTGTAGCCATCCGAAAAGGGACATGTAATCTTAATCCAGGTCTACCTTTTTTTAAAGCAAGTACAGACTACATTTTAAGAGAGGTTGTTTTGGTCATCACATCTCAACCTCCTATTCATGACTACACAGACCATCTTCACTCCCATCTGCAATCTCATTATATCACTTTGACAACTATAACTGTTGCTTAAATAAATTTTGCATACAATTTTATATTGTGGTAGCCTCCAAGAGACTGGGGCCCCATTATGCTAAGCACTATACAAACACAGAAAAATTACAATCTCTATCCCAAAGAGTTTATAATCTTAAAAAGAGATAGATGTCATAACTAAAGCTACGATTTTGTCATGGAGGTCACGGAAGTCACAGAATCTGTGACTTCCAGAGACCTCTGTGACATTTTTGCTTCAGACCCAGGGTGGCGGCGCATGAGCTGTCACCTGGTGGGGCTCCCCTACAACTCCCAGCTGCTATAGGCGGCAGGATCTCCTTCCCCATCAGCTGATGCCTCACCACTGAGGAGACCCCACAGCCCCCAGATGCTACTGCAAAAGGTGGAACACACCCTCCCTCAGCCCCCAGCTGCCACTGTGGAAAGCAGACTCCCCCCACACTTACAGCCTCAGGCATTATGGGGACTTGCAGCTCGCAGATGCCCCTGTGGGTGGCAGGGGGACCCTGCAGCTCCCAGTCACCACAGGCAGACGCCACAGCTCCAAGCTGCTGCCAGCTGCAGGGAGGACCCCACTCTCTCAGCCACTGTGTGTGTGGGGGACCCTGGACACTCCTCCCTCCCCATTTTGTCATAGTTATTTTTTAATAAAAGTCAGGGACAGGTCACAGTCTTCCATGCATTTTTGATTATTGCCCGTGACCTGTCCCTGACTTTTACTAAAAATAACCATGACAAAATCTTAGCCTTAATCATAACAGATGGTGAGACAATCAAGGGTGTCTCAACAGGGAACGGGAAAGAGAGTAACAAAAATTCAGTGTGCACAGTTCTTAGCCAATCAGTAGCCATAATCATAAAACTCATCACCTGCCTAGCCCTTGTCAGATGAAGTTAAAACTGTGAAGGGTTTTAAAAGTTATGATAAAACTTTTGTGTACGATGCATTGGAAGGGCAGGAGTTAGTGCAGAGAACCAAAGAGGAGGATGATCTAGTCACAGAGATGTCTGCAGAACAAACATTTTGAATGGACTTAAGGAATCAAAGCTGTAGCCACTGAGGCCAAAGAAAGATACTGCAGCAGTTAAGGCTTGACATGATCATGGCTTGGACAAAACTTTTGGCTGAGAAAGCAGAGAGGAAAAGTCAAATCACTGAAACATTGCACAAGAACAAAAGGTACAACAGATACAACCTGGATATGGGATCAAGGAGTCAAAAATGAAGCCATGGCTCCCTCCTCTCTATTGTTTCCAATACCTCCCTCCCTATCATTTCTTACACTGTACTGAAAGATCAGTTCCTGCCTCCATCACCCATTTGTTGCATTTTCAAACAAGCACTTTCATGCGTTCTTCTATGCTGCCCACCATACCAAAGAAAAGTTCCCCATAAACATATCCAAAAGTAACGCATTATCCTCCTTCATAACCTTTCTTTAAAAAAATGGTTGCCTATCTCTCCTAACATGTTGCTCATGATCATTCCATTCTAGGTGTGTGTGCTCACCACATATACTGTTGCCGGAAGTTTTCCCCTAGTGTATCTGTAGGGTTGGCTATTGCGCTTCTGGAATGGCACGTGTATGTGCCGGTATAAGGAGCCCCCCCTCCTTAACTTCCTTCTTCTGCTGAGGATGCCTGCACCCTTGTGGAATTAGCTGTTATCAGTGGAGGTGAAACCTTCACCTGTTTGTAGCAGACACAAAGGCTGACGGTGATCCAGGAAGAAATTCTCTAGGATGATATTAGGATCACTTTCATCCTGTCAGCCGACACCACGGAAAGCTGAGTTGACCTACGCCAGGGCTTGGTTCGCTCAAGGTAGAAGGCTAAGGCCTGTCTGACATTGAAAGTATGCAGGCGCCTCTCTTCATTCAAGTTTTGCTGTTTTGGAAAGAACACTGGCAGGAAGATATCCTGGTTGACATGGAAGTGCAACACCACCTTTGGTCTGAAGGCCAGTGGCACAGCTGGATCTTGTCCTTGTAGAAGACCATGTAAGGGGTTCTGAGGCTAGAGCCGTGATCTCGGAGATCCGTCTTGCCAAGCAGATCGCTACAAGGCAGGCGACTTTCCACGATAGATGTAGAAGTGAGCAGGATGTTGAGGGCTCAAAAGGGGAGCTGCTGAGCTTAGAAAGGACTACATTGAGGTCCCAATGGGGGGACTGGGTCCCGGATGTGTGGAAAGAGTCTTTCCAGGCCCTTGAAGAATCTGATAGTCAGATGAAGCAGGTATTCCACGATGGATTGCAAAGATGACTGTGCCGAGAGATTCAGACATTCGGCAAGTGAAGCGCTTCCATTTAGCCAGGTAAGTAGCTCCAGTGCAGTGTTTTCTGCTTTCCAAAATAACCTGGTGGACTTGTCCGGAGAAAGCCAGTTCCTCAAGGTTTAAACATGCAGCATTCATGCTATCAGGTGCAGACAGGCAAGATTCTTATACTGGCGTGTATGCGTGCCATTCTAGAGGGCACTATGGCTGGCCCTACAGATATCACTGGGGAAAAGTTCTGGCACCAGTGCATGTGGTGAGCACACACACCTAATATGGAATGGACATGAATAAGTGCTTAAAGAACTTTTCTTTGTCGGGATACCTAAAAAAAAACCCTAGTAACAGCTAAAATGCTGGTTTCTGAGACCACATTGTATCATGCTGACCAATACTGTCTCATTATTTCCTTGCACTCCCTTGTTTGTATGTATCCATTTGTTGTCTCTCACCTTATACTTAGCTTGTAATTTCTTTGGGGTAGGGACTGTTTTTTTATCATGTGTTTGTACAGAGCTTAGCACAATGGACTCCTGGTCCATGACTGAGGTTGAGGTACTACAACAATACAAACAACAGCACTTTTATAGGCTTACGTGAAATGGAGGATTCTGGTGCTTTCCCTACTGATAGACAAAGGGAAGATAGGGAAGAGCTTTGGAGGAAGATCAAGAACTCAGTTTTGGGAACGTTATGTTTCAGTAGATAGTTTGACATTCAATGGAGATATCAAAGACAGTCCACAATGTTATAGTTGACGAAGGGAGACAGGTCCAGAATAGACAAGTAGATTTCAGAGTCCACCATAAAGATGGTGGTCAAAACCATGATTGCAAATGAGATTACCCACACAAAAAAGGCTTTAGAGGGAATAGAGGAAAAGGAGCTAAGGATGGAGCCCAAGAAATCCACACCAAAAGAGGAAGAGGAAATGATGATCCAAAAAAATCAGATTCTGAAGGAGTTATCCAAGAGGTAGGAAGGAAGATGGAGTCAACAAACCCCCCAGGCATGACACAATTTCAAGTGGAGGAGCATGGTCAACTGTGTCAAAGGCAACCAAATAGGCCAAGAAGGGTGGATTAATTTAAATCAAACCAATTTAAATCACAGACTTTAATCATGATTTAAATAAGCAAGCAGAAACCTTGATTTAAATAATCTATTTTAATCATGCTTTGCATTTGTACTTTTTAGTTATTTTCTTGGCTCTCATTAATTGGTAATTATTAAAACAAGTTAGTTTACAACTAAATTATAGCCTTACATTTGGTGCTTTTATTTCCCACTAACCAGGAGGATACAGTATATCTATACTCATTTATTTAAGCAACTATATACATTATTTACATTTACTCATATTCCTAATTTTAACTTTATTTTATTATGTTGGAAAATGATGTATGATGCATTTCTTATTTACTATATTATTATTAATTTTTTACTTGTGATTTCTGCCAAGCTTTTTGGACGGAAATGCAAATTCAATTAAAAATGCACAAAAAATAGCATTTCTATTTTTTTAATTAAATAAAAAAGCTACCTTAAATGTGCTGGATATATGAGAAAAAAGTTTATAGGAAAGTTTATCAAAACATGTTTTGCATTCAAAACAAACTGATTTATTAAACAGAGGAAGTATTATTGGTAGTTAATTAACGGAACTGGTTGTTTGTGGTCACCATATCCTTCAAAATTCTAGATCTGGTAGATTTCAACCTTTCCCACCTAGTTTGTATTGATAGATTGTAAAAGGAAAGCAAGCTTACCTACTATTTGAACTCCAAATTGGTTTATTAACTTTGAATGAACTAGTCATTGAAGTGAACTACTGGAATAAACAAATGAAGAAAACTGTCTTTTTGCATCTGCAGAAGAGGCTACTGCTGTCAAAAGCTGGTTTTACAGTTTGACTTTCTTCAAATGTTGGCAAACATATACTGTTTAATATTTTTATATTTAAAAGATTTTCATAGATTATAAGGAGTTTAGGCCTTAACATAAACTGTTAATTTTAAATATAGTTTTAAATAGTTGTTTTTTAAATAAACTTGCATTTAATTTTAAAAGTCATCCATTTTTATCCACCGAGGCCAGTGAAGATGAAGATGGAGTTACCAGCACTGAAATTTGGCCAGAAAGCGTTCATTACACACCTTGACAAAACCTTCTTATTCATTTCTGGGGATGAAAGGGGGTGCGGGGGGAAGGTGACAGTGTCTACTTTGGCTTTCTATTTTATCCATCTTTGTTCTGTTTTTCTCAGTTGGAATGCAGGGAACAGACAGTTCCATGAGAACAGCCACCTCTCTGCAGACCACCTGCAAATGTTTTGTAGACCATAGCTTGGGAACTTCTTTTTGATTCCCACTGTAACAGTCTCCTGTGGTAAAAATCTTGAGAAAAATAATCAGAAGAAAAGCGACTAATCCTATTTATCTTTCTCTACTTCATGCTCTTAACACTCAGGGAAAGGCTGTACAAACAAACTAAACTGTTAGGCAGAACCCTTCGACGTCTAAAATAATATTGCTTTTTTTTTTTTATCTATAGAAAAGAAAAAATAAGGGGTCGGGAAAATCAGAGGAACATTTTTAAAAGAAATGCAGAAAACAAGGAAGGCGTTATCAGGTGGGGGAAAAAAATGAAAAAGGGGAAGAGAAACATACTGAGCAGAAATTAGAATGGTGGTGCTATCATTGGCAATCCACATATTTTGCCCACTGAGAGGAATAACATAACACCAGAATTAGGGATAAGCCACAACAGTATATATTTTGGGAAGAAGTCCAATGGTTGGGGCATTAGTTTGGGACTTGGGAGACCTGAGTTCTATTTTCTGCTCTGTCACAAACCTTCCACTGTGGCTCTCAGTAAATTATTTAGCCTCTGTGCCTCAGTTTTCCCATCTGTAAAACGGGAAGAGTACTTAAATTAGTATTTAATAGTGATTTAAGCTTTTAAATTCAATTTATCTTGACCAGGAGGCATTAACTCTAAGAGGTAATGCTGACATCTAGACAGGTACAGTCCAGGTGTTCTAATGTACAAGTGTTACACAACCTCTGACACAAAAATATGGTAAGCCTAACATTTTCAAGTTTATGCAGCTTGGCACACAACTCCAAGAGATGCATATTTGCATTTCAGAATATTGTACATTATTGTTATTTTTGTATCAAAACTCAATCTTCCTGTCCATTACATGCTGTTTAGCAATATTTCAATTACAAAGAAGAAGACAGTGACAGGAAGCAGGAGATTTGGTGCTATACTATTCTTATTAGGGTCCAAAAATCAGCTAAAGAGAGCCAAGTGTTTTACATGACACCCCTTGATGGCTTCCTTTAGAGGAATGGTAGAGAGATCAACATATCAGATATACTGGCAGCAGAGGGACACCACTAGATAACCTGATACAGATGGAAAACAGAAGACAAGGACCCTTCAGAGGAGCTGACTGCACACAAGTAATCCAATCAAAACACAGTGAGTGCACTAACAAAATGGTACAAAATTATTTTGTATCTATTTCTCAGCAGGAAAAATCTATATGCTAGAAAGAAAATATTAGAGCAAGTTTTACAGGGTATCATTTAAGTAGCAAGAAAGAACTACACTAGGAGAGAATGAGGGAGGTATTTTCTGGAAAAAATATTTTGAAAGAAACAATGCAAAGTAAACTGGATGCATGGAATAACAAACCATCACTGCCCCAAGAAATAGTAAAAACAACATACCAGAAAAAAAACCTAACACAAATATATAGACTAAGAAGTCAAAACAACTCCCATCAAAAGTTCATGGAAACAGGAAGTGGCATTTTCAGTTTTAGTAAAACTAAAACTGGCTTTAGTAAGCAGATACAAAACAGACTTGAATAAAAGCAAAATCCTAACGTCATCTAGAGAGCTAAACATTCTTTTTTAAAGATTTTATATTCTAAAGAAAGAAACAAATATTTATTGTACCATCAAAAGATCAAGTTTTATATTCATTTTCTAAATTGTCTTCCATAGACTAACAAACTTAGTTCCTTTGATTCTATAGAACTATGCAAAGGAAAATTCTGTATTTAAAAATTTGATTGCGAATGATGATACAATTTCATTTTCAGTATATTAGAAAAATGCAACTGAACTAGTCTCAACCCAAACAATTATAGATTTATTTTCTTGTACTATTGGCCACGCTTTACAGACTTTGTATATATAAAGTAACTTTCTGCAAAATCTGTAAAATGATTCTCTACTTATTCTACAAAAGTGATGCAGACAAATGAAGGCAGCAAGACTGGTTCTGAGTACTATACTGCTAAATTATTCTGACTGAATTAAGAAATATAGTCTCCAATATCACTAGGGTGTTTTAGTAACATCATGATCATTTTTTGTAAAGTGGGTACTAATAAAGCTAACACTGATGAATTTACTACCTAATTCCAACACAAAAATGCTATTGATTTATAATGAATTCATTCTCTAACACTATTCCCTTACATTTTAGAACATGGAACACGAATAGGGAAGGCTCAAAGTTGAGGCTCATCAGAGCATTGTCCAGGTTAAAGATGTTAACTGTTGGCATCTCTAACATGGTATGGGGTCATCTGCTTCAAATGCCTACCAACTTTCCTGTAAGAATCATCTTCAACTCTGACCCAATGAAAGCAAGATGAAAAGACATGCTCCCCACCCCCAGTCAGTCACCTGTCCCTCACAGGTATCCTATTCTATAACACACCAAATTTGGGTCTGTGCAGACCATCATGGAGGAACATAACACGTTCAGTGGCGTCTACACTGTCCCAACTTATAGCATGAGAAATAATCAATTACCAGCCTTATATAAACTACACGCACAGCACTGGGTTAACTGGCTTTAGCATAAATATGCTTCAGAACTTATTTGATTGTATTAAAATGTTAAAGAGAGAAATGTGCCTGCATATAAATCTTAAGCCAGGAGCTATTTTGCTTCCACAAGCAGAAAATGAAGGCACTCAAGAGCGCCTACTGCCCTGAGAGCTGCTAAGTTTTAAGAGCCCCTGGGCTATCTGGCTGCTTCCATCAGCTCTGTGGTACTGGGAAGCCATCATTTACCTTTACTGACTTCTAAATTTTTTTTTTTTTTTTTAAGAAGTAAAACAACTTTATAGTTCAGCTATTAAAGCATATCAGTATGCACTATTTTATTTATACACTTAAGTGCATAAAACTTTATACAATACCCGGTTAGGCTATTAGCAAATTAACTTCTATCTCCACACTATACTTTAGAACAGAGGCGGGCAAACTTTTTGGCCTGAGGGCCGGCATCGGTTTTGGACATTGTATGCGGGGGGCTGGTTTAGGGGAGCGGGGTTCCTCGCCTGGCCACCACCCTCTATCTCACCGCCTCCCTGTGGACTTCCTGCCCATCCAACCCTCCCTTTCCTAGATTGTCTCCTGCACCCATCTGGCGACCCTACCCATACAACACACCACAACAACCACCGCTCGTCCTGCTCCTCTGACTGACCCTCTTACCCGCTGCCCGCTGCCCCGCTCACTCCGTCATCCAACCTCCCCGTTCCTGATTGCCCACCGGGACTCCTTGCCCCAAGTCCAAACTACCCCTCTTTTCTCGCTGTCCATGACGATCAGGACTCTGCCCTGAACTGCCTCCCCGCCACCCCATTCCGTACCCTCCCTTCCTCTGACTGCCTCCCAGACCACTGCTCCCATTCAACCCCCCTGTGCCCCGCCCTCTGACTGCCCCGATCCCTATCCTCATTCCTGCTTCCTGACCACCACCCCGAACTCCCCTGCCCTCTATTCAATGCCCCTGCTCCCTGCCCCCTTACCACACTGCCTGGAGCACTGGTGGCCGGAGCCAGCCACACCGTCGCCACTGGGCTCTGCAGCTGCACTGCCCCAGGAGCTCACAGCCCTGCTGCCCAGAGCACTGCACCAGCAGCAAGGCAAGCTGAGGCTGCGGGGGAGGGGAAACAGCAGGGGCAGGGCCTGGGCTAGCCTCCCGGGACAGGAGCTCAGGGGCCAGGCAGGAGGGTCCCATGGGCCGTAGTGTGCCCATCTCTGCTTTAGAAGATTCTCCCACGCACTTATTTCACTACCCTACAGAGTTTTTAACTCTTCAGAGACAAGAGACTTGTAGAGTTAGGAACTTCACAAGATGGTAAGCACTAAGGGAGGCAGCCTCCATGACAGCTAGAAAGAGTTATGGGTAACAGCAATATCTAATGTATATTTTTTAATTTTTCTAAATCAGCTTATACTAGAGATGCCAACATCTGCAAATGAAGAAATTTTCAAGTGAGTTTCTAACTTAACTCAACTACAGACCTGCAATTGTGCCTCCATAGGCTTGGCCACCTGGTCAATTGGCTGGTCAAATAATGTCAACTGACTGGTCAACTAACCACTTATTATTTGATTAAGGTCAAATCCTGTCATATATTCCAGAAAGAATGCCGTGATACAGGTGGTGGCCTACCTTTATGACTGAATCATGGTGTCATCTGTTAGCAGACCTACTGAAATGTCTTGATCACTCACTTTACTACATGATAAAGCTATCTGTTGGGAAAGTTGAAAATCTTAACTGACTGGAATCTTCTAGAACAAATGTATGTATTTGTGTATGTATATCTTTATTTGCATATCATGCCATCAATATACCTGGCAGTTTACAAAGCACATTAAACAAATTAAAAGACAGGGTCTCTGCCCCAGAAAGCTTACGTCTAAAATGACTAAACAAACATACAGAAATTAACTCAGAAGGGAATGCAGTTCAGTCATTAAACCTCCGCCACCCCCATTAAAGAGAAAAGGGAAAGAGACATTAACCTTCTTGAGGAATTGGCCTGCTGCCTACCCAGAAAAAGTGCACTTAAAAATGACTTTTTTTTACAACACTATGTGTGTGCGTTATTTAATTTCATTTTTCTTTTCTTTTGTTCAATCTTGAATAATGTTCACATTTAAATGCTAACCTAACATTGTTAAAAATGGTAATAACTATTCTTTCATGTTTTCTAACTTCATTTCACTGTGTTTTACATTTTTCTAAGTTGAAATAATTCAGTTGTTTTTTGTAATGAGGCATAAGTATTGTTATAACAATTGAGGCCTATTTTAATAGTTAGCCTAACTGGTGAAAAGTGGATAAAGATTCATGAATTGTTACAATGATCTGATATAAAACGGTTTAAGAAAAAATGTGAGAAGACAGAAGGCCTGACTTAATTTAAACAGTAAGGATCTACTGATACCACTCAAGGACTGTGTTAACATTATGACGGGTAAACAAGAGGAGCAGAAATCAATGAACCAAAATTGGTGTATTGGAAATTAGACCTAACTGTGGACAAAAAGTGAGAGAGGATGAGACTATTCCACCTATCACCTTTTTGGGTCCCTTACAAAAAAACAAAAAAAAGACTTCGGGGAGGAAAAAAAAAAGTTTACTATCTCTGACTGGAAAAAAACAGTTGTTGTGACACTAGACCTTGATATTCCAGTGGGGAAGCTTGACTTTTATTACTGCACCAGTGAGGAACCCAGCCTGACACACGTGAGATCCTGCTCTCTTTTCCCGCCCACCTGTGCTCCTTTCTGTCTCTGCCTTCCCTCCATCTCTTGGCTTTTCACTTGATCTTGAACTGTATTGTGTGGCACCACCTCAATGAAATGAGACTGCCTATCCAGCTCTGCTCAGCCTGAAAAGGACCAGTAAATGAGAGTAACCTGACTAAACTAATCACATGATGTCACTGACCAGGGACGTGAGCTGGGGTCTAGAGAAACAGCTGTAATAGCCAACCTGCCAGCCCAAAGCATCTGTCCATAGCTGACCAATCATCCTATATTCTGAGAATATCAACAAAAGGTGTATTTCCCTCATATTTACTATCCTATCTTTTCTCTCCCTACTGTGCCTGTTTTGTCTAAATCAGGAAAGTGACTGTCATTCCCAACTCGGGTCTGGGAAAGCTAATCAGGGTGTCAGAGCTAAATACAAGGTGTAACAGATTATTAAACAAAGGGTTAACACGTTTCAAGAGACCATTCAAGGTGAAGTGGGAAGTTAACACCTCTGCAGTCATAGGTTAAAGTGGGTTAGTGGTTACAGATTGTCATAATGAGCCATAAATCCAATGTCTTTATTGAGTCCATGATTTTTACTGCTTCAAAAAGAAGCAGACACAGAACTAACGTGGAGATCTAGAAGAATTCTTTCACCAACTCTGCCTCAAAGAATTCTCTCATAACAAGGCTGATACCACCACAACTCCCACATCCCCACTGACAATCAGAAGAAAAAAGAATCATCTTACTGCACATCCCATAGTGGACAAAACCACATACTTGATCATTACACTGATTGCTTGAGGAAAAAAAAATTGTCTGAAATCCTTAAACTACATCCATGACGATCTCTCTAACATTGAGAGGACTGCTATACATTCGCTGAAATCCACCCACCCGATAATGATTACATCAGCAGACAAAGTGGGTGCCATTGTGGCCCTCAGCCGTGATGACTACATCAACAAGGCCAACTGACAAACTCTCCAACACCACCTACTATGAAGAACTCAAAGACACCACACATAAGAATTTAAGGATATAATCAAATCCTTCCTGAAACAACCCCAAGAGAAACTCTGCAACTTCATCCCCCATGAAACCACCCCTACGACCTTCTACATGTTTCTCAATACACACAGAGAAAGGAACCCAGGCAGATCCATCAAATCTAACAATGGCATTCTTACTGATGGAATGTCGGGACTCCTAGAAGTCATCCTCAAACCACTCACCACATAAAGGACCAGTTTCCTCCAGAACACAACCGACTTCCTCCAGAAACTCCACAGCATTAATAACCTCCCTCAGAATACCATACTTGCCACCATGGATGTCAATGACCTTCCTACCCACTAACATCCCTCATAACAACATCACATCCCACCTCAATTATCCACAAGACCATGGAAAAACACTAAATTATCCACCCCAAACATACTGCCAAATTCAGCCATTTCTCCTCACCCATAACAACTTTACCTTAAACTACAAACTTTGTCCAAACCATGGGAACAAATATGGGTACTAGTATGACTCCCCAATATGCCAGCCTCTTGATGAGTGATCTCAAGGAAGAATTTCTGGACAAATGTACCACAAAACCAATCATATACCTGAGATCCAGTGATAAAATTTTTGTCCTCTGTACAGATGACCTAAACTCCCTCACAGACTTCCACCACAACTTTAACCACCACCATGCATCCATCAAACTCTGTCTAGAACACTCCCACGCTAGCACCAACTTCCGGGACACCCTGATCAGCTTCAACAATAGAACTCTACAGACAACTATATACAAGAAATCCCGAGATCACCAAACCTAATTTCACAGATCCAGTAACCACCCCAAACTTACCAAGCAATTTGTTGTCCACAGCCAGGCACTCAGATGATATAAAATATACTCTGAGGAGAAAGTCCAGCATATACGCCTTAACATATTTAAAACCCTCTTCACCAAACAAGGACACTTCCCCAGAGAAGTGGATTACGTCATGGAATGGGCCACACAAATACCCCGAGAGAACCTCCAACCCACATAATTGGTTCTAATCTTCCACCACACAGGGTTCCATTAAACAATTACAATCCATACTCGATGGGGATCCCATCCTACAGACAATATTTCCTGAACCCCCTCTTCTGGCCTTCAAATAACCTCTCAACCTCTCCAAGCTCACCATCAGAAGCAAGCTCCCCATAGTCCAAGACCCACCAACTCAAAGAGGCACCAGATCCTGCCACAAACACATGCAAAACCTGCAGACATATTTCCACTGCTATGATGATCAGTAAACTCCCCCTCAACAGTCCTTTCAAGATCCATGCATCCTACACATGCCTCACATGTGGTGTACCTCTTCTAGTGCATCAAATGCCCCAATAGCAATAATGTGGGTGAAACCAATCACTACTCTCTCAAATGAACTCACACAGAAAAATAAGACAAACTCCATATGAACGATGGGGTGAACATTTCCACAAAATGACCTCTCACTCCTCATCCTCAAAGGAAATCTGCACAACATCTTCAAAAGATGAGCCTGGGAGCTTAAATTCATAATTTTGTAGGCACTAAAAATCATGGACTCAATAATGACACTAGATTTATGGCTTATTATAACAATCTATAATCCACTAACCTTCCTTCATCCTGCAGTTTCAGAGATGCTAACTGCCCATTTCACCTTAAATAGTCTCTTACAACATGTTAGCTTCTTATGTTAAACAATCTGTTTTGTATTTTAGCTGTAATCTTGTATTTTAGTTGTCTCTCCTTCACCAGAAGAAGTCAGTCCAATAAAAGATATTACCTCACCTACCACACCTTTCTCCAATAGTCAATCAATTTCCATTTCAAAGATCTGTGTGTGATTTTCATTATTTTCCTTTTGTGTGTTTCAATCAATAAATTTCTAACCTCTGGCATTAGTTTTATAGTGGGTTTGCCATGGTATTAAGAAGAATGAGATCTCTGTATATCAGACCTGAACCTTGGTTAATGATGTTTAATATTGGACAGTGACTGGTCACGTTAACACCTTTAACTCATTGGGCCCATATGCTTCATCCAAATTAACTTAATAGTATCTATCTAAAGCTTAGGCTACTGGAGACAAAGTCTCACTCTTTTTTTATTACTGTTGTTATTGTTCTAATAAATAAGTGCTTTAAAATATTTGACCATTTTTCACATTATTTGACAATATCTGACCAGTCAACTGACTAATTATTTCTGGACTAAAAGCCCAACCTAGTGCCTCCATAATTATTAAAATGAGATCTCACTTATTTCATTCGAATGACTGATATGAGCTTTAAAGGAATATACTACCTTGGAAATTTCAGGAAAGTAGCTATCTATACTGGATAATGAGCTTTCCATTTTGCTTTGTTCATCATCTGCAATTACAAAACAGAAAATTTTAAAATTAAACAGCCATTAACAACTTCAGGAAAATAGTTTATTTCCAACAATTACATTATGACTGTAATTACTACTTCATCAACAATAATAAATGTTGATATCAACAAAAATAAAGAGCAGACAACTGTGTGCCATTGCCCACTTTCTCATTTTGATTCAGTGATTTCTGTGTTCTTTCCTGTTTGCTGAAGGGTGTAATGCAATTGTTGCAATTCCATAAATGAGTAGTTTGTACCTTCTTTTCCCACATGGACACCAAATCCTTTACCTAACAATACACACAGGGTTAAAGCCTGATTAAAAGAAGGGCTTGTGTACATGAGAAAGTCACACCAGTGTAACTTTTTTTTTTTTCAGCAGAAACTGTGTCCATAGATAAGCTGTCTTATATGTTTATCTTGCTACCTAAATCATAAAAAAGGCAGACTGCTTTCCAATTGACTTAACTATTTTGGAAGGAGAGATATCAATGTAAGGTCCATGTGGAGGCACTGTCATCCTGATATAACTACACCAATTCAGTTAGTCCTCCCACTGCTATCCCACACTGCACCAGTTCACACATGAAGCAACCTGTCTAGTTATTTGCACACATTCCACTGTCCCTGGGTCAACTGAACTGGATGGACCTTCTCCCATGCACTTAAATGCTGCCTGAAGTGGTCCAAAAAAATTTTGTTTGTGACTCACATTCATTGCAAATGTATCATCACAACTACATTCAGGCCTCCATGCATAAATGGCATGGTCTACTAAGAACCAACTGAATTATATGACATAGCAGAAGAGATCACGGGAGTTTAACCTTAAGTACCACATTCTTCTGAAAATTAGCAAGAATGCATGGAGCCTAGCAACAGTCCTTGACACCATGTGTTAACCACACAGAGCGTAATGCACTTAAATACAGGGCTGTGCTGCGTGGATACAATACATTATAAGTGCAGTACCTTAAACAAGTTCATGCACAGCAGTGCATTATTGATTTAGTTATACCGTTTTAATTAAATCAATATAAACTATATTGGTGCAACTTTCTCATATAAACGAGGCTGAAATGGCAAAACTCATTAATTTCACGAGGGCAGGATAAGACCCATGATCTACAGCATTACACAAAGCAGAAATGATGAAGGCACTAGCTGCCAAGCATGACAAATCCTTACTTTAGGATTTTACCTACATCGATGTTGCTCAAATAAATTATACAGCCACTAATAACAATACTACTTACCTTCATGAGATTCTCCATTTCTTTTTTCTTGCATTGCAGCTTCAAAGTTTAGTTGGAGAATTTTGTTTAAAGTAGTTATCCATTCCTCCATTTCCAGTTCACTGTCAGCAGCTAGAAGATAACTACTCTTGTCTTGCATCTTGAGTTCAAAAGCAAAACGTTTCACTTTGTTGTTCTACAATAAAATAAAAAGACCTTTCCATATTAGCCAGCTTTTTCCACCTCCCCCTTCCTATAAACCAGGGCAGGAAACTGTCTTATATAATGTTTTCTGGGGTTCCTCTACGATAAAAAAAATATATACTACAACACAAGTGTATTTTTTCTTTTCTTTTTTTTTTCTTTTTTTTTTTTTTTTAAGTTATGCTTCCTTTTTTCTACTGCTTCATCTTTGGAAAGATTTTTATAGTGTAGTGACAGTCTAAACCAGTGGTGAGCAACCTGCAGCCCACAAGGGTAATCTGCTGGCAAGCCGCCAGACAGTTTGTTTACATTTGCACGGCTGCCCACAGCTTCCAGTAGCCATGGTTCACCATTCCCAGCAGCCGTGGTTCGCCGTTCCCAGCCAATGAGAGCTGTGTAAGCAGCGTGGGCGGCAGTGACGTGTTGGCTGCTGCTTCCCACAGCTCCCATTGGCCGGGAACGGCGAACCACGACCACCGGGAGCTGCGGGTGGCCGAGCAAATGTAAACAAACAAACAAACTGTCTGGCGGCTTGCCAGCGGATTACCCTGACAGGCCGCATGTGGCTCGTGGGCGGCAGGTTGCCCACCACTGGTCTAAACACTGAAAGCAACCTAATTTACCTAGGCTTTTGTTTCCTACCATCACCCTATTGACGATTTCAAACTAAAAGCAAATGCAATGTGCAAATAGGTACACTAAAAATCTCAGTCTACAGGTATTTATTTAAATTGCGTGAATGCCTTCAGTAATAAAATTTGTACAGTAAAAGTTCCCACCTGTATGAATGTCCTTAGATCAAAGTTCAGAAGCAGGAAACCACCTCGCTAACATTTTAGGTATGAGAGCCCTTGACACACCACTGGCAAATAAAGACCAAGAGGAGTGATCTGTTACAGTCGTAAGTCAACTTTTTGAGTGCTCTCTTTTGGCTGTACTTTTTCATAAGCAACGTGTTAGGGAATTAGTCCTGCTTCCTCACTTCCCCAATCAACGCAGCCACCTGTTCTGTAATTATAATCAAGACTTTATATACTCCGTGGCCAGCTTCACCTGCATTCTGCAAAAACAGCCTTGGATTCTCTGGTGCAGCCAATTGGAAATTCTGTGGTTGCTTAATTTTAATTAAAAATTTACATTTAATGAATTAAACATGACTGTAAGTAATACAATTACTACAATAGCCTTATTTATAGTTTTATATTAAATTCAATGTCCCCACATTTTCAATATATGCCACAGATCTTTATTCTAATCACATAAAGATAGAGTTCTTAGAAAGAGAAGCTAGAGGTTTTGTCAGCAGAAAAAGTAAGGAGAGGTCAGGTTATTCACTGTACAAGGTAAACGATCTCTCCTCCTTCTTTAAGCAGTGTCCCTATGGGTGGTCCATTTCAGGATGTGTGTGCGCCCGTGCACTCTTGATCGAAGAATTTTGTCAGCAATGTCCACAGGCCCACATGTGTCCTAGATATCCTTGTTCTCTGGGGAGCTGACCTGCTCGATGAGCAGTGTCTGATAAGAGGTGTTCAATGGGGAAGGAGGTAGAGGAAGGGGCCATGGAGAAGAACTGTATTGCTCAGCCCAACCTGATAGTGTCTAAGACCCAGCTGTTGGAGATAATCGAGACCCGAGCATTGTAAAAGCAAGCCAGGCTATCTTCAAAGGGGTGGGGGAACCACTGGGTGGAGTAACGACTGGACCAATGCTCTGGAAAAAGGAGTCAAAATGGTGCTTGCCCTGTGCCAAAGGAGGGCATGTGGAGTCCTCAGCTTCAGCCCGATTGCTTCCTCTTGTGGGATCTATCCCTCTTTCAAGGGTACAGTACCAAGGACCTCAAGGTAGCCCTGGAAATCTTGAAGGAATGCAAAGTGTCAGTCCCGTCCAAGAACAAGACTTAGCTATCAAAGGGCAAGTCCTCAATGAATTGCTGGACATCCAGAATGATCCCAGATGTTTTGCAACCAGGAAGTCCTCCTCACAGTTACCACCACAGCCACAAACCTGGCTGAGGTGTCCACAACATCCAGGGCAGAATGCAAGAACTTTTTGGCCATCAAGCAGCCGTCTTCAATGAACTCCTGGAACTTCTCAAGTGAGGTCTTGGGCAACTGTCCTTGAATTGAGCCATACTGACCAATTAAGGAAATCATACTTGACCAGCAAAACCTGTTGATTTGCGATCAACATCTGTAAGGACAATGAGGTATAGATCTTCCTGCCCAGAAGATCCACCTGATTGAAGTTTTTGTCCTTAGGGGTAGACTTGAATCTTCCCCGCTGGGCCCTGTTGTTTACCACCATTATGACCATTGGTGGCCCCCAAAGCTCATCAGGTGATGTGAAGCGGGAAGATGACAACTCCAACTCAGAATCAGAGCCCTAGGACCTCAGTGTACATGCGAAAGTCACACCAGGCATCGCTCTAGCAGATCTGTCAGTGCCAGATCTGATTGCGCCTCCTCCACCAGGCGACTTACGAGGAGAAGTTCCCTAGCTTCCCGAGTTTGAAGTAGGAATGAGCAGCAGATGGAGCAGCTGGCGCCAACATGGGCTTCACCAAGACAATAGAGACAGCAGTGGTGCTTGTGACTCACAGAGAAGGAGCGCTGGCATGTAGAACACCTTTTGAAACCAGCTTGCTGGGACACAGTCCCCAGGATGAGGGAGTGCCCCGCAAAAGGAAAAAAGTCCAACAGAGGCGATCTAAATGACTAAAAACTGTCAGACAACTATATACAACTAGAAAAACTATTTGTACAAAGAATGGACAAGAACTCTTAGCAAGCTAAGAGCACCGAGGAGCAGCAGTTCTGATTCTAGCCATGCAGGAGAAAGAGGGAACTGGAGTGGTGTCAACCCACACAGACTCTTAAAGCCTAGGATGCATCACATGGCTGACACATGTCACACATGCCTGTCAACAGACACTACTACGAGCAGTTCCAGCTCTAGAACATGGCATGCATATGCACCCACAGCTGGAATCCACATAGAAAAAAAGAAGATCTAAGTTATGTATTGACCTGGCTAAGTGGGATTGGAAGGACCCTATATTTGATGGAATTTGTTTCTTGAGATTAGAAGGACCCTGTATTTGATGAAATAGGTTTTCAGTAACCATTCAAAGTCTAATGTCTGGGTGCTGAGCCAAGAGCTAGAATGCCTAAGGAGACTGCATTTTTGGCTTCTTGTTAACCCGTGTGGTGAGACAGAAGTTCATTTTTGTTACTGGCTTGGGTAATGATAGAGTAACCACCGGTTTATGGTGAGTCTGACCTATTTCTCAGAGGTCTGTCCTGAATTTGATATTCTCAGCAGTGACTCACTGAGGCATAGTGACTTATTTTACAAGCTCAAATCAGTGTGGTACCTAAAAGTCAAGTTCTGGACTTTTCTTGTCGTACATTCCTGTTAGTAATTAAGAATTTGCAGTCCAAATTCTCAAGTGCCTTCAGCTGCATCTACCCAATCTTACAGTCTTCAGAGATGGAGCACAAGTGTGACTGGCACAAAGCTGCTTAATTAACAATTATGTTAATATATATGAGCCAGAAAAGAATTAACTTTCTCACAGCTGTGCTGGCTCTAAAAAGTTAACAGTAAAACTTTATTTCTGTTATGAAAGTAAATAGATACAACTCCAGATAAACAGAGGCAGCAGCTCTGTTGACTAAACATGCTACCATTTTTTAAAAAGTCACTTTCTTCACAATGACCACAGTTTAACGCCACGTCTTATTCTATCCTGAGCTGTGCAGATCACCAGAATATGAGTAAAGGAGAATAAAAATATGTAAGTAGTTTCTTCCTCCTTCTTTACCAAGGATGGGGGAAGGATGCTGGGGTCCAGAGCCAGTGCAAATACACAGCACCTCCCTACAGATGACACCTGCCCTCCTATAAGATGCCCTGGAATATGCCACTTTTCTGTGCGCTCTTTTGGTCTGTTTTGTGGCCAGCACTGGTAGGGGAGGGGAAGAGACATACAATTAAATAATTTGGGAGGAACTCTGAGGGGATCTTTGTAAAGATTTCAGAAACCTCTCAGTGCTTTTTAATCAGAGGGAATGACCTGGGCCTTAGTTTGCAGGGCAGTAACCTAAGAGACTAAAAACAATTGACTCATTTGGGTTAGATTATTTGTATGTTTATTTAAGTGGTTGAACTGCATATTATATGGGCCTATAGTCCATTTGCTGCATGTCACCTATCAATATTATATATGTACTAAAGGAATATTTCATCTCTATTCTCAACATTTTTATACAGTCAATTGAAAAACATTGCAGCATGGGCTCACCAAGATTTTTCTCACTAACACAAGAGGTGATAAGGTTAAAGCAGTTGAAATGTCCTCCTTACAAACTTTATAAATAAAGAAAACTTGGTTTTGATTATTTTAAGTTTGGGTGTACAATTCATCATTTTTAAAATTTGTTTTGGTTGCATCCCAAAGGCCATACTCAAGATTGGGGGTCCATTGTGGAAAGCACTGTACAAACACACAGAAGCATCCAGTCCTTGCTACAAAGAATATCTGATGTGAAACAAGTACTCTGTGCCCCTATGCTACAAAGACTCAGATATGTGCTTAACTTTAAACACTGAGTATTCCTATTAATTTCAATGGGACTACTCATACTGCATTAAGTTAAACATGCAAGGCGTCTTTGCAGGATTTGTTGCAGATATGTTCTTTGAGTTATGGACTGTCTTTTCAGTATATGAGCATACAGTTCCTATCGAACTGAGGACATGTTCCCCAACTGGACCTCTAGATAATATTGCAATACAAATACTAAAATGCATCAAGTGCATACAGCAAATTATTGTAGGCAACAGGGGAGGCAGGACAAGATTAATAGTAATAAAACCATACATCTGCACAGGGTCACTGTGTGCACAACCTCATGGTCCAAAATAATATGAAAGGTTTTTTTCCTCCAGCTCCCAAAACTGCTTTTTAACTGAGCTATTGGTTGATTTCTTCCTGGCTTCTCAGTAAAAGTGGGTATTGACGAGAGATTTCATGTTTTTGATATTTTACTGTTAGTTCAGTTAGTTAGTGGCCTTTAAATCCAAAGTGCCAAGACAAATTAGTATGGATGAATGTCTTGTGCAATTTAATTGATTATAAACTTGCATGAGTCAAAAGTGCAAATCTTAAACTGATGAATATATGTTTTAGTCTCCCAGTAGCGAGACAATAGTTAAAGTTGTGTCAGAATTTTCTATTTTACAGATTCTGTACCTCTGTTTCACCTTTTTACAGAAGCCTTTTTTGTAAACATACCATGAGGAATTTCCAAATTTCAGCCATTAATAATTATGTATGGCATTGTCTCCAGTGTGTATTTTGTCTGAATGTTGTTTTCAGGAAATTTGGGGAAACTGGAACACCAGAAAACCCTGATTTTTGCCTCCCCCTTTCCCTGCACACACACAATGTGCACAATTACTGTCCTCAGCCACTTCCTGAGCAGCAGTACTGAGACATCACAGATTATCAGTCACACTCTCACTCCACTTCACTGGCATTCTGGGAAGTATCACTAGGGCCAGGGTTGTCATAGCAACAGCTGACTGTGATAACTGATTTATATCAGACTACGCTAACATTATTACAAAGAAAGGTCACAGAACTGTCATGAAAGCATATTGTGTTTTCAGAAACTCGCACTGTACTCCTTTAGTTTGTACTGTAATAAGTTACATGATTTCTTTTAAAAGGGTAATTATTTGCTACTTTCTTCAAAAAGGGTTACATGAAAATAAGATAAAATTACACCTCCTTTTCATATATACTGTTTATATGCTTCTTACAAACTAGGGGCTATAGTTTTTTTTAATATTTACATTAAAAAAACAAGAAATTATAAAAAAGTGAGTCTATTCACTCGTTACATAATTTAAAAGAATTATTATTTAGAAGTTGCAGTAAAACTGAAGTTTTGTTCATGAATATAGTTTACTTTCAAAACATTGGTCAACATGACAGTGGTAAAATAAGGAACATCATCAAGACAATAACGATAAAACATACATTGAAGACAAAACATTTGCAAGTGCCTTATTTAAACAGTACATATATAAAATATTTTCAATTTGAAAACTAAGAACATTCACAAATTTTGTTTAACATTAATTAAGTTTGCTTTTATTAATAAACAAAACCATAAAATCAGGAAATAATTAAAAGGTTACAAGAAACACTTGTTAAGAAATGCCAGAATGAATGTTGCCCATGCAACTTTAATTCAGCCTCTTCTAAGTATGCATTATGATAATGTATTTAAAGATTTTTTTTATTTTTTTTTTTAAATACACACAAGACCCCTAGTTCATTCAGTGTACAGGATGGATCTACTCTGAGGATCATTCAGAGATTTGGAGTGAAGGAGTATGTTGTTTGTAGGATCCCTGCCTCTTTTGCTGTAGAAGGTGGAAGGTTTGTAGTGAATGAGGCACGAGACTGCAGAAAGAGAAAGGACAGCCTCATGATTAGGGCAGTTAAATGCTGCTCTGGAGACTTGGATTCTATACCAACTCCTGCTATCAAGTTCTTACGTGATGCTGGACAAACCACTTACACCAAAATTTTCATATAGTCACTTCTGTGTGTAATTAAAAACTATATCAGAATGCATACACACAAGATGGGAAATTAAGGTTGCATGGGCAATGTTCATTCAGGCATTTCCGAACTTCAGAGTGCTCATCTTTGCATCCTTTTAGTCCTTAACTTTTTGTTTCCTAATTTATGATATAGTTTATTGCTGAGAGCAACCTTAACTAAGTATTTTGTTTGTGAGACAAGGCGGATGAGGTAGTATCTTTTATTGGACCAGCTAGTGTTGTGAAAGAGACAAGCTTTCAAGCTTACACAGTGCTCTTCTTCAGGTCCAGGAAAAGTATTTAGAGTGTCACAGCTAAATACAAGGTGGAACACATTGTTAAGTATACAGGGTTAACACGTTGCAAGAAAGTGAAGTGGGCTGTTAACACCTCTGCAATCATAGATTAACAGTGGGTTAATGGATTGCAGATTGTTATAATGGGCCATAATATCCAGTGTCTTTACCGAGTTTATGATTTTTAGTGTCTATAAAAGTTTTTTTTTCCCCTTATGCTAGTATAACTTGTTAAAAAAAAAAAAAAAAAAAAAAGAGTCCACAGGCTTACAACCTTAGGTGCAACAGGGAAATGGGGGAATAAAGGCAGCAAGAATATGAGAGTAACCCTCTGGACAAAAGTGCTTAAGCACTCCACAAGGAACTCCTATCCAAGGCTCCTGAACTACAGAGATGAGACCCTGAGACCAGATTTCAAGGGAAGATACTGTAGAATGGGCAAAAGTAGAAGCTCCTCAGTCATTCACAAAAAACACAGTGAGGACCTTTGTTGGAAAAGTTCAGGAGGGAAGAGGAATTTGCTGCAGATCAAATTTAATCTCAGTTTGATTTTATGTTACTTTCTAATAGTCAAAAACTTTATAACGGTAAATACTAATAATCTTGACTAAAGCAAGAAGAAAAACTCTGCTCTCATATTTATGAATTATTTCTGTCCTTTGGAATCTAAAGATTAGAATGCTGAGATTTTTTACACACACTAACTGGGGGGGCAGGACAATGCACTCAGATCTCAGTTTAAGTCACTGGGGCCAAAGAGTGAGGAATGAAAGAGTTTGGTTGAAAGGGAGGAGAAACATGTCACTTGGTGGGCAACCTTTCCTTCTCTATATTGTGTATGCTCTTTGACACTTCCCTCTACACAATATACATTCATGGTGAAAAATTCAAGCCCGTCTGTTCCGAGTGGGTCCATATGCCTCCTCCACTGCCAACTGCTTCCTACTGAGTCTTAGTGCTCCACCATGCTATGAATTATGGAATATTCTAGACTGCACCCTGCCATCTATATCACAGTACCATAGTGAGAATCAGTGAAAGGGACTTATAGTTTAGGGCTTCAGGCCCAGCATCAGCACAACTGAGTTAGAATTTATTGTCATCTTAGTCACGGGTGACAAAGAGTTACAGAAAGGCAAAGAAAGAGTGAATAAAAGGTACATTGCTAAGAGGACATCATGGCCAGATGTCTATCTGCCATCTTCTATTTAAATTTGAACCAATCTACGGTTTCAGTAGGTTTACCCTGAACTAACTTTCTAAACCAAGATAATATTGGTAAATCACTATATCTGATCGACTTGATGCATAAGTAATTGTGTTACAACTACAAGGTTTTTACAGACAAGTTTACCTTATCTATTTATTCAAACATTTTTTGTGCTATTTGGAAAATAATTTTGGGTGGAACTTTTTAAGCCTCTATACGAGTTTATACAAGGAAGAAAGGAAATACATATACAAAATAATTTATAGATGTATTCTTTCCACTAAGGTTACTATGTCCAGATTTAGTAATTAATGCTAAGAGCTTAAAAACCCAGTTGCCTCCAGGTCTGCCCTGCCTAACAAAACAGATACATGCTGTACCGTAAACATATAACACAACTCCATGAAAACAATCCTCTGGCACTTGCTACTAGCAAAACTTTTTGGCTAAAGAGTTATATCTTTTCCTTCAAACATTTATTTTTAAAAAGTAAAAAGGTCAGGTGAAAGCATCTGGAAGGGTGGCTGTGAATATGATGCAACTCCCACAACTAAAATCCCACACAAGAAGCTATGCAAAACATTTTACAGCCCATGTAACTACACAAATGTAATAGAACTTAATGTTATGCTTTCATTAATTTTCCACACTTTCTTCATGTATCTGTCTTGCTGCTTGCCTCCATGTGTTTCTTATGAACTCATCACATAAATCAGTGACTTTGTCCATTTTCAGAAACAAGCACTTTGAAAATTTAAAACACAACCTACAAAATCTAACTACTTTTCTTCCCAACATGTAGCGTACCTGTCTGTTTCTGTGACTATTTAAAATGTATGCAGTATGTGTTTAATAATTATATCCCAGGATAATTGTGTAGATTTTTGAAAAATTCTGGTCTAAAATTCATCATCTACACACACAATATGTAAAAAACAGACAGTGCAGTTATATTTACCTGAACCACCCCCATACAAGAATCCAAAAATATTGATCCTTTTGGCTCTTTAGATATTTTCTCATCTTTGTAGAAATTGAGATTATATGATCCATCACCCAGTTGGATTAAGTGGAAAAATCTTCTCTTAAATGACTAGTTAAAAAAAAAAAAAAAAAACGCAATGTTAACAGCAGTACTATTAATTTCATATTTCAAAATTCATACACTTAAAATCCATACCATACTCCTCACTTAACGTCCTAGTTATGTTCTTGAAAAATACAACTTTAAGCAAAACAATGTTAAGCAAATCCAATCTCCCCATAAGAATTATTGTAAGAGGGGTGGGGAGGGCGCTACGTTCCAGGGAAATTTTTTTTCACCAGACGAACGACATTATAAATACATACATGGTATATGTTTTAAATAATTTTAAACCAACAATTTAATATTGTACTCACCAATGATGATTGTGAAGCTCAGTTGAGGCAGGGGCGTAGCAGGGTGGGGGCGCAAGAGCTTGCCCCATTCCGCCCGCCCAAGGCTCCTGCGGGGGGGCAGGATGAGGGCTTGGCCCATTCCGCCCCCGCCCAAGGCTCCTGCGGGGGGGCAGGGTGAGGGCATGGGGGCTTGGCCCATTCCACCCACCTGGCAATCCAACTGGGGAGCAGGGTTCCTGCCTGCTCCCCAGAAGGAGCCCCGGGTGGGCGGAACAGAGCAAGTCCCTGCGCCCCAATGCAGAAGCCCTGGGTTGGTGGAATGGGGCAAGACCTCACACTCCCATCTCACTCTGCGCAGGAGCGCCATGTGGATGAAATGGGGTAAACTCTCACGTGCCCACCCCGCTCGCCTGCTGCAACACCTGGTGGGCAGAGCGGGGGGAGCCAAACAATGTTGTAAGACAGGAATTGGCAACCTTTGGCATGTGGCTCATCAGGGTAATCCACTGGCGGACCACAAAACGTTTTGTTTACATTGACTGCACAGCCGCCCACAGCTCCCACTGGCCACAGTTCACCTTTCCCGGCCAATGGGAGCTGCAGGAAGCCAGGGGCCAGAGAGCTGTGCCTGGTGACAGTTAAACAAAATGTCTCGCAGTCTGCCAGCAAATTACCCTGATGGGCCATGTGCCGAAGGCTGCTGACCCCTGTTATAAGGGAACATTGCAGGACTTTAAAGGAGTATGTTCTCTAATAGGTCAGCGTCTATAAAAGAAACAACGTTAACTGGGAGGATGTTAAGTGAGGAGTTACTGTACTTGCTTTAATGATGTAATACACCATCAGTACATATAGCTTAAAGACAGAATTTTTTTTTCTGTTTAACCTATATAAACATTACAATAAAATTACATCCATTTAATTTTCCAACAGGGGAAAGTTTCATTATACTGAAAAAATAGGGATGGGAGGGAGCAACTTATGAATGGTATCATGATATTGGTGGTAAGTTTAAAGACATTTTTAAATCATCCCCAGCACTTAAAAACTAAACACGTATAAAACATACATTATATAAATAATATGTATGACAATGGATTTTAAGGTTATATTCTGAAGTTTCTATAGAAAGTGCATCATGGAGTTCTGAAAGTGACTGTAAAAATGACACCTACTTTCTTAGGAGACCTACTTTAAGAGTGTATGTCTTCAGGAGTCTTCTCTGCTTAATTTTATATTTTGCTACTATAAGGTAAGCAGAAGCTTCCCCTTCTTCACCCTATGTTCTTTTTAACAAAAGCAAAGTATACACATCTACTTTTCAGAGAAGAATCATACTGAAATAGTAAGTATCTATAAACAGTCATCTTTTAGTGTGGCACAAGACATTAGTAAACTTACCCTCATAGTTACACTGATTGCACTATTCATATTGCCTTTGTACAGCCATCCTTGTTTAGTTATCCCACCCTTCTGAGATCCTAGAGATGCTGCATCCTAAAACAAAATTGCACAAACTGAAACTGCTTTCCAGCAACAGTTGTTGTCATAACGTTAACGTAACACTTTATGAACTTTCATATACTTTTTACAATTGAACTTACAATTAGGGTAAATCTGTAGCCCAATTATCACAACAATCTTCAAAAGTCCATTTTAGGATTTTATACTGTTGCCCATTACCATTGTATCTAAGCACTTTTCACACAAAATCCATTAGCAATAGTTAAGTCCTTAGTGCATTTCATGAATCCTGATTGTTTTCTATTTGCAGGGTATAGAAACTTTGTTTAGGTAGGGTTGGTTTTTTTGTTTTTTTTTAATTTTAGTTTCAGGTCTAATTTGTTGTTGTTTTGGAAGGAGGGAGTGGAACGTCATTCTTGTTATGGTGGAAAGGTTTTGTCAACGAGGAAGGTTTTGCAGCATTTCCTAAATACAGTCACACCACAGATTCATTTACTTTCTCTGGAAATTCATGCCACAGGTGGATTCTCTCCACCATAAATGATTTGTCCCCAGCTTTCACACACTTTGGAACAATGAATATTGAAAGTCCAGCAGACAGGAACATAGGATTCACGGATTCATGGATGAAAATACGTTGTAAATGTAAATAGGGCTTGACCCATTAATTGCTTGGAAGATTATGACCCAGGACTTAAATGAATACCAGAAGGAGCATGGGCCTGATTTGTTTTCATGTAGCACAAACTGGGAGGGAGGAGAAGAGGGAATTGGAGATATATCTATCTCCTAGAACTGGAAGGACCTTGAAAGGTCATCAAATGCAGCCCCCGCCTTCACTAGCAGGACCAAGCACTGATTTTTGCCCCAGATCCCTAAGTGTCTCCCTCAAGGATTGAACTCACAGCCCTGGGTTTAGCAGGCCAATGCTCAAACCACTGAGCTATCCCTCCCACACCACAATGCATGTGAGAATGCCTGGAAAATTCTTCAGATATACAAAGCTTTAGGGACTGCAAACTTGAGTGTCCCAGATGACATCATTTGTCCCAGTGTAACATAAGAGATGAGGTACCTCAGATAAACAGAACCCAAGCTATCAAGGGCTTTTGGGTTTAAAACCAAAACCTTGAATTGCACCCAAAAATTAATTTTAAAAACAGAACATTCTAAGGAGCACAAATGTAACAAGCGCCAAACAAGAAGCACTGTTAAATAAGTCACTGCTAGCTGAAGCTTGAATGATCTTCAAGGGTTGCATCACATATCAAGTTGAGGTAACCCATTCTGGTAAGACAAAAGAATGAATGAATGGGGACTAGAAGGAGTAGTTTCAGCTCTCTAGAATGGCATAGAGAGGAGGAAAATACTCTTTGTAACATATCTGGATATCAAGAAGTAAGCCAGCTATCAAGTGGGGATGGGACGGAAGTTTGTATATCTACAGGGGACTGGTTCAAATTAACATGGTTTAGTATCACAGACAAAAACAGAACAATAATTATTCTTTTAAAAGCTCCATTAATGTGCATATTTATTCGGGCTAGCAGCAGCCTATACATGTGTGCCAGGAGCCACAAACATGTGCACAGAGGGCTGCACAATTAAATCTTAAATCTTTATATTTATAAATGCCAGTCAGCATGGTTTTATGGTGGTGGCAATCCAACAGTCCCCCAAAAGGACTACTGGGTAGGTCTCAATTCTTTCCTTGTCTCACTGAGGAGCTTGCTTGCTCCTGGTCAGGCTCCTAGTCCCAGTCACCCACAGCCTGTTGGGTCACAGGAGACCTATCATCAAAGGTTAACATTCAGTAGCCCGACTCAAAATCTGGTAATTCCCTGTCCACTGCTTTGAAAAGTACTTGGGTATCTCAGCACTAGTATGTTATAGATATCTCAGTAAGTCATCTGGGGAACACTGTTTCCAACTACAAGCTCCCTCTTTTCTCTGGCACAAATTAAAAGAGAAGGGGTATCTAAGGGCTTGTCTATATTTGAAATGATACAGCAGTGTAGCTGCATCACTGTAGCACTTCAGTGTAGACACTACATATGCCAGCGGGAGGAATTCTCCAATCAGCAGAGGTAATCTCTCTCTCTGAGATTCAGAATTCTTCCATCAACCTACCACTGTCTACACCAGGGGCTAGGTCAGTTTAACTACAACACTCAGGGGTGTGGATTTTTCACACCCATAAGCAACTTAGATGAGTTGACCTAACTTTTCAGTGTAGACCAGGCCTAAATTCTGACCTGAAACAACTTTGTTTTTCTAGTTCCAGGCCTCTGCTGAGCCGAGTTTGCCAATTCCGCTGAACTGTGAATATCTTTCTGGTAGAAATGGAATTATTGCGTTCACCTAGTCCATCATTTGGAAGTTGGAACTCAAGTCTCCAGAGGAGAAAAACCAATGAACTTTTACACTGCTCCATCTGTTAATTCAAAGGAAGGCAAAGTCCCTGGCCAACAGCACAATGCTTTTGCATTGAAAATTCGCTTCCTGTTTCCTGCAGATTATAGGCTCATTTCCCCATTTGTATTGTTGTTGCATGCTAGGTTTATGTTTTCAATGATTTTTCCACAATAAGATCCAAAGCCTATTCCTGAACAGATTACTGTTCCAACAATCACCTACACACTAACTTCATTCCTCACTCTCAGGCTGATTTTAAAATTCACCTACATCAAACAGCATTTGCCATCTGTTGGCTCAAGTGCTTGAATTATCCAAATCCTTTTATTACAACAACATGTGCATTTTTTTTTTCAGATTTGATGACATGGATACTTTTTTGCTCTTTGTTCAATTTTTCCATTATCTGCAAACTTAATAATTTTGTTTTATACATCCCCTGTAAAATGATTTTTAGATATAAAGCAACTTTTTTTTTTTAAACCACAAAAAAGCCTGACAGTCCAAAAGAAAAAAACCTCTTGCTGTATTTGGTCAGTTTTATACACGAAGTTGTGTATCATTTGGCATTTTTTTTAAGTGCCCATTGAAGTCATTTTTTCTGGATTTCTTTTCCTATTACTATTGTTTGTAGAGGCATTTATGGATAAACAGACATCTTCTATAGTGACTGCCATTCCAAATTTTACTATACTCCAGTATTTGAGTTCTGGTATTTTTCCTTCACCTGTTTAACTTTAGTAGGAAATACTGTAACAACTGCAGCAAAGTTTATTTTTTCTTATTCACACTAGGCTCCTTTGCCATCTGATTCATTTAATGGTATCTAAACAGCTTTTGTGGTGATGAGCTGTGATATCAGAAATGCTAGTCTTCAGAAATAATAATATTTAGGTCTTATCTCAAAGAATTCTAAAAAATATTCCCATTTTACAGATGGAGAAACTTGGGCACAGTTAAGTGACGTGACTTGCCCTAGGTCATGAAGCACATCAGTGCTGAAGCAGGAATGGACTTCAAATCTTCTGACTTCTCATCCAGTGTCCTATCTACTGAACCACTATGCTTGGATTACTGCACCACTGAGTCAATCAAAGACTAGTTCTATTTTATACACATAATTAGTGATGAGTATTTTGGAGATTAAAAAACACTATGTAAGTAGTGAGCATTACTATCAGCAGTACTTATATAAGAAATACAAAATTGAGTTAGCTTACTTTAAGGCTTTCGCAGTACTATAAGGGATTTGAAATACTTGTGAGATAAGAAGGCATCAGCCTCAACATTCAATCCCTTGTTCTAAAATATACCACGGTAAAAACTATGTAGTGCAAACAGTCAACAGAAAGAGTTTGTTTGTTGAAAAACATATTTTGAAGTTTGAAACCTTTAAACCAGTTGGCACTACTGAAATCACTGTTCTCAGGAAGCAGAGGATTGGAAGAAAAATAAGTAAAAAGGTTTCAGCCACTTTTGATTAGTTCCTGCTTTCTCTGACATTCTCAGAGCTGGTCTACATACAGACTTACACCAAAATAATTAAATATTTTTAATCTTTGTTTTGCTTTGTTACTCTGGTGCAAGTGTGTGTGTGTGTGGACATTCTTATTTTGGAATAAAACTATTCTATTCCCACTTTGCTTCAGTTGTAAGTTAAACTGAAATGGAACATTTATTCCAAAATGAGTGTTCACACACACAATTGCATGAATGCAAATAATGTGAATTAAGAAATGATGTGAATTAGTTATTTTGGTGCAAGTTTGTGTGTAAACCAGCTCTCATCAGTATAATCCCCTCACCTCCAACATAAACCCATTCTCTCTGCTATCAGAATTTCTCCTCCATACGTATGACAGACATTGGGAACACAAGACTAGTTAAAAAACAGCATCCAGTGCACTTACAGATTTCCCACTTCCAAACCTTTTTAAAGTCTAAAGTGACTATTCAATTAAATCTCTGTTTTTACTCGATATAAACATTTAAGAGACCATTTCTAATGAAATAATCTTACAGAATAGAAAAAGACGGTTACTCACCTTTGTGACTGTTGTTCTTCGAGATGTATTGCTCATATCCATTCCAATTAGGTGTGCGCACGCTGCGTGCACACTCGTTGGAAGATTTTTACCCTAGCAACACTCTGTGGGTCGGCTGGGCGCCCTCTGGAGTGGCGCCGCTATGGCGCCGGATATATACCTCTGCCGATCCAACGGCCCTTCAGTTCCTTCTTGCCAGCTACTCCGACAGATGGGGAAGGAGGACGGGTTTTGGAATGGATATGAGCAACACATCTCAGAGACAACGGTCACAAAGGTGAGTAACTGTTCTTTTTCTTCTTGAGTGCTTGCTCATATCGATTCAATCAGGTGATTCTCAAGCCTTACCTAGGCGGTGGGGTCCGAGTGAGAATGTTGCAGAATGCAAAACTGTGAGCCAAAGGCTGCATCATCTCTGGACTGTTGACCAGAGCATAATGAGAGGCCAAGGTGTGGTATCCAGGACCGATAGCTGCGCGACATATCTCCTAATGGGTACATGAGCCAGGAAAGGTGGCAGATGAAGCCTGAGCTTTGGTAGAGTGAGCAGTGAGGTGGCTCGAGGGAACATGAGCCAAGTCATAACAGTACGGATGCATGCCGTAACCCAAGATGAGATCCTCTGGAGGAGACAGGTAGGTCCTTCATTCGGCTCTGCATCACGACGAAGAGTTGGGGGCATTTTTACGAAAGGGTTTTGTGTGCTCGATATAAATGCGAGCACTCTACGGACATCTAAGAGAGTGCAACTGTTGCTCCTGCCGTGCAACGAATGTGCTTCGGGAAGAAGACCGGAAGAAGATGTCCGGTTTAACATGAAGGCCGAAACACTTTAGGAAGGAACGCCGGGTGTGGTCGAACTGCACTTGTCCTTGTGAAACACAGTATAGACTGATGGGTCCACCTGATGAGACATGAGCCTGAAGCTCAGAGACTCGTCTGGCCGATGTAATGGATACAAGGAAGTTGCTTCCAGGGAACGGTATGTAGTCAAGCAGGTTGCTAACGGCTCGAATGGGGCAGACGTGAGTCTGGTTAGAACCAGGTTGAGGTCCCAGGTTGGGACGGGGCATCATACTTGGGGGTATACACGCTCCAAGCCCTTGAGGAACCTAGAAACCATAGGGTGCGAGAAAACGGAGCAGCCACTCACCCCTGGGTGGAAGGTAGAGATGGCCGCCAAGTGCACCCTCAATGATGATATCGCTAGGCTCTGCTGTTGGAGATACCAGAGATAGTCCAAGATGGTGGGGATCGAGGCCTCGGCGGGAGTGACATTCTGCGTTTCGCACCAGCAGAAGAAACGCTTCCACTTCGCCAGATACGTTGACCGAGTGGAAGGTTTCCTGCTACTCAAGAGTACTTGTACTGAGGCAGAGCAACGTAACTCGGACTGGTTTAACCACGCAGCAGGTATGCTGTGAGGTGAAGAGACTGCAGGTCTGGGTGGCAAAGTCTGCCGTGGTCCTGAGTTATGAGGTCTGGGCGAAGAGGCAGGGTAATTGGATTGGCTATCGACAGGTCGAGCAGCATGGCGTACCAGTGCTGCCTGGGCCATGCTGGAGCGATCATGATCAAGCGAGCTCTGTCCCTGCGGAGCTTTATCAGGACCCTGTGAACCAGTGGGGACAGTGGAAAGGTGTAAAACAGTTGGCTCGTCCATGGCATCAGGAAAGCTTCCGAGATCAAGCCCGGGGAGAGGCCTTGGAAGGAGCAGAACATCTGGCATTTCCTGGTCTCGTGAGAAGCGAAGAGGTCTATATAGGGAAAGCCCCACTTCTGGAAAACAGAATGAATAATGTCTGGATGAATCGACCACTTATGAGATGAAGGATCTGCTGAGTCGATCTGCCAGAGTGTTCCGAACGCCTGGGAGAAAAGACACTACCAGGTCTATAGAGTGGGCTATACAGAAGTCCCAGAGTTGGATGGCTTCCTGACAACGGGGGGAGGACCGTGCCCCTCCCTGCTTGTTTATGTAATACATTGCCCTTGTGTTGTCTGTGAACATTGAGACACAGCGGCCTTGTAAGTGCTGTTGAAATGCCTGACACGCGAGGCGGACCACTCTCAGTTCTCAGACATTGATGTGCAAGGCCAGCTCGTGAGATGACCAAAGGCTTTGAGTGCAAAGATGTCCGAAGTGGGCACCCCAGCCGAGAGATGAGGCGTCTGTCATCAGGGCCATTGAAGGCTGGGGTGGGTGGAACCGCATCCCTGCACACACCAGGGAGGGCGTCAGCCACCAGTCGAGGGAGCCTAGGATACTCGGGGGAATGGTGACTATCATGTCTATGGCATCTCTACCTGGGTGGTATACCGCGTTGAGCCAAGGTTGGAGGGGACAGAGGCGGAGCCTGGCGTGTTTGGTCATGAACGTGCAGGCAGCCATGTGACCCAATAGACTGAGACAAGTGCGAACCGAAGTCATTGGGAAGTTTTGTAGGCTTTGGATAATTGTTCCCATCACCTGAAATCGAGTTGGTGGTAAGCAGGCTCTGGCAAGACTGGAGTCCAGGATGGCCCAAATGAAGTCTACCCTCTGTGAGGGAACCAGAGTGGATTTGTCTGTATTGATCATCAGGCCTAGACGTACGAATAGGTCCTTGATGATGCCTACATGATGGGTGACTTGTGTCTCGGAGGTCCCTCTGATGAGCCAATCGTTGAGATACAGAAAGACATGTACCCGGCGGTGGCAGAGGGAGGCAGCGACTACAGCCACGCACTTTGTGAATACTCTCGGTGCTGTAGAGAGGCCAAACAGTAGGACCGTAAACTGGAAATGCTGATGGTTGGCTATAAATCAGAGGTACCGCCTGTGTGGAGGATCAATGGCGATGTGAAAATACGCGTCCTTCATATCGAGGGCGGCATACCAGTCTCCAGGACCCAAGGATGGAATGATGGTCCCCAGGGATACCATGCGGAACTTCAACTTTATCATGAACTTGTTGAGTTCTCGCAGGTCTAGGATAGGTCTGAGACCTCCCTTCGCCTTGGGGATTAGGAAATAGCAGGAGTAGAACCCCTTCCCCCTTTCGTCTTCTGGTACTTCCTCTATGGCTCCCATGGTAAGGAGCGTGGGCACCTCTTGTAAGGGGAATTGTTCGTAAGAGGGGTCCCTGAAGAGGGACGAGAGTGGGGGGTAGAAGGGAGGGGGCGAAATAAACTGGAGGTGGTACTCAAGTTCCACCGTGCGTAGGACCCAACGATCTGAAGTTAGCTGGGACCACGCAGGGAGGAAAAAGGAGAAGTGGTTGGAAAAGGGAGGTAAAGGATCCTGGAAAGGAACTGGTACGCCGTCCTCGGGCGCACCTTCAAAAGTTTGGCTTTGGCCCCGTAGGTGGTTTGAAGGGACCTTGATTCTGGCCCCCTTGGGGTCCAGACCGCCGTCTATGATTGCCTCGGCCGTGTCCTCGGCTGAAGTCCTGTCTCGGTCTAGGCGGGCAATAAGGGCGGCGAGGCTAGGGACGGAATGACCTGCGCTGAGTCACCAGGGTGTGCATCCTGAGGGAGCGCATGATGACCCTGTTGTCCTTAAGGCTCTGCAGCCTGGGGTCAGTCTTTTCAGAGAATAGACCTTGACCATCAAAGGGCAGGTCCTGTATGGTGGTTTGTAACTCAGGTGGAAGGCCTGAGACCCGAAGCCATAATACCTGCCTCATGGCGGCACCTGAAGCCAAGGTCCTGGCTGCAGAGTCAGCTGCATCCAGGGAGACCTGGATAAAAGTTCTCGCCACCTTCTTCCCTTCCTCCAAAAGGGCAGCAAACTCTGGGCAGGAGTCTTGGGGAATGAACTTCTTGAATTTCTCCACCGCCGTCCAGGTGTTATAATTGTACCGGCTGAGCAGGGCTTGCTGGTTTGCCACCCTCAGTTGGAGGCCCCCAGTAGCGTATTCCTTGCGGCCCAGTAAGTCCATGCGCCTAGCTTCCTTTGATTTTGGAGCAGGAGCTTGCTGGCCATGGCATTCCGTTTCATTGACTGATTGCATGACAAGGGAGCAGGGAGGAGGGTGCACGTACAGGTACTCAGACCCCTTAGAGGGTACCATGTACTTCCGCTCAACTCCCCTGGCCGTGGGTGTAATAGGTGCTGGAGACTGTCAGATGGTATCGGCGTTTGCTTGTATCGAGCAGATAAATGGCAAGGCCACTCTTGTGGGGGTGTCAGCTGACAGGATATCCACCACCGGGTCCTCTACCTCTGGGACCTCCTCCACCTGAAGATTTATATTCAGGGCCACCTGCCTCAGGAGGTCCTGATGTGCCCGCAGGTCAGTTGGAGGAGGGCCCGAGGAGGATGTCCCTGCCCCCACTTCATCTAGAGAGGAGGAAGAGGAAAGGCCAAGGACAAGAGAGTCCTGCGTGGGCTCCTGTTATTGAGCAACGTCAGTTTCGGGTGGAACTTGAGACACTGTCAGCTGAATGAGGGGCTCCTCTGTAGCAGCAGGAGGGGGAAGGCTGACCGTTGCCTCCGGTACCCGGTGTTCCGATGGTGCGGAGCAGGATGGCATTGGAGGTGCACCTTGGGCTTGATGATATGCCCAAAGTGTCCAGAATGACCACCGATGGGGTCCCTGTTCCTGGGTCTGGGTCTCCTGAAAGACACGGCCAGGCACATCTGAGTCACGGTTCTGTGCATAGGAAGCACTGTCCGCGTGAGAAGACACAGATGTGTAATGAGATGGCCAAGGATCTCTAAACAACCTTTCCCTATGTGGCACTGGAGAACGGTACCGGTTACCATACCGGTACTGGGAATGATACCGGGACCTGTGACTGGAGCGGTGCTGGAAGGTCGACCGGGATCTGGAGGCTCGATGTCTAGAGCGGCTGCGAGAGGCGCGGTGCCGGGAATGGTACCTGGAACTGGATTGGTGCCGAGAGTAGAGGGCCGGCAAACAGGACGTGAGCAGTGCCGCGAGTACGACTGGTACCGAGATGGAGAGTGGTGCCGGGACTGTGAGCGGCATCGGGACCGGGATCGGCGATGGGACCGAGAGCGCCGGTGGGACCGTGATCGTGATCGGTGCCTCTCAACGGTGCCGACAGAGGGTGGCCTTGGCAGGGCAGGTTTGCCTATCGATTGAATGACCCCCACCAGCGGTGCCGGGGGTTGAGGCAGCACGGACTCCGTCAGGGCGATCAGCTCCCTCGCTGTAGAAAAGGTCTCTGGCGTGGAGGGAATTGTAAAGCTCAACCACGGCGTGCGCCGAGGAGCTTTCAGGCTCCAGACTCGACGGCCCTTGCGGGACTGGAATCGATGGTGCCGAAACTGTCGGTACCAGGCAGTCTGACTTAGGTGGGTGCTCCAATTGTGGTGCAGGTGGCACGGAAGCCGCAGGAGTCTTATGCTTCTTAACCCGCGGAGAGACGGAATGGTGCCGAACAGACAACGGTGCCGAGGGGCCTTAGCGGTATCAGCTTGATCCGGTGCCGAGGAGACGCTTCTGCTTGATACGGACTGTCCAGCACTCGGTGCCGAGGGCGGAGGAGTAAGAGCTGCCTCCACCAGAAGCTGTTTCAGACGAAAGTCCCGCTCCTTCTTCGTCCTGGGCTTAAAGGCCTTACAGATCCAGCATTTATCCGAAAGGTGGGATTCCCTGAGGCACTTAAGGCAAGAGTCGTGGGGATCTCGCGTTGGCATCGGCCTGTGGCAGCTCGAGCACGGTTTGAAGCCCAGTGAACCGGGCTTCAAGCCCGGTACTGGGTGCAGGGAAGGGGCTAATCCCCAAACCCCTGTCAACTATATACACTAACTATAACAAAGAATGAATAAAACTAACTATAACTATAGAAGTTACAACTATATACACATGAATTAATAAAAGAACTAAGAGTAGCTAGGGACGTGGAGATCAGCTAAGCCGCACTCCACAGTTCCATCGACTGACACAGGCAGTAAGAAGGAACTGAAGGGCTGTTGGGTCAGCAGGGGTATATATCCAGCACCATAGCGGCGCCACTCCAGGGGGCGCCCAGCCGACCCACCAAGTGTTGCTAGGGTAAAAATCTTCCAACGAGTGTGCACGCGGCACGCGCACACCTAATTGGAATTGATATGAGCAAGCACTCGAAGAAGAAGAAATAGATTATTATCTGCTCACCTCATCTTTATCTGCTTCTTCATCAACTTCATATACATGAACGGGAAGTTTCTCTGATTTGGTCCCTTTGCTGAAGAAGAAAGAAAAATGCTTAATAGTCAGATATTTTGTGATCACTTACATGATCATTCAGTATCTAATCTTTTACAATTATTCTGAAAAGAAAATATAAATCACACTATTAATAGGCCGTAACACGTGCTCCTTGGTGGAACAGAATTCACCTAAGCCATTTTCCACAGCTGCATCTTCTGCCCTCTGCACAGACTTCTTATTGGCCAGAGGAGAGCTGCCTTAGACTGAGTAATAACCAATAAGTGCGGCTTAGCTGATCTCCTGCTACACCATAATTTTTCCTTCTATTTCCCTCTGTGCTGGGAACAGGATTTAGGACAAACCGTCAGTCCTTAACTTTGAGATACTGTATTTACATTTAATTTCTGAACGTATGTTATACTGATTAATCATTGGGTTTTTATTTTGGGTCAAGCAAGAAACACACCTGAGTTTCCATAAGTTCCGTTATGTTGTGTTACAACATTGGGGGCAGTCAGTCTTTAGTGGGTGGGGGTAGAGTATATTTATTGAGTTGTTAGGGTCAGGACTGCAGATGGGGAGGAGCATATTGTGACAGATATGCATGCAGTACTTTTAGGGACCATACTGTATTAAGTTTATGAATGTTTTATGTACCATTGTGGACGAGGGACTGTATATGACTCAATAAGGGGAGGATTATCACAGTTCCTCCAGGAACTAAAATCAGTAGAGGGTGATTACTGCAGTTGCTAAGATTGTGAACAGCACTAGGGAAGTACCAGTCCCCAGGGTGGTTTGCATATACTGGTTTAAAGCAATCCCAGAGGAGAGACAAGAGACAAAGAATGAACTTCAGTTATAACGATTGAGTTTAAACAGACTCAGAGATTTAGGCAGACTGGCTTGTGGGTGCATCAAGTATTTGGCAACATCTGAAGAAAGACAATGCTAGAAGGAAAAGTTATGGGAAGAGAACTAAAAAAGGCAACAGAAAAGCTAGCTAGGTCGATGATAGTGGTTGAAGCTATACAAGTAGAAAAAAAACCATGATGAATAAAGTGAATTTGCAGTACAAAAGGGACTGGAGCTGAGGAGGAGAAGGATAATTCAGATACAACATCATTTGTTCAGAGGCATTAATTTTAAAATTATTTCCTACATTAAAAAAGAACACAGAAATTCTAGCTCAATTCTGAATTGAAGTTCTTTTGTCTTTAAATTTTTTTTAAAAAAAGTTACCCCGTCCACTTTCAAAGAAAACATTCAAAATTTGATTCTTAAAATTTGATTCATTCAATTTAGTACTTAGCGAAACACCTAGTAGACCCCTTCTTGCCAACAAATTGAAAAGCATCTGCTAGGGAACTGAATCTCTTTATTCACCTCAACATGTTAACTCTAAGGTCTAAGAGCAAAATTTTAACTGTAAAAATATTCTAAAATTATCAGTGAAATTGCTGAGGAATATTCGGCTCACATGCTTTTGCACTGTTTTCATCTGCAGCAATAGATAGTGGGACAGAGTTGGGAAAGGGAAAAGGTGGCAGTTGGTTGATATCAAGGGATGCAGAGGTAGAAGAACTAGCAATTCAATCCAGACAAAATATAAAAATAAAACTTTAAAGCCACATCCACCTATGCCCAAAATATGAAAGGAAGGAAGATCCTTTCACCAATGCCAACAGTAACCTTTGGGTGACAAAAACCTGAAACACCTCCTATATCTTTCCATTTGTCAAAAGCTTCCCTCTGACAACTTCTACAGCTTAGTTGCGGTGTTGTCAATACAAAAAAATTCTGTGGCATGCTGAAAATACTGGGTCAACAAAAAAAATATAACAAAAGCAATATTGTACAAGTTGTATTATTCATTTTCACCGTTAATTCAATAAAAAACCTTCATTTTCATCTATTTGAAGTGACATGTTTCTCTAATAATTCAGCACCAGATGACTTCAGAAAAGGAGATACTTGCTTCAGAATTTAAGTCCAGTAGTTGACATAGGCATATAGCCTCATCAGTTACCTCCTTTTAAATGGTTCAGCACCTGTGAGGCATGCAACATCTGTGAGGCTCTCCACAGGCAATTTCATGAAAAGGAATTGATCTCTTTACTTTGAACCTACATCCTATAAAATGTGTGTGCCCGCCACAAAGATGGAAAAAGACAAATCCTAGTGTCAGAAAAGCAATGCCTGTCTTTCATTAATACTCCTTTCCATGCAGACTTCAAATATCTTTTGTCTGTTTAAGTGCTGTGTATTCTTACACTGCTCTATAAATATAAAATCGTTGCATTCATTCTCCGTTAAAATCCTGTGTGTGTGTATGTAAAGGTTCTGTGCCAAACTTGTGGAAAGTTGCTGAAGCTGCCATCAATGCTGAAAAGACTGTATATTGGCATAGCAACATAAAACAACTCTTACCATATTTTAATTATCAGTTTTATTTTTACATTATCAATAATCCAAGTTCTTCTTCTGGTTATCCCACAGTTACCAAGGCAGCTTTAATATGATAGTTTTTCAGATATCAATTTAACAGCTTTTATATCTTCAAAAGGCTAAGAAAAAATAACCAATATGAATTCCACCCTGAAAGCCTCAGGGTACAGTACAGAGTATTAACACTGGTAGGCTAGATCTGAGGTTCTGTATTACATGAAATGACTTTTTTATGACCCAATATGTCATAAAAATAAATATATATATGAAGTTCTTCTGCATCTTCAAAATCTAACAGTATCAGATAATTTACTCACTTTGGAAGCTGTCGAAACTCTCCTGAATAGTCTTCATATTTATAATTAACAACATGCCAGTCTGAGTTGTAGGTTTTGATGCACTATTTCAATGGAAACAAATGTCACAATACATCAAATTAAGTAAGTTTAGCTGAAAGCACTCCCTAAATACATTTAACGGCTCTCTTACATTACAGTTGTTTGTGAACTATTATAGTCACCTGGAAAGCACTGCAAGTTCAAATGCATTATAAATGTTTATTCTGTGAATGTCACATTTTGTTTCTTTTGTTAAACATCTCAGCAGCATGGTGAATGTTCAGATTCAGAAGCTGAACAAGTGTGCTTATGTCAAATGAACTAGTTGTTGGAAACAAAAGCTAAAAGCATAAGGAATTCATAAATTCAGAAAATGATAGACTAGTCATTTGAAATAAAAACATCACCTCCTAGTTCCTGAGAAGCAAAGAAGCTAAATGTACGTGGAAACAATATGATAAAATGTCTTGAGTATATTTAGCCTAAAAATATAGATGTACTAACAAAATAGCAGGATCAACTTAGTACTTTCTATCCTGGAAGAACTAAAATCTAAAGTTATGATTGTAAGTATTCAATTTTATATTTTTAGCCCAACTACAAGAATGTTTTGAATCTAAACTGCATGCTTGCAGCTGTTGAAAAGCAATTATGTCATTCTGTTCTGGACTAGATCACAGGAAGTATCATTTTACTCCACCCATGTTGCTGTAACTAACAGACAAATTTATCTTGGCTTTAGCAGAAGTAGCATAAAAAACATTCAAGTATCTTGCAAGAGACAATATTATACAATACTTGATGTTTTTAGACATCATATGAACATACACACAAATATACTCCATCATATTGCCAATGTATTTGTATACATACTTTGTAAAGTACAAAGTCAACATTTACTAGGCAATAATTTTTAAAGTGTGTATAAATTAGATATTTCATTTAAATTCATGATTTAACTCATGCACACCAGCCCCCACCATCAAATATACTCTACAGTGACATACTCCATACGTAAGTCTCATTTGTAAAGCACAGAAGTTATGAATACCTGACACAGACCCAAAATATTCAGACTTTGGGGACAAAACACAAAGGTTTGTGAGGGCTTGTCTGTGCCCTGAACTTGTTCCTAAAACAGTACAATTACCACCAATTTTACTGCGATATAAATACTTGAAAACGGGTCTCGCCAGTGGCGAATAAAGTTCCTTCTGGTCAACAGGTGAAAGTCATCAGCAACAAAGTGAAATTAACCAGACTCTGGTCAGCTCCATAGTTCCCGTTCCAATGTTATTCTGAAGCAGCAACACTGACCAGAATCCTGCAATTTTCACTTTGCTGTGGATGGGAAAACTGTGAGGAGCTACACAGCGGTGACGCAGAAGGGAGGAAGGTAAAAGCCCCCAACAACCCAAAAGAGCCAAGAGAGGAGACAGAGTAAGAAGTTTCAAACTCCTATTAGCCATACCTGATATGAAAGATAGTTCCCATGTAAGATGCTAGGACATCACCCCTCATTTCCAGCAGCTAAGAGAGGGATCACTGCGTTTCTGCCTTTCAACCCATCTGTGGACTCTTCCAGTATTTTTTAACAACTAGATGCCAATAAGTGGTAAATTTTTTCAGCCCTATTGAAATTTAATCTACGGAAGCAATTAGACAACTAAACTATTCAGTTAGACGTGCACACCACACACACACACACAAATAAATGTTACCTCAGTTACAAACAAGCTTTGAGCTTCCTTTTCTGCATTTTCAGGAACAGCAGAGCATATATATCGACCCTGACGTTTCAATAACGTTGTCTGTTGATGACAAAAAATAGTCTTGAGAACTTCAATCAAATAAAAGACAAGTAAGATGTAGTGAAATCCAGTCCCCGTCACTCTAAATTATATTTACAAAATGAGTTGAAGCACAAAAGATAAAATTCCCTGAACAATAAAGCACCTTTATACCAACATACCTAAAATGTGCTGAAGCAGTGAAACTGCTAATAATGTTGATATTTAAAGTATTCTCTCTGGGAATCTGACTTAGAACCCATTAAGATGAATGAGGCACTTAATGCCTCAGTCATTTTGTGGGGTTCTGCAAATGCAGATACACATTTACACAATTTTTTTTTTTTGAGGATCTCTCAGTAACCATAACAACGAGACAGTGTTTTTTGAGGTGTTTTTTGGTTAAATGAAAGCTTAGATTTTGGAGAACAAAAAAGCAGCATGTATCTCCACACAGCATCTCAAGCTGACCTCTGGTCTCAAATCTCGATTTGAATTCTGAAGTTGAATCCAACCAACCACAGTACCTCTTACCAAAAACAGAGCAAAGACTCTGTAGAGGAATAATATGGCACAGAGAACTGTCTTAAAACCTATAATGAAAAGCAATATTTGATTTTTTATCCATTAACATTAAGTAACTAAATAAGTGTGGATAGGAACTGATTGATACTGTAATTGTTTAATGAACAATATCATTTGCTTCCCTGAACATGGACCACATTTCTTTTTCTAGATTTGTTTGTTTTAGTTTTAAAAGAAACTGAGAATAATTATAAGCCAAATGGAAAGCCCATTGAAACTGTCCCATTTACTTCTATGGGCTTTGGATCAGTACCACAGTTCCTGAAGAATATAGATTATCAGACATATTCTGAATAATTTCTAAGAGAGGTTAAATCTACTGTGTTAATGGTACAGATGGACTGAAGCAACAACTATTACAGCCAAAATTTGGCCTTTACCAAAAAACAAACAAACAAACAAACAAACAAAAAAAGAATGGTTTACAAAGCTACCTAAGTATCAGAGGGGTAGCCGTGTTAGTCTGGATCTGTAAAAGCAGCAAAGAGTCCTGTGGCACCTACCAATACATCTGTTAGTCTATAGGGTGCCACAGGACTCTTTGCTGCTTTTACAAAACTACCTAAAACACTTTCTATTTCGGGGATGGGGGGGGGGAATATGTATTTTACATTCACATGGCACTACCGGACTCACATAGCAATGGTCACACTGGGTCAGACCAACGGTCTACCTAGCCCAGTATCCTGTTTTATGACAGTAGCCGATGTCAGACCCTTCAGAGGGAATTAACAGAACATGGCAATTATCAAGTGATCCATTCCCTGGCATCCAATCCCAGCTTCTGGTAGTCAGAGGCTTAGAGACACCCAGAGCATGCAGTTGGGGAGAGGGATAGCTCAGTGGTTTGAGCACTAGCCTCCTAAACCTAGAGCTGTGCGTTCAATCCCTGAGGGGGCCACTTAGGAATCTGGGGCATAATCAGTATTTGGTCCTGCTAGTGAAGGCAGGGGGCTGGACTAAATGACCTTTCAGGGTCCCTTCCAGTTCTATGAAAGGTATAACCATCTTGGATAAAAGCCATTGATGGTCATATTCTCCATGAATTTATCTAATTTTTTTAAGCCAGTTATACTTTCAGCTTCACAACATCCCTTGGCAATGAGTTCCACAGGTTGACTGTGTTGTATGATGAAGTATTCCTTATGTTTATTTTAAACCTGCTGCTTATTAATTTCATTGGGTGACCCCTGGTTCATGTGTTATGTGAAGAGGTAAACATCATTTTCTTTTTGACCTCCACACCATTCATGATTTTATAGACCTCCATTATAACACCACCACCACCCTTAGTCATTTTGTTTCTAAGCTTAACAGTCCAAGTCTTTTAATCTCTCCTCATATGGAAGCTGTTCCATACCTTTAACCATTTTTATTGCCTATGTACTTTTTCCAATTCTAATATATAGTTTTAGATAGCAGGTGATGTGATATGATGTATAAGCCCCACACTGGGAAACCAAGAGTTAAACAGGAAACTCTGGGCTCAAAAGGCCCCACCAAGCCACATCTGCTGGATATGCGCACAAAGCTCAAAGGGCAGCAGCCAAGGCCAGTCATCACAGACAGAGCAAGGGAGCAGTCCTATGCTGTTAGCTCCTGCAGAGAGGCTGCAGGAGCTCCACTTTGCCTGGAGCTGACTCCACTTTGGCAGACAGATGCCAAAGGCACCCATAGACACTGGGAACAGTAGGCTGCAACTGATGGGGAAGAACTTCCAGATATTTACCAAGGAGAATCCCCACACTTGGTGAGTCCATAAGCAGAGTCTGCAGTAACTTTGGAGGGCAGAGGCTGTGGTAGGAAATGACCCAGGGAGCAGGTCTGGCAGGTGTCCACCTCAGGCTGCATATATAACTGCCAATCACAGGCCCCTGGGTTAGAACCCAGTGGAGCAGGGTGGGTCTGGGTTTCCCTATCACCAGCCCCACAGACTCATCACGGGGTAGCGCAGCTGGGCTCAGACACTGAACCCCTCAACAGGCAACCAGAACTGCATGCAGTATTCAAACTGTGGGAATACCATGGATTTACACTGTGCTATTATGATATTTTCTGTCTTATCATCTATCCCTTTCCTAATGGTTCCTAACATTGCTAGGGTTTTTTTTTGACTTTCACTGCACAGTGAGATGTTTTCAGAGAACTATCTACAATGACTCCAAGATCTTTCTTGAGTAGTAAAAGCAAATTTAGATCCCATCATTTTGTTGGTACAGTTAGAATTATATTTCTCAAGGTGCATCATTTTGCACTTATCAACACTCAATTTTATCTGCTATTTCCTTGTCCAGTCACCCAGTTTTGGAAGATCCTTTTGTAATTCTTTACAGTCAGTTCTGGACTTAACTATCCTGAGTAATATTGTATCATCTGAAAACTTTGCCATCTTGCTGTTATAAATGATTTGGAAAAATGGACTATGTTGAACAACATTGGTCCCAATACAGATCCTCAGAGGACCCCATTATTCATCTCTTTCCACTGTAAAAACTGACCATTTATTCCTACCCTTTGTTTCCCATCTTTTAAACTGTTACTGATCCATCAGAGGACCTTCCCTTTTATCCCATGTCTCTTTTCTTTGCTGAAGAGTCTTTGGTGAGGAACCTCCTCCAAGGCTTTCTGTAAGTCCAGGTATATTATATGCATTAGATTACCCTTGTCCACATGTTTGACGACACCCGCAATAGATTGGTGAGGCATGATTTCCCTTTATAAAAACCAAGTTGACTCTTCCCCAACGCATTGTGTTCATCTGTATCTGATCATTCTGTTCTTTACTATAGTTTCAACCAATTTGCCTGGTACTGAACTTCAGTTAACCAGCCTAAAAATTGCCAGGATCGTCTCTGGAACCTCTTTTAAAAACTGGCATTACATTAGCTACCCTCCAGCCATTTGGTACCGAGGCTGATTTAAGCAATAGTTTACATATCACAGTTAGTAGTTCTGCAATATATTTGAGTTCCTTCAGAATATTCTCAATATCTGGTATTAATGCCTTCTTACTCTTCTATTTATCAATTTGCTCCAAAACCTCCTCTACTAACACCTCAATCTGGGACAGTTCCTCTGATCTGTCACCTAAAAGGAATGGCTCAGGTGTGGGCGTCTCCCTGACATCATCTGCAGTGAAGATGACACAAAGAATCCATTCACTGCCTTCGAGTAGTAATTACTATCAAGGAAATTAAAAGTATATAATCACTTTACAAAACGCAAATAGAAGATGAACTCTGAAAAATTTATGCCATTTTCTATTAAACGCCAATGAACTCAAATATTTCTTATATATCAGTTTAAAATTTTTAAATAAATACAACTGGTATTTAAGAGTTGGCTCCTGGTGGCAGCTATCCTATGGAGCAGAGTGTGATGTACTTTTGCAGTATGAGATCTAACACTTAAAAATCCATCCAACTTGCATATTGCTGAAAGAAATTAACGTTTAAAAACATTTAAGAAAACAGTATTAGAGTACAATAGATGTTTTCAGCCTGACTGAGTCCCCTTACATCTTTTATTTTAAATAACATCACTTTTAAGCATGTCAGCCACAGCCAGCAGGCAGCACAAATATAGGAATTAAAACTAATGTTTATGGTGCAGAACGATGTTTATTTTATTAATAAATTTCAGACTAATGGGCTGAGCAAAATGGGTGCAATTTTTCATCAAAAATCTAACTGTAAAATGGAATAATTTTTGAACTCCCGTTTTACACACACAGAGATCCACAATTTAGAGATTGGAAAGCTATGAAAATTAGTGCCAAACCACATACAGTAGTTACAAGTGCTTTTATATGTCTGCAGTTATGCTATAATCTGTTTGAAACTACTTGGAAAATGTCCGTACATCAAAGATTTGAAACATGGGCAGTATAAAACAAAATTAGGTAAATCAGGTAATTTTATCTAATCTTTAATAACTAAGATTCTATTATAAGATATATAAGTCTTTTGCAAGAGACTCAACACCACTTTAGAGTGGGGATTAAATCTAGCAAAAGGTGGTTTCCTTCCTGTCAAAGACAAGACTCACCACATGTCAAGTAGCAAGACTAATCTCACATTTTGGCAGCTTGGGCTCACTAACATATCTTGCTTACACACACACACAAAAAAAAGTGATGTGATAAGAGACTAACTAGGCTGGATAATTAGGAGTGAAGGAATTGTCTATGGCACTGAAGACTAGGTCAAGTTTAAGTGTCATGGCATGGGAAAGGGTTTTATGAAAATTGATTGTGAAAGGCCATATACAGCCAGAGACATGGAAATTTTAGCTGTGACCTTCTGCACGAGAGAGATGTGGTTTCCAGGGAGTCCAAAGAAGAGGAAGCTGCAGTGAACACCACAAGATAATCAGGACACAGAAAAGTTTAATGTCCTGCATTTATCTTAAGGCTAGAAGGGATCAATTGATAATCTATTTTGACCTCCTGCATGGCACAGCCCTTACAATTTCACCTAGTCCATCTCTTTTAGAAAGATATCCATAACTCAATACAAAAAGTCCAGTGATTACTGATTTACCACTTCTCTTGGTAAGTAGTTCAAACAGTTGATCATACTAATTGTTAAAGTACGATCTTCCTTCCAATTTAACTGTAACTTACAGATCATTATCGCATCGTCTGTTAGACTTCTTTGATAAACAGTGCTCACTTTATATTACTTATATTACAAATATTTGCACTGTAAAAATGATAAAAGAAATAGTATTTTTCAGTTCACCTCATACAAGTGTTGTAGTGCAATCTCTATCATGAAAGAGCAACTTACAAATGTAGATTTTTCTTTTTCTGTTACATGACTCCACTCAAAAACAAAACAATGTAAAACATCGGAGCCTACAAGTCCACTCAGTCTACTTCTTGTGCAGCCAATCGCTAAGATAAACAAGTTTGTTAACATTTACGAGAGATAATGCTGCCCATTTCTTATTTACAATGTCACCTAAAAGTGAGAACAGACGTCCACATGGCACTTTTGTAGCCAGCACTGCAAGGTATTTACATGCCATATATGCTAAAAATTTGTATGCCCTTCATGCTTTGGCCATCATTCCAGAGACATACTTCCATGCTGATGATGCTCATTAAAAAAATAATGTGTTAATTAAATTTGACTGAACTCCTTGAGGGAGAACTGTATGTCTCCTGCTCTGTTTTACCTGCATTCTGCCATATAGTTCATGTTATAGCAGTCTCGGATAGTGACCCAGCATGTTGTTCATTTTAAGAACACTTTCACTGCAGATTTCACAGAAGACAAAGAAGGTACCAATGTGAGATTTCTAAAGATAGCGACAGTACTTGATCCAAAATTTAAGAATCTGAAGTGCCTTTCAAATCTGAGTGGGATGGGGCATGATGCATGCTTTCAGAAGTCTTAAAGGAGCAACACTCCAATGTGGAAACTACAGAACCGGAACCACCAAAAGAGAAAATCAAACTTCTGTTGCAGACATCTGACTCAGATGATGAAAATGAAAGTGTTGGTCTGCACTGCTTTGGATCATTATCAAGCAGAATCCATAATCAGCAGCGATGCATGTCTTCTGGAATGGTGGTTGAAGCATGAAGGGACATATGACTCTTTAGCGCATTTGGCACATAAATATCTTGCAACACCGGCTATAACAATGCCATGCGAATGCCTCTTATTTTCAGCTAACATTGTAAACATGAAGCAGGCAGCATTATCTCCTGCAAATGTAAACAAACTTGTCTGAGCCATTGGCTGAACAAGAAATAGGACTGAGTGGACTTGTAGGCTCTAAAGTTTGACATTGTTTTATTTTTGAATGCAGTTATTTTTTGTACACAACTCTACATTTCTGAGTTCAACTTTCATGATAAAGGATTGCACTACAGTACTTGTATGAAGTGAACTGAAAAATATTTTTCATTTTTACAGTGAAAATATTTATAATAAAAATAAATATAAAGTGAGCACTGTACACTCTATTCTGTGTTGTAATTGAAATCAATATCTTTTAAAACATGGAAAACATCCAAAAATATGTATATAAATGGTATTCTATTATTGTTTAGCAGCACCACTAATCGCAATTATTTTTTTTAATTGCACGATTGTGATTAATGTCTAATTACTGACAGCTCTACAAAATAACGATAACAACAAACCATATGAGAGACAAAGCCAGCCATGGTGGAATGTAAAGAGGGTAAAAAACGAGGCAGCAAAGGACAGAGTGATGGGGAGAGAATAGATGGCTTGGTATGTCACGTGACAATGAAGATTGTTTTTTGAGGTTGGAGAAACACAGACCATGTTTATACCTTGACAGGAAGAAACCAGAGGAAAGCAAGAGGTTAAGAATAAGGAAAAGGGAAGGGGTGAAAACAGCAGAAGTTACCACCTGCCCAGTAGTCCTGTATATTAGAATGCAGCAGAAACAGCAGCATCTCCTGCCTGAAGATGAATAAGCTGCAACTTCAGAGATCAGCAACAAAAAGAGGGGGAGAGAAGATGATCTGTACCCTATCCCTCTCCCGCCCCAAGGCCAGTGGGAGCACAGCAAAAGCACCAAAGGACCTTTGAATAAATGGAAATATGGAGGTCTAAGAACAACTGATTAGAAGATAGTGAAGCTATCTACCCCACTGACCTGCTTCCCATTTTTCCCATAGAAAGATTTAACGGATGCTGGGTTTCTTCTGCTCTCTTTCCGATAACTCTTTGGTCAACAGACAGGATGGAGAATTGCAACAACAAAAAAACTTCAAAAACAGACTCCAATGAGACACTGCAGAATTGGAATTAATTTACAAACTAGACATCATTAAATTAGACTTGAATAAAGACTGGAAGTGGATGGGTCATTACACAAAGTAAAAACTATTTCCCTATGTTAATTTTTTTTCCTGTACTGTTACTCACACTTTCTTGTTGACTGTTGGAAATGGGCCACCCTGATTATCACTACAAAAGGTTTTTTCTCGTGCTGATAATAGCCTACCTTAATTGATGTTTCGTTATAGTTAGTATGGCAACACCCATTTTTTTCATGTTCTCTGTGTGTATATATCTCTTTCTACTGTATTTTCCACTTCATGCATCTGATGAAGTGGGTTTTAGCCCATGAAAGCTTATGCCCAAATAAATTTGTTAGTCTCTAATGTGCCACAAGTACTCCTCATTCTTTTTGCTGATACAGACTAACACGGCTACCACTCTGACACCTGTCAGCAAGCTAAGTATCTTATTGTCAGAAGTCAGCCTCCACCAGAGGGTTCCTCCATCCGTCCAGCACTGCACCGCATTTATTTGAGGGAATGTGTGTGTCAGGATATTTTTCTCTTGCCCTCTTCAACTGCCTGCTGCCACACAGGAGCTCTACTCAACTTTCATGTGGCCAAACTTCTTTGAACTATTGCTACTTGAAATATTTAGGCAGGAGTAGAATGTTCCAACTCCAAAAAAGAGAAAATGTATTGATGATGGTGAAGAAACTAGCTATATTACCATTGTGTTTGTAAACTGACCAAAACTGGACATTTACACATAGTGCCTTATTTTCAGAAAAAGCAAGGCCAGCTTACACGAAGAATTCAGCAATGCTCCATCCCTGCTATTTTAATACTACCCATCTGTTAAAGCAATGGAAGAAAATATTAAATGCTGCCTTTATTTTCTACTCCAAAATCAGAAAGGTTCCCCCCCACCGCCCAAGTGAATCTAATGTTTATGAAAGATGATTCACTGACCGTCCCAGATCCTGAATGCTTCTACATAGTACTAGTTTGTGTTCTTGGCACATTCACATGTGCAGGAGCTGATCTGGAGGAGCTGTACTGCTGCCAGAGTTCCCAGAAGGATTTATGACAGAGTCATGCAGAATTCACCATAGGGGCTCCCAGGTAACACACACAAACACACCATTTTTGGAAAGCATATGAATGCTCTTTGCTTTGTATCCAGCCACTTCTGCTGATTGACTTCAAAAAGGGTGGGGACTGTAGTGTTGCAGCTTGTGCTCACCTCTTTTCAGATAGTTAGTCCTCAGGGGAACTAAGAGAGAGTAGGGCCAACCATTATTTAGTCCATAATGGGTGGGGAAGCTGCTGTGTAAACTTTCCAATGGTACCCCAATGGTGACTAGTTCCACTTTGTTTGCCTTAAAACCTTGGCTTTTTTACTGCAAATGTAACAGAACAACAGGAGTGGTTGTGGCGTGGACACTAAACATAGATTAAACACACTTCACACAGACCATTGTACAGGAATATGGTAAAAAATACTTTCAGACACTACTAAGATGAAGAAAATTCAAAATGGTGACTAGAAGTGAACAACTTTGTATTCCTTTAAATGTTTCCAATTGCTAAATCAAGAATTAGAAAGCTATAGGACACATAAATATCCTATTAATTACTCTAATGGAAATAAGAACGAGCCAATTAAGCAAACCTTCTAATAGTGAGGGTCATACTGGAATATACTGAAGTGAAAAATTCATACTGATCTTATACATTTTTAGAAATATTATATTGTACAAATCACTAAAATAGCTTTTAAAGTCTATATAGCCAAGAGAATCAGTTAGCAGACATAACAGAGCAGATAAGCAGCCTGGACAAACAGTAAATTTCTTAGCACAGACCAATTTCCACCTGTAAATATTCTTACCAATTAAATGAAACAGGTGTATCTATGAACAAATGCTTCAAATTAATTAACAGCATTACCTCAAAAGATCTGTGCTATCATCCCATTTAAGCATGTCTCTTTGGGGGAAAAGGGGAGACAAGTTCTACTTCCATAAAATACAATTGTGAAATTTGTGTCTAACAAAACCAGCAGCATAACATTGTACTATACTGTTTTGTTTAAAGATACTTAAGTCTTCACAATGCCAAACTGCTAAGGGCATACACAAATGAAAAGGAGAGTCCAGACACCGTTTCAAGTGGCCCAAGGGCTACAACTTTATTAAAACCACATCTAAACTTTCTTCCAAAGTCTTTATAATTAGCTGGGCTTGGCTTCCTTTTCAATTCAGTAGCTTTTAGATTGTAATCTGTCTAATCTAAGTAAAAGGAAAACACCTGAATAAAAATAAAAACTGAATACTGCATGAGAGAAAATGGTTTGAACACAGTCTTATACAAGGGTCAGAATTTCCATCTATAAAGAGATTGTTACAAAATGCTTACAGAGGTATTTCTGAATATTACAGCTGAAAGTAACTCTCTTAACTATATTGCCTTAGGAAAAGGACCTGGGCATCTTTCAGACAGCTCATTGAGAAGCTGACACCAAACAAGATGTTAAGATCCATTAGAAACAGGATGGAAATTATGGAAAATATACCACTATTATTTAAATCAATGTTGTGGCCTCATCTAGAATACAGTGTGTGGTACCAGGTGCTGCATCTCAAGAAGGGGGGTTCAAAGAAGGGGAGAAATGATTAAGGGCTGGGGGGGAGAATCAATGAAGAAACTGAAAAGAACAGTTTAATTTAGAAAGCAGACAAATAAGAGAAGACATGATAAAAATATATAAAATAGTAAATGGTACAGAGAAGGCAGAACAGGAGCTTGTGTTCTCCCTGCCTCATAACACAACAGCAAAGGGACTTTCAATGACATTGAAATGTGGCAAATACAAAACTGACAGAAGGAAGTTATTTTAATTTTCTTTTACACAATACATAAGCTATTGAATTCACTGGTATGGAATGTTGTTGAGGCCAAGAATTTAACTAGATTCAAGAAGGGATTGGACATTTATGCATGTAAGAATATTTACAGAGTTATCATAGTTAATAATAATACATTTTGGAAGAGATTAAATCTCATGCTTCCAAGCATAGCCCAATTTCCAACAACAAGGGACAGTGAGATTTCTTGCACCTTCCTTCCTTTGAAGAACCTGATGCTGGCCACTGTCAGACACAGGATAGTGGTCTAAATCAGAAGTTCTCAAACTGTGGTCTGCGGACCAAAAGTGGTCCGCGAGCTCCATTCAGGTGGTCCGCAGATAGTTCCCTCTAAGGCGTGTGCCTTGGTAGCCGCACACAAGAGAATGAAGGGCCACCCACCTAATTAGTGGAGCTGCGCAACCATGGGACATACAGGGCTGCGGTGGCCAGAGAAATAGGTGACTTTCCCCAGCGGCAGGGCTGCGGCTGCCAGGGAGAGAGGGACATCCTTTCCAGCCTCATCTCTGTGGCTGCCGCAGTGGGGGAGAGGGCACAGCCATCACATTAGAAAGGTAAGACTACTGATACTAAAATATGAGTTGTGTGCTATTATTTGTAGAACAAAAAAAGTTAATTACTTTTTTTTATATAATGCTTTTATTCAAAGCGCTTTACAATAGTTAGCTAACGGTACAAACACATTTGGAAAGATCATTCAGTGGTCCACCAAGACCCTCAGCAATTTTCAAGTGGTCCACAAAAAAAAAAGTTTGAGAACCACTGATCTAGATGGATCGTGCGTCTGATCCAGGGTGGCAGTTCTTCTGTTCCCATCTTCCCTATTCCATTTCTCAGTTTAAAAGGCTCTTTTGCTAACAGACAGCACTGCCAGATCTAGCATGAAGTACTACTGGATATTGTAGGGGGAGCCAAAGAAGTGCTCAGTTACTATGTTAACTGATAGGTGCTATATAAGAAGAGAGAAAGGTGGTCTAAGATTTCCTTCATTATGGTGGTCTGATGTAACTGACATCTGAGGATGTCTACACCACAGCTGGGAGTCAGCCTTTAGACCAGATAGACAGACTTGCATTATCTTGGCTCAAGTTAGAGCACTAAAACCAGCAGTGTGGCTGGATATTGTGGCACTGCCTGCAGCTTGGGCTAACCACCTGAGTTCAGACACAGGAGATCGAGCAGGTTCAAGTTAGGGTGGCTACTGCTACAAGCTACTGCCTGTGCCACAATTTGCATACAGCTACTTTTAGCATGCTAGCTAAAGCCCAGCTAGTGCTAGTCTGTCTATCTGGGCTTGGAGGTTTGCTCCCAGCTGCAGTGTATCCTGGACACACCCTGACCCTGGAATCCAAAGAAAGGGAGAGACCCTAAGACCTTACTGTCACTTTGTTCTCAAAAGGAAGACTGAAGAGGTCATGTTTCTCAAACAGCAGATTGGATACTATGGTCTAATTTTCTTAGGATGGTCAAGAGATCTGCAATCAAGAGTGTAAGAGTGACAAAACTGTTCCAATTGACCTAACCACAACTCTCAAAGAATGCTTGGGGAAATGCTTTTCAAATTGGTTTGGCTTCAGTGTATTTCTCCTTAGGCAAGTAGTCCAAGAAGAAGATTCCTAGTCCAGGAATACAATTTACTTGAACATTTGCCTCCTCACAGTTAGCAATCTGAATGGATAGAACAGCAGAAATATGTCTTGCAATGAAGAAAGCCCAATTTCTTTGGTCCTCCTTGAGCTATCACATAAGAAGAACTGCTAATTTTGGTCTTCTTTAATGTAGGACAATGCGCACACATCAGTGCAGGGCAGATGAAAAATCAGAATTCCTGCTTTAGCCCATGGTATTAGTGTGATGCTGCAGTTAAGCGTCATGATGGCAGCAGTCTAGAATTTGAAGAGAAGTGTATCATTCACAGCCAAAGTGATATTGTTTTAGGATTTTCTTGATTTAGCATTTGTGGTCTTGTGAAGAAATATAGTTGAACAAACTTTAATATTTTGTGTGACACTGTATAGAATACTAGAGCTAACAAAACAGAAAAAAGGTAGAACAGCTGCATACAGCAGATGAGCAGAGCAATAGTTCTGAAGCCAACTACTCACAAAAGTAGAAGTATAAGTAAGGGTGTTTGGGATACTGTCCTTTACATAATCTTGCACCAAACATTCAGATGTCTAAACATGCATGAGGCCCCCCAACAATCACAGCTTTCAAAATAGCCTGCAACTTACTGAACCAGAGGGACATACTTCCCAGAATGGGGATCTATAGAGAATGGTCAATGGAGAAGCATGGATTTGTTCACGTATTACTCCTGGGAATAAAGGGGCATATGACAGAAGATACTAGAAAAACACACAGGGATCCAATAATTTTCAGTGAACTTCCAGATAAGCTATTAAATAGGTTACAGAATAAATGGAAAAAATGTCAAAAATTAGTAAAAATTATAGGACTTCATTGGCTCTCTCAGATAAATAGTAATGATTGCCAAATTTTACTAGAAAATGTGTATTTTCAGCTACTTGGTTGGTAGTTCTTTTCCCTAAATGTAATACAATAGTTTCTTATGAAGAGACAACAGTATTCCACAGCTGGTGAGGATATACACTGTAAAAACTTCTTACAAAAAAACCCCAAATTCTTCTGAACAGAACTATAAATCCACACATAGTGCAAAAAACCTTAGGCTGCAGGAGTGCAATACTGGTGAAGGACTTTTGGAAGTCACCATTACAGACCAGTCAATTTAACCTGAGTACCCAGAAAGATAATGGAGCAAATAATTAAGCAATTTGAGAATACTTAGAAGATAATAAGGTGATAAACAACAGTCAGCATGGATTTGTCAAGAACAAATCGTGTCAAATCAACCTAATAGCATTCTTTGGCAGGATAACAAGCCTTGTGGATGGGGGAAGCGGTAAATGTGGTACTGTATATCTTGACATTAGTAAGGCTTGATACTGTGGGCTTGTCTACCCTGGCACAGTACAGCACTGCAACTTTCTTGTCCAGGGGTGTGAAAAAACACACCCCTGGGCACTGCAAGTTTCACCGCTGTAAAGTGCCAGTGTAGATAGTGTACCAGCGCTGGGAGCTGCACTCCTAGCGCTGGGAGCTATTCTGCTCACAGAGGTGGTTTTTTTAGAGCGCTATACTGTGACTACACAAACCATGTTAAAGCACTACTGCGGCAGCGCTTTAACATTGCCAGTGAAGAGGTGCCCTGTCTCACATGATCTTCTCATAAACAAACTAGGGAAACGCAACCTAGATGGAGCTACTATCAGGTAGATGCATAACTGGTTGGAAAATCATTACCAAAGAGTAGTTATCAGTGGTTCACTGTCAAGCTGGAAGGGCATAGCAAGTAAGGTTCTGAAGAGATCAGTTCTGGGTCTGGTTCTGTTCAATATCTTCATCTGATTTAGATAATGGCAGAGAGAGTACACTTAAAGTTTGCAGACAATATCAAGCTGGGAGGGGTTGCAAGCGCTTTGGGGAATAGGATTCAAGTTCAGAATGATCTGGACAAACTGGAGAAATGGTCTAAGAAAATAGGATGAAATTCAGTAAGGACAAATACAAAATACTCCACTTAGGAAGGATCAATCAGTTGTGCACATACAAAATCGGAAATGACTGCCGAGGAAGGAGTACTGCAGAAAGGGATCTGGACGTCATAGCTGATCACAAGGTAAATATCCATCAACAGTGTAACTGTTGCAAAAAAGGAAACATCATTCCGGGATGTATGAGCAGGAGTGTTGTAAGCAAGACATGAGAAGCAATTCTTTCACTCTACTTCACATTGATTAGGCCTCAACTAGAGTATTGTGTCCAATTCTGTGTGTCACATTTCAGGAAAGATGTGGACAATTTGGAGAAAGTCCAGAGAAGAGCAATAAAAATTATTAAAGGGCTAGAAAACTTGACCTGTGAGGGAAGATTGAAAAAACTGGGTTTGTTTACTCTGGAAAAGAGAAGACTGAGAGGGGACATAACAGTTTTTAAGTACATAAAAGGTTGTTACAGAGAAGAGGGAGAAAAATTATTCTCCTTAACCTCTGAAGACAGGACAAGCAGCAATGGGCCTAAATTGCAGCAAAGGCAGTTTAGGTTGGACATTAGGAAAAATTTTCTGTCAGGTTGGTTAAGTACTGGAATTGCCCAGGGAGGCTGTGGAACCTCCGTCATTGGAGGTTTTTAAGACCAGGTTAGACAAACATCTGTCAGGGATGGTCTAGATAATACTTAGTCCTGACATGAGTGCAGCGGACTGGACTTGATGACCTCTCAAGGTCCCTTCCGGTTCTATGATTCTATTCTTCTTCTCTAGTTATATATATGATTTTATTTCTAGAAAATGTTTATTGGATACTATGCTCTCTACACAGAACTCATGAAATCTAAAGAAAAAAATTATGGAGGTAAAACATTCATACATAGGTCTCTTTCTGCTCAGTGGTGACTTACTCCTTTTGCAAAAGAGAATCCCCATGTATTGTATACAATGTTGCCAATTCTCCTCCTAACATCATAAAAGCCACAACATTGGTGGTTTTTCCTAAAAGCCTGAGCCCCTGGAGCCTTGTAATTAGATGAGAATCTCAACTTTCATTAAAAAAAAGTTTATATCCATTGTTGTGCAGAAAATGCTTGAAAACGTGACCCAACTGTACCTAAGGAGTAAAAACCAGACAGCAAATAATGAACACAAAGCGTTATTTAAGTTAGGATTTTTAAACCAGTCATGATATTTTGGGTCCAATGGACAGCACCAAATCCAGCAGGTATATCAAAAAAACTAAACTTATCTAGGAAAAGTTTTTAAAAGCAATAAGGGCTGCCATTATCTGACCAGCTGCCTCTCAAGCAGGAAGCAAGCTGGCTGTGTTGAGGAAGTGGAACCTCCTATATCCTGAAAGAATGGTGGAGTTTGTCAATATTTTACCAGTCTGCACTAGAAAAATCAGGCAAATTAAAAAGCATGAATATCCAAGGACTCAGATGATAGAAAGATCCTTAGTTTTAGAAATTCAATGCTGTACTTTATGGTTTTCCATTCACCTATTCCAGTGTGTCATGTCTGTAACATTACTAACAAATTTCATTGAAACGGAAGTTAAATAATTACCTGAAAGTCATCATACGGGAAAAGTAGCATCTCACGTAACGCATCATTTAAAATTTGTGTTTTCCTCTGAACAATGACATTTTCGTAGTCTATTGGCTCAATTAGCTTTGGTTTTGCCTAGAAAATGAATAGAAAAGATACTCAAACACACTGCGAAAAAATTACAATTTTATACTCATCTATCTGTCTAAAATTGCTATATATAAAGCTACTTGAAACACAATTGACGTCAGCTATCACATAAATTTGCAGCATTCAAAAATAGGATTTTTTTTTTTAAATATCACATTACACAATACAGTTGAACCGTAATGACTAACAATTACACATAAATATGCCGATTTGTGTAAGAGGTAAGATACAAAAAGTGTTTGAAAAAGTAAGGGAGGACAGAATGGAGACTACAGCAATACTCATAGACTTTAAGGTCAGAAGGGACCATTATGATCATCTAGTCTAACCTCCTGCACAATGCAGGCCACAGAATCTCACCCATCCACTCCTGTAACAAACCCTTAATCTATGTCTGAGTTATTACTGTGGCAATACTCATTTAGGATATGTTTTCACTGAAGAATTAGCCTGGGCTCTTATCCAGATGTTGCCCTTAACCTGGCTACCAATCACACACAAAAACGTCTGACCTGGGGTTAATGGTGCTTTAAACCTGTTCCAGGTGTCACCATTGGTTGGTATAGGTTTGAGTCCGGGTTGTGCTTTAATCTGGGCTGTTAACCCACCTGCTTTGCAATGGGGACACAGGCTAATCAACATGGGTGCTGATACTCCTTCAATGCCATCCCACAATTTCCCCGGACCACATTTTCTTTCACTCTACCTACTCTCCTCTTCTGCACTGGAAGACTTCTTCCAGTTTATACACAGCAGTTTGGCCTTTAAACCCTACACTGCATGTGTCCTGCTACATTTCCACTGAACTTTTACAGTACTTCAACAGTGATGCAATCTGACAAATCATCCTCCCAGTGCAATGTTAACTGATGCTGACATCAGGGTTCTGGTGTGCCTCTGGATGAGGTAAGCTAAGACCTAATATTTGAACATATTTGTCTGTTTTCAGGTAATCAGCCAAACCTTGGGTGGATTACTTAATGAGTTTGCTAACTAAGAACACTTCCACACAGGCCCCGGAAACAACAACAAAAGTTCTCCCACAATACACTTCATAAGAATTCATAGAATAACCCAATTCAGGACGCCGAAGAGACCTGAGATATCCCTCCAGAAGTCCTAGCATCTCAGATGGGTAAGTACAACACAGTATGGACACAGCAACACACATCTGGCACAAATAGAGATTTGCAGTAGAGATGTGCAACCCAGACTAGGTTAACCCAGGCGCCAATTACCCAGGTTAACTCTGCAATGAAGACATCTCCTTAGAATCACATGCAACTTCAAGTGGACACATACGGTTTTTGCCAAATACACAGGTTTGTTTGCAGCTACAGCCACTCTGCCTAGTAATATTATAGTATGTCTGTTACAGAGAATCTCTCTCGAGGGTTTGGTTTGATTTTTAAAGAAAGTTAGTACTCAAAAATGTGACCATTAAGTGTTTATAATTAAAGGCTTGTCTACATGGAGAAATTGAACAGCACAGCTATAGCAAAATACTTATTCTGCTATAGACATGCTCACATAACACATATCCCCACCCCATGTAGACACTATACTGGAATAAACTAACTTTTATTCCCGAATGCAGCATCCACACAAAGGAGTTATACCAGTTTAGCTAGCTATAGCTATTCCAATCAATTTTCCAATGTAGAGACACCCTAATTATTAATAAGTTTGACTTGGTGCTTTGGGTCAAATGTAGGCTTTTAGAATAATCACAAAAATTAGGCTCTAATCAGAGCACTTCCACATCAGATCCCTACTTGGAAAAGTCTGAATAGTATTAAAACACATGATAACTAATACTTGATTAATATGAAATCTGTAAATTAGCAACTCTGTTGATGCCAAAGAGTTCCAGTCTGTCTTGCTGAAATGTGAAGAACACAGCTGTTTACATTTTGAAAAGTCTTCTGTGCAATCAAATAACCTAGAAAATGTTGAAAGTAACCTCAGATTCTGCAGAATAATTTTAAATTTGGATTGAAATTTAAGATTTTCTTGCGTCAGTTAAACTGAAATACCACAGTAACATAAATACAAATAATGGAGACAATGACAATTACACAAGGTTTTTCTGTGAACGGCACTTTAATTTGCTAATACTTACTTAGGGTGACCAGATGTCCCAATTTTATAGGGACAGTCCCAATTTTAGGGGCTTTTTCTTATATAGGCATCTATTACCCCCCACCCCCATCCCGATTTTTTTACACTTGCTGTCTTATCACCCTATACTTACTGCATATGCTCAGTAATTTACTCCTTGATTGGATCAATTAAGGTCAATGGCACTAATCTGGAAGTAAATTTCTACTCAACATCAGTGTAGATGGCAGAATCTGGTTCTTGCTGAAAAATTAGCTGCATAAAATGGGACTCACCTATTTCTCTAATTTTTTTTCTTCATCTAATAACCATTTAAAATCCTATATCCTACTATTTACAATACTAAATCTATAAAGTGATTATTAGCTTGTCATCAAGGTACTTAATCTATTTTTAAAAACTGAATGATAATCAATCATGGCAAAAGACGTCTTAAAGATAGTAAATTGTTTTTTCTTTCATGTATGAAGCAGATTAGTCAAATTTTGATAATAAATCTTGGAAGGCTTTATCCAGGAAAGGTTACCAGCGTTCACATGCTTAGATTATAAATTACTTCAGATAATCTAATATCTACCAGATGGTAAGATTCACGGTAACTAAATATTAGAATATTGGAGGGAATTCAAAAGGACAACAAAATGATAAATTTGGAAAATAAGACTCATCAGGAGAGATTACATGAATTGGGTATGCTTAGTCAAAAGAAAAAGCAATTATTTACAAACACATTGGAAGTATGATATAGAAAGGAAAAGTTAATTCTCATTTATTTGTACAGCACAATGTGCTTAGTTCAACAAGACCAGAACAATAGCAAAAGAATGCACATGCAGTGTAGAAGGGAGAGTTTAGTTTAAAAATTAAGTAAACATTTTAACTATTACATAAGATAAAGCTAAATTAAAAACGTTATTTAAAGTCAAGTATTTAAAGTTAGGGAACAGGAAATTTACGGTGACCTGTGAAATCTAATTTTGACCCCTTGTGCATATATTAAATCAGACAGGGGTCACAAGGGGAAGAAGGGGACTGTGACTGCATAACTTAAGACAGTTTTATTTGCAAATGCACGAGAGACAGAATTAAGGTTGCATGACCAACCTTAAGTTGGGCATTTCTTAACTTTCAGTATTTGACTTTGTAACTAAATTGATGTTCTTTTAATGTAATACAATTTCCCAGTTGTGTTTTGTTTGTTTGTTTTTAAGGAAAACAGGTAAAAATAACATATATACCCATCATCAGACAGGTTTGAATCCTGAACCTTCACCACCACAACATACTTGATTGCTACCACTGAGCTACAGGACTAACTGCACTAGTTAGCAGCAAGAGAGCTGTTATTCCAGAATGCAAAACCATGCTCTTAAGTGTTCCCAGCCTCTGTTTGCCAGAAAACGGGAACGGGCATCAGGGGATGGACCACTTGATGATTACCTGTTCTGTTCATTCCCTCTGAAGCACCTCACACTGGCCACAGTTGGAAGACAGGATACGGGTATAGGTGGACCATTGGTCTGACCTAGTATGGCCATTATGTTCTTATATTAATGGGGACAAACTGCTGGATTCTGATACTGCATCCATTTGGCTCACTCTCCTACTTCCTACCAAGAACTGGGGGAGCTTTCCTGTCCTGTGTTGTGTCCCCATGGGATCGGGGTAAGAACTAGATTAGATGAGGTGTCCAGTTTGGGCTTCTTTCTTGCACAAGCAAGAGAAGGGAATGGACTGTTTTAATACAATTTCACTATCAGCAAAAACTGAATGAAATTCAAAGTATGAAGAAAAACAAATCAGTTCTCTAGCCACGAGATTTCCCCAGCTGATATCCAAACTTGCTACAGAACAATAAAGGTGCAAGAACGTCTCAAAGAAAAGGACACAAAAAACTCTTTTTATAATGGAAAGTGTTGGGGAAACTAAATATTAGGGGTCATAACCAGGTCCCCTACAACAAGAATATTTTAGCAATGGGAGAAGTTAACGGAACAGTACAATTACCTCCACTAGAAATATTCGAGAATGGACTATACATCCATCTATTACAGATTACTTAGAGGTAATAAAATTAACTCTATCATAACTAAGCAGCTTGACTATATTAGTCAGCATTTTCCTTCATGTTTCAATTATTTCATTAATACTTCTACATAAAAATGTTAGAGGGAAATACAATTTCTTGCTATTTTTTGGTTCTAAATACACAGCCTTGTCAGTGAAGGACAAGAACATTGCAACAGGGACTGGATGAACAGCTGATGTTCCTATTCATTTTTTTCCTCCTGCCTCTGAAATAGATGTGGCTGAACCAACTGGCTCAATGGAGGTGGCTTGATGTGTCTCTTTGGGAAGATTGATCTAGCCCTTGTGACAGTCAATTAAGCCGGTTTCCTTGAGTAAAGTTGTATGCCCCAGAGGATCAATAAGACTGTGGCTAGAATGGGATAGGAGTAATGCAGTAGAGGGCACATGGGCAGTACCAGGTAGGGTGGTCCCATTGAAGCTCAGACCTCTTTCTACTATCCCTCAGACTCCTCCCTAAAACCTGTCCGTGATTCCTAGTGAGCTAACCAGAGAAATAACAGATCACTAGTGGGAAACAGTTTTCTCCTCTTGCTGAGCAGAGCAGAAATATACCTCCTCTCACATGTACCCTTTGTATAAAGGAGGTAAATACAGAGGACACTTGTTTAACCTTGCATACCGGTGATTCCAATGCTGGTTGTTTGGCGATCATCTCTCTTCATTTTTGTAGTAGAGGTGACTCAGGGCTGAGCCTTCCAATAAGTCACTTGGCACCATATAAAAGGTTTTTAGTGACAAGAAACCAAGTGCCAAGGCAGGGGGTATGATGGAGGTAGTCTGTACAGAGGTGGGAAGTACCAACACTACAATAACAGAACACTGAGTTCTGTGGTTCTAGGTACCAAGGCACTTGGTGCCAGGGCTGATGCAGAGAGATCAGTACCAAGGGCTGATTTAGAGGATACCATACGTGCTGCCTTAGACGTCATTACCGGGGTACCAGAATTGGTCTTTGGGCTTATGAGCCTTAGACATATTAGCCCAAGATGAGTCATATAGCTGATGACCCTTCAGTGTCTTGCCAGGTGCAGAAAAAGGTGACTTGCACCTGGGCACATCTTTGCAGTGGTGCTCTTTTCAGCCCTTTGGATATCAATGCCCACACAGTAGCAGAAAACTGAGTGGATGGGGCCCAGGAGTTCAGAGCAGACTCCCAGCTCTCTGGGACAGTGACTGAGAGACACTGAACTGATGTCTGAGGTGGCTTACATGGACAGCTCTAGAAGGAAAGCTTTCAACCTCACTTCCATCACACTCTGGGTATGCTTTAAGAAAGAGCAACAGATGGATCATTTCCTTCTCTAAGGAAAAGTGGGCAGCAGGATTGAAAGAAAACCGTGAAACATTTGTTGCACATATATGCTGCACATTAAGTTTTTACTATTCTCAGAAATATGCATATTTTGAATACGTATTGACATTAATGAAGGCGAAGAACACTTTTTTTTGGCTAAAGCATGTATGCTAGTCGGGTGCGGTGGCGCACGCCTGTAATCCCAGCTACATGGGAGGCAGAGGCTGGCAGATGGCTCAGGGGTTCTGGGCTACAGTGCACTATGCCCAATGGGTGTCCGGTGCCACTGAGCCTAACCAGCGGGTGGCTGAAGGACTGGCTAGAAGAACAACACGAATGACGTGTTGTGATCGGCGCTCTGAGAGGGATGATGGACCCATCGATCACAGTGATGTATGCCAACTTACGGGCTTCCATAATAACTTCTACTGTAAGGGTATATCTACACTCAGAGCTGGGGATGCAAGTACCAGCTCAAGTAAACATACTTGCAGTAGCTCACACTGAGCTAGCCATACTAAATACAAACCTGCCTAGAGCCTGGGAGTACATTCCTTGCCCATGCTGTTATGGCTACACTAGTGTTTTTAGAATGCTAGCTCAATGACAAGTAGTGCAAGTATGCCTACCCAAGCTGGGAATCACACCCCCAGATCCAAATACAGACATAGCCTAAGTCTTTTAAATATTTTTCAAGAGCAGTGGAGGTTTATACCAAAAAACAAACAAAAAAACCCCCGCAAGATTAAATACTAAAATGTTAATTAAAATAAATGTATCAAACTAAGAAAGCCACAAAATCATGATTTATGGTTGAAACTGTCAAACTTCACCTTCTTGAGCTACACTATCACTGACAATTTAAACCAAGTTTGAATGTTCAGACTTCACGTAATAAACTAACTTTACCACAGTAAAATAGGAAGTGAGTGTTTTCTAAAAACAGTATTCAATTGTTTTCTAAAGCAACACAATTTAAAAAGGTTACATTAAAAGCCAAATGAGGAAAGCAGCATCCAGAATCTTTCGATCTGTTTGCGTATGCACTTTTATATGTAGGATAATTTAGCTATTATGCTAACACACACAGTATGTGTTTTATTAGCACAGAAAAAGGGAAGTTTCCCACACACCTATTTTCTTCAATCACCCCCTTCTTGACCCTTTATGCCACACATTTGATCATCTTCTTCGCTTTTTGCATAAGGGCTATAAACACTAGTCCTCCAGTTAAAAGGTGTGTAAAAAAAGTTTTAATACTATCATAAGCATCTTTCCCAAATCTGAACCTTAGCATCCAAAATCTGGGTGCCTAGCATGAACCCTTCTAAGCTTACTTACCAGCTTAGCTTTGATCTTGCTGCCACCAGCCAAAAATTCCAGGGTTTTGGCCCCCTCTGGTCTCCCCAAACCTTCTTTGGGGGACC